>NW_025999999.1:16799098-16799926 GCF_001458135.2 Marmota marmota marmota
CCCCGCCCTCCCCAAACAAGAATTCAGCAAGATAATTAAGCTCTGGATGTTGTCAAGAATTTAGAGGGTACTTTCGGCTGGCTAAAAACTTCTTCCGAGTGAAGTGGTCCTCTAACTTTATCCAAATTCAGCCAGTTTCCTCCCCTTCTTTCTCTGAATGGCATCAGATAGCTATTAAAGCTTAATTTCGCTGGAGAACTGCAAAGCATTACTTTCACCAACTTAGGTGAACTCCTTTGGACTATTGAAATTGCCTTTATGTTTGCCAAGTCGGCAAACAAAATATCAGGCTTTGTTCTTTTGATTGAATGCCGGGTTGGGGGGAAAAAGAGAAGAGTAAGAAAGCCCTGCCTTTTTTTTTTTTTTTTAACGCCCCCTCCCTTTTTTGGGGGGATGGATTGTTGTGGAACCGGGGAGATCCCGGTTATTGTGCGCTTCCCCGTCAAGCGAGATAATTCTGTGAATGGAACTGTGCGTGAGCATCTTGTCTGGCGGCGCTGCTGGTGTGTTGCTGCTCCCCTGTGCTGCGGGCGCGCGGCGGCGGCGGCGGCGGCGGCGCGGGCTGCAGGGCGGGTGCTGCCCTCCAGTGGACCCGCGGCCGGCGCGGCCCGGCGGCCCTCTGCGCGGCAGCATGCCCGCGAGCCGGCGGCGGGAAGGGGAGCGCCGCGCACCCGCCTCTAGATGGTAAGCGGCGCCCGCGGGCTGTGCAGGTGCGCGGCGGCTGGCCGGCCTGCCGGCCCACCAGCGCTGCGCAGCCCTGGGCCGCCCTCGCCGATGCTCTGCGCGCGCCGGTGCAACGTCCAGCTGTCCTCGCGTACTTAAGATGAT
>NW_025999999.1:16805817-16812215 GCF_001458135.2 Marmota marmota marmota
CCCCCCACCCCCGCCTCGCTGCATGTAAAAGACGATTTCAGGCCTGTGATGTCTCAGGGTCTCAACTCAAATTAAGTTAAACCCACACGAATGTACCCAGCCCTGGATCCTATGAGAGCCCCGGGAAAAGTAAGTTGGGTTTATGGGATTCCCCCACGCCTCCCTATCTCTGCCTTTGCCTCCCCTCTCCTCTCCTCTTCTGCTGCCCTCTTTACTCCTCCTTCTCTTCCTGCTCTTTCTGGGGACAGCTCACAAAACTCATCAGCCAAGAAAGGAGTTGGTCAAAGGTCCGACTCTCGCAATGCCAGTGAGCGCAGGAAGCCTGGTCGCTCCTGCTTCCAGGGAGGTCAGTTGAAAACCTTTCAGGCAGAATCTCTCACTCTGGAAGGAAGAGAGGGTGCTTACGAGTTGCAGGCGAGGCCCTGCAAAGTGTCACTTCCGTGTCACTGTGACAAGAAAATATACTTTCCTCCTCCCTCCCCCTCTCCCATCGCAGCCCTTTCCCTAAGAAATTTGTTATGAGGGATTTGACAATCTTGCAGATAAAGTGCCTGCCTACCGCATCCGGTTGATCATTTCCCTCATGGCTGACCGTAATTTCTTTGCTACTCTTAGCGGCAGCTCTGTCCCTGCTGCCCAAGGTAACGGGTGAGGGAGGGGGACTTTTCTTAGGTGCCCTGAGCTGGCTGGGGAAAATGGGCCTTCCGCCTAATCCTTCATGGATTCTGCCCTATTAAAGATTAGGAACTAGAAGGAGTTTAAAAAAAAATTTTTTTTTAATCTGCAATCAGTTGAGTTTGATTATTGGTAGTTTTTTAAATTTTAAAAATTTCTTAGGGATGGGTATGCAGGGGGAAGAGTTAGCAAAGTAATTATAGGCAACATGAGTGGAGAACTTGGAGCATTTTGAGTGTATCTGGCCAGAAATCTGGAGCCTTCTCCATCTTTTAAGATGTTTTTTTCCAGCTCTTTCAGTGAGCGGTATAAAAGGAGGGGAAGCCGGGAGGAGAAAGGAAAGTGAGAAAAGCCAGGAGGGAGGGAAAAAAAAAAAAAAAAAGCTGGCCCAGGCCCATCGTGAAGGTACAGGGAAAGTTTTTTCAGAGGTGGAGAGAAGGAAACCCGAGCTGTTATGTACCCCAGGGATGCAGTTCTAGTGGGGATGGAGGATTTGAGTGGCAAGGGGGGCACAGTGGCCTCCGGGGTCTCTCTCTTGCAGCAGTTGGGCGGTTGGCACCTCAATTTGAATTGCTGGGTGAGTAGCGGTGTGTGTGTGTGTGTGTGTGTGTGTGTGTGTGTAGTGTGTCTGTGTGTGTCACCACACTCATGGTCTTTACCACTAAACTTATGCTTTCTTTTCTTTCTTAAATAAGTTTTTTTTTTCTTTAATTAAAAATAAATCCGATGGCGGTAGGGGGGCAGGGATGAGAATCCCTGGTCACTTCGGGCTGAGTCCTTTCCCTGTGTCCTTTTCACAGCACCTTTTTTTGGAGAGGGAGAGAAAGGGTTAAAAAAAAGATGGGGAGGAGAGAGTCTGACTTTCATCGCCCTCCTTCCAGTCTGGCAGGCTGGAGTTTGGGAAGGGGTGGCAGGGCTGGAGATTTCTTCTAACACATCGTTTTGTCCCCCCTTCACCCACCAGAGTGGGCTCCCCTGCAAGAGGGAGAAGGGGAAGTGGCCTGCCTCATCGAGGGGCACGCTTTCGGAGCTTGAGAAGGTCTCACGCTCCCGGCTCTCACAGTGGCGGGGCTGCTGTCACGCTGAATGCCCACTTGCCGGGACGGTCTTTGGTTGTATTTATTTTCCATCTCCAAATGTAGACGTCGGCCTTGCCGGGTTCTGGTGATGCTGGTGGTGTCCGTATTTTCTGAACTTAATAAAACAGTGTGTTTGGGAGACCCACGGCACTGCTGGACAGCTCGCTGTACTCTGGTGTTTGGGGAAGGAGGCGCTGCCCAGTCCAGGTTGGGAGTAAAGACACCGTCCTCTTCCATGGTCAAGTCAAATCATTTGCCTAAAGCAGGAAGGGAATTCTCTTTAATTTAGAGCCAACTATTTTATTATCTTTATGTGACTAATGAAAGTAGTAAAATTTTTGTTGTTGAACGTCCAAACAGAAATATTTGCAGTGGTTGACCAGTTCAGATCCACTTTTGGGGGGGAGAAGGAATGAAATACATCACAGACTGTGAGAATCCATAATGTTTTCAGAATTGTGAATTAAGTCCTACATGTCATATTAAACATTTTTTTAATATTTATTTTTTAGTTGGACACAATACCTTTATTTATTTATTTATTTTTATGTGGTGCTGACGATCGAACCCAGGGCCTCGCACGTGCTAGGCGAGAGCTCTACCGCTGAGCCACAACCGCAGCCCATATTGAACATTTTTAAAGCCCAGAGTGGCAGGTGATTGAGTGCAAAGCAAGGACAGGTGTAAAGTCTTCCTCTCTGGTTGTGCTCAGCTTTCTAGTTCATTCTGAGTGCAGTGCAGACTGGTTACCGCAGATTTCACACCCAGCATCAGCCCATTTCAAGGTTTCCGAGGGGTCCTAGGCCCTTGTTTAGTGAAATGGCTTTGGGTTACTTACTAGCTGTCCTGCTGCTTTGGGAGGATAAATCTCCATTCTTGACATCTTCCGAGAAGGGAGTTGCTTTCAGTGGGTGAATTCCCGACTCCAGCGATACAGATATCATGATCTTTGTATTGTCACAACAGGCTGCTGCATCTGTGTTTTCTGGAAGCAACAGGGCCTCCCCTTGGTGGTTTGGAGTTGGTGGGGGGCCCGGCTGAGCTATGTAATGGAATTCTTTCCTTCTGCAGTGGAATGTGATGACATCCTGACATGCCCTGCAGATTACGTGTTTCTGCACACATTTGAGTATTCTTAAAAATTGAACTTTGCCTCCGTCATTCCCTCCTGACCTTGAACTTCCAACAACCACATTTGGCCCTGCTGACCTGGTGGCAACACTGTCATCTTCCAACACTGTCATGCCCTTTAACGGATGCCCGTATTTGGGGTCCTCACAGGCAGAATGCAGCAGTAGAGCACGGTTTACTGACCTCTTGCTGAGATCCCAGGGTTTGGGCATTTGCACTTTTGGGGCCCATAAATGAAATATCTGTTCCTCCTCTAAGTTTACCTGCTCTTGTCTAGAGAGAAAATGTGCTTCATCTCTGAAGGAAATAGCTGTTTCTTGAGCTTGTGTCCGGCTCCACAGAGCAGGCATGATTTCCAAATACAGACTAAGATTGAAAAGTTAGGCCCAGGGTTCAAGAGAACAATAAAAGACATTTTAGCAGCTGTTCTTACGTGTCAGTTAGGAAGGTAGTGTCGGATTCTGCTTAATACTATTTTCCTGAACTCCCAGGATATAAGAACCCTTACCGGCTTAAAATTTCCTCTCAATCAAAATTGGTGATTTCCTTCCATCATACTTAGGAATCTCTAGGTTTGGGGTTGTTGTGTTTGCTGTAGGGTGGGGACTGGAAATCATTATTATTTTTAAAAGTCGTTTCAAATTTGGGCTTTTGGAGTGCTTCATTTGGAATAGGTTAGGTTTATCCCTGGTTCTGTTTTGAAAATCAGATCTCCTAGAAACAGCTGTACCCTCTTACCCAGTTCCCAAACATTTTCTGCAAACCCGGATGCTCAACAAGATTGATTATGCTAACACTAATCATTTAATACCCAAGTAGTAGAGAAATATTTGGAGGGAGGGAGGAGGTTGCAAATTCCTGGGAAATTACTTATGGGTGAAGTGGCTGGTCCTTCATCGCCGTGGCCTGGTAGAGGATTAGGACAGTCAGTGGACCCTGTGGTGCACCCTCTTGCTGACCTCTGGGTTGCAAAGTTTGGTGCAGAGGTATGCCACTGGAGAGAGGCCGGCAGGAAAGAAGCTCTGGAAACCGGCTGGCCAGGGGTGAAACTGGACCAGCGGGCCTAGACTTAAGCTCACAAGTGTTTTAAGAGTTAGTTGGGGAAGGCACAATGGGATGCTTTCTTTTTATTGGAAAATAAATGAGAATGAGTGGAAATAAATTATGCTTAATGAACTTAACTGGAAGTAATTGTTCAAGAGCCTGTGAAAGCACAGCTTGGCTGGTTGGGCCTTGGCTGCCGTCTGCACAGAGCTCAGCAGCTGGAGCACATCTTCCGGATTTGAATGCCCCCCTCATGTGCCCACCCCGACACCTCCAGCCCTATTCCACTGCTGTCCACCTCCCTGGTGAGAATTTGGAAAGGTCGTTAAGAGGAGCTGAACTTGACCTTCTAGGCCCTCATCGCTTGGTGGTCTGCTTGGCATGTGCCCAGCTGGGTGACCGTATTTTAGAAGCCCCTGCCCCCATCCCAGGGACTTAAGATGGTTCGAGTTAGTTCTCCGTATATGCGTGTGCGTGAGAATTTGGATGAAAACCGACTGCCCGTTTATCCTCTCCTGCCTGCCTGTTCAGTCATTTCCTCTGGAGGAGAATGTTACTGCCTCTGTGAGTCTATGAGAAACTATGAGCCTGCAGAATTTCCCAAATGGCAGGGAGAATTCACCCTTCCTCTTCTTGCTGTTGGAATGGATTTGATCCAAAGGGGCGGGGGGAGCCAGCCATAGATAATTTTAAAACCAAATAGGCAGCACCTTCCTGGCAGGCCCCTGGGTGGTGAAGATGGAGCCATGTAGCCTGGACTGGTGGGCACTGTCTGCGGCACCTGGTGGCCAGAGGTGCAGGCGGAGCGCTGCCGCGGCAGGGGAACGTTTCATTTCTGCAGCTCATGGTAGATCTCTTCTCTTCCCACCTGTTTCTTTAAGTAAAAATTCAAACCTGGAGAAAGCTTTCCTCTTATATTATTATTTTCAACAGTAGTTATCAATTGACATTTTGTCATTAAAAAAAAAAATACAAAGCCCCATTAGCTGAAGCTGTGTGTGTTGGGGGGCGGGGGGACCCTGCCCTGGGTGTCTCCGGTGGCAGAGAGGAAAGGGATGGAGGAGGCAGCCCTGTTGAGAGGAAGCCCACCTGGGGCCCGGAAGGAGCCCCTGCCAGCCTTTGCCTCTGTCCATGGAGCAGTTGGGAGTGTTGGGCGGGTGGAGACCTACGCTGGCCTCCTACAGGTTGCTTGCATCCCCCGCTGTGGTGCTTCCAGTGGCCAAGGGGGTTGCCCAGCATTGGGGGACCCCTTGCTGGGTAGGAGGGCCACCTTGACTGACTGTCGCACCACCCACTGTTGCAGAGCCTGGCCAAAGCAGGACGGGTTGCATCACCAGAGGGCTGTGGATGACTGAGAAGCAGCACCCCTCCTCTGTCACCCCAGCCCCTCCTCCTCCCCAGCCTCTGTGGCTGCAGTGACGTGAGACGTCTATTAACGTTTTACTAGTCGCCATTGGCCTCAGTGCTGCCATAATAGACGGCATCTGGAAAAATGCACGGATAAACTATAAACCCATTTTTTATGTAAACCCGGAGTGAGCAGTGGCCCTTCCCAAAGCCCTTACCAGCCCCTCGTAATTTAAGACCACTGAAGACCTTCCGTATCCACCCGAGGAGGGCAAGAGGCTGACAAATGCTCCTCTGTGTGGCTTTTGTTTTATTGTGCTGGGCTCCAAGGCACTTTCTGGCCCCATTTTTCTTCTGAAGAAAGAGAGAGCCAGGGGGTGGGGTGCTGAGGAGGAGGCCGGTGGAGAGACCCGCTAGCAATGGCTCTATTTGTTTTCAGTGTCCGTTGATTAATAGGTTGCGGAGGTGAAAGGCAAGCTTTCATTCCCTTCAGGTTGCCCCTAGTTATGGGAGGTTGAGGGGCTGGGGTTAGAGGGGGCTGGCAGAGGGATGGGGAAGGGCCTTAATCAATCTTTTACTTGCCAAGTCCCAATTTATGAGTAGCATTTGGCGGGTGTGTGGGCGCTGGGCGATGAGGGTGGCATGGCCAAGTTGCAGAACACTACACTTAAGGGTTCTCAAAAGGTCAAAGGTCAGCCATAGGGGCTGCCCCTCCCACTCCCCCCACTGTAGTTCTGTGAATACTCCAGTCGAAAGGCTTTGTGTGCTTTGAGGGCCGTTAAAGGACCTTTTCTTTATGATTTAACTATTCAATGCTCAAAACCCATGGAACTTAATGAACAGAGCAGGGGAGGGCTTTGCTTTGGAAATAGCAGTTTCTCCAGGTAGAAAGCAGAAAGCCCTACTAATTTGAAGTCAGGTGAGGATTTGGGGCTTCTTTTAAATAGATATTGTTTGCGTCACTTAATGAGTTCAGTTTTTTTGAGTTTTTTAGTTTCTTGGAAGCTCAGAACTGACCACATATAGAGTTTTTATTATCAGAATCCTGCTGGGTCCTAATACTGCATGTTTGTATTGGGGAAGCAGAAGCATCCTAGTGAATGTCTTAACCTCCCACCCCCC
>NW_025999999.1:16812488-16816733 GCF_001458135.2 Marmota marmota marmota
CAGCCAGCCTGATGGTGGTTTTTCCTTTACCCCTGCTAAAGAAAAAAATCTGCACTATGGCCAGGGTGAGCCTGGAGGAATTGAGGAGTCCTGATCTGCTCCTAATGTTGGGCTTGGGGGTCGGGGTGGGATGGGCAGGGAACATTGTTTGGTGAAACTGGGGTAGGCCCCGGGGGAGTCACTAGGAGATTTGAGGACTGATTTCCGCTCAGAGCCCTGGAGTATCTGCATCCAGTTGGGAAGCCTGTCCCTGGCTGATCTCGTGGGGTGCCTCTTACTCCACTTGAGGTGGCTGCAGTTGCAAGATGTGGAGGTAGGCATGTGGGGCTGCATGGCTTGGAAAAGCCATCTCCCAAGGATGTGACCTGGGAGACGCTTACTGCATGGAGCTAATAGCAAATGCCAACTGCTCCATAGGTTTGTCAGGAGGTTTCATAGAATAAATATGTCACATGCTCAACATGGAGGCTGACCACAGCTGGCTCCCTGAAGCAGGGGCCTCCCTGAATGGGGCTGGGATGGCACTTTGGGTCTGGCGGTTGGCCAGTCCCTTTCCTACCCTCAGACCTTCCAGATGAGGTCCTGGAGTGGGGCGCTCCTAGGTGAGCGCCTGGTGCTGATGGTGCTGGTGTGCATGGGCAGCTCCGGATGGTAGTTTGGGAATATGTGGGGTATTTTATGAGAATTTGTTCTTGTGCTTAGAGAGTCATAAATTTCCTCATTCTGAAAGGGTTAAATACTGGTACCTTGGGTGCTTCCTGAAGCGTCCCTTGGCTGCCTGTCATTGATTGTGTACACCCGGTAGTTCTGAAGGCATGTTGAAGGGAAGGCGTTTCCTAAAAGGCTCAGGTTTGGGGTTGCGGTTGTTTGTATGGCAGGCGTTACCACCCCGCTGCAGGGACCCCAGCACCGCCTCTTGACTTAGCTTCTGTAGCTTCTGTGCTGCGCATCTGGAGGGTGGCCTGTGTCCCTCCCCAGCAAAGTCCCTTGTCACATGTGAATTTTCCTAGAGAGGGGGCCGCAGTTTTGAACACAAGACTGCAGACCTTTTTTAAGAAGTAGAAGCTGTTCAGAGAGAGAGGGAATGCGGGGGGGGGGGGTACATCTTGCTATTTGAATTCTTTGTTTTATTTATATTAGCTCTGACTTCTTCAAGGTCCTCACTCACCCAGATTCTCCAGGGATTTGGTCATCTCCAAGTATCTTCTTCTTTTTTTTT
Organism: Marmota marmota marmota; assembly: GCF_001458135.2. Taxonomy (NCBI): domain Eukaryota; kingdom Metazoa; phylum Chordata; class Mammalia; order Rodentia; family Sciuridae; genus Marmota; species Marmota marmota. The sequence continues at coordinate 16,813,708 of NW_025999999.1, forward strand.
TTTTGGTCTTTGTTTATTTTCAAAAAAATTTTAGCTCCTCTTTGACAGTCTTGTTCACTGGCACAATAAAGCAATGAATTTCTCACCAGAGATATATTTATTAAATATTACATTTTAAGAAGGGCATGTGTCTGAGGAAGGTTGGCCACACATCTTCCTGCACAGCCTTACCTTTGAAATAAAGAGTGCTGTTTGTGGCTGCATTTTATTTTCCTGTGAATTTAATTAGAGGAGACTGGAGGGGCAGCTGACCTCATCATCATTCATAGTCACTTGATGATGATGATGATGATGATGATGATGATGATTAATATTATTTTTTGGTACCTGGGATTGAACTCAGGGGCACTCGATCACTGAGCCACATCCCCAGCCCTAGTTTGTATTTTATTTAGAGACAGGGTCTCACTGAGTTGCTTAGCACCTTGCCATTGCTGAGGCTGGCTTTGAACTCGCCATCCTCCTGTCTCAGCCTCCCCAGCCTCTGGGAGTATAGGTGTGAGCCACCGTGCCCAGCTTTGATTATTTTTTCATGGTGCGTTTAGCTGTGCACCAGGCACTGTGCTGAGCACCTTACTTATGAGATCTTACTCAGCTTTCCACAACAACCTCTCGAGGTAGACACTGTTCTCATGTGCCCTTTAGAGAGATAGGTCTTTGTTCCCCTGGTCACACAGTAAGACCACTGGAGCAGAATTTACACCTTAATTTTCCTCAAGCTCACAGCCCTCATTTTTGGACCCTGTGCAAATCCAGTGGGCTCTGAAAGCATTTTACAGGCATTGATTTAACTGAGCTGGTGTCTGTGGGACACTGGGCTGAGTGGTTCTTAAAGGGCCAGCCAGCCTGATCCCTGATTCTAAGTAGGCTGTGTGTGCAGAGCCAGCTGCCCTTGAAGTCAGCGTCTTGTGAGTGGCTTCCTGTCCTCTTCCTCCACCACTTGCAGTTTCTGATTCTCAGGCATTTTTGAGATGGTGCTCATGGCTCCCACAGACTGGGCATAGCAGAGGATACAAAGTTCTAGAAGGCACAGTAGTCCTTCCTTAGGAAACAGTTATAGTGGGGCTATGAAAGATGCATATCCTACCCCTGCCATGGGCAGAATATGATAAGGAAAGGAAGGACTGTGGGGTCTGAGACTGGAGAGACACAGGCATTTGCAAGATGAAAATCCTCACTTCATAAAAGCCATCCGGTTAGCTGGGTGGAGCACCAGATAGACTTGGCCTTGGCAGAAATGACCGCAGAGTTCTCTGTTCTTGATTGGGAAGCAGTTGTGGTTATGCTGTGGAGGGGCACCATGCCTTAATAGGATTCTTATTATTATCTCCCAGAGCCAGGAGCGCCTGGTCCCCTGGTCCCCCGTGCACTCCTGCTCCATCACCATGCTCTAGAGTTTTGAATGGACAGTAAAAGACTAGTTGGCTAGGCTCTGGTCTCCGAATCACACAGGGTCGCTGGCAGCCATCCCAGAGCTCAGACTGGGTTAAAATTGCTTTCGTACATGTATTTAAGAGGAAGGGGGAGACTTAAATTTTAAATCTCTACACCCACTTCTCTGTTGCCAAAAAATGTGGTCTTCATCTGTTTCTGTGCGAGTGGAGAAAGAGCCCCCCCCCATTTCCCATGGGTCCTGTTTGAAAGGTGGCTTGGGACTCGTGCTTCTGAACCGCAGACAGAGCCATGTCGCCAGGCCGCTCCTCCCTAACAGTGACAGTAATAACCAGCCACCATAATTCATAGCCTGACCCGTGCTAGGTCCTGTGCCAGCGCCCCTGTGGGTTCTCGAGAACTGGGGCTTGGTTCATGATTAGAACTCGCACCCCGTACCCGCTCTGCTTGCCTGGTCCCTGTTGTTCTCTGTCTGGGGCTTCTCACCATGGCACTCTGCAGCAGCCCAGGTGCCTGGTCCTGAGCCTAGAACTACGGGCCAGGTTCCCCTTGAGATTGCCCAGCCTGGGGATGAGAAGTCACAGAAGGCCTCCGAGAGTTGCCAGTCTCCGTCAGCCTTGGCAGCTGCTGGCTTCCCTGCCCCCACCAGCCCCTCCTCCTCCATTTGCTCCCTTCCATGGTCCCACTTCCTGAGCAGCCCCCCACCCCCAAGTGGCAGCCTTCCCCCCGGTATGTGTGGTTCTGCTGGGGTCACTATTTTTCTACGCTTGCTTTCTTTCATGTTAGTAGTTGCCTATCTTTCCACCCAAACCGGAAACTTCTAGAAGACAGCCATGGTCATTTCCCTTTCCTTCTGGTGTCCATTCTCCACCATCTCTGTCTTCTGTCTGTCTATCTGTTTCTCTCTCTCTCTCTCTCTTTTTTTTTTTTTTTAAAGTACTGGGGATTGAACACTAGGCCCCTGCAGCACTAAGCTACCTCCCCAGCTCCTATTAATGTTTGAGGCAGGGTCTCTCAAGTTGCTGAGGCTGGCCTCAAACTTGTGATCCTCCTGCCTCAGCCTCCTGAGTCTCTGGGATTGCAGCATGTGCCAGTGCTCCTGGCGATGTCTGTCTATCTCTCTACTCTCTTCCCTTTCTCTTTTCCCAACACCCAGCACACTGTGGGGAGTCATCTGTTCATTCCTTCTCTAGTTGTTCTGAATGTAAATGTTTTCCTCAAGGTCCCCTCAGTACCTCCACAGGTACTGCCACTGGCCCGGGCACAGGGGCCCTTTGCCTAGTTGTATACCACCTGGCCTTGACCTTGCTAGCTCCTGACACTAAGGATATGTTTGTTCTCAAAAGCTCCCTCTGCTTTGATGGCTTTTAACTCAGTTATTTTGATTGCAAGATGGTAACCAGGTTTCTGCAAGCGACAACTAGCCCCTTTCTGCGAGAGTCCTGTGGTTTATAGAAATCGCCAAAGCAGGCTGTTTGGAGGTGTTCTTTTTCAGTAGTTCTTTCTGGCTCATCTGGTGAGACATATGTCTTTCTGTGCACAACCCCCATGGTGCACTGTGGTGAAGTGTTTGTCCTTCCTGCATCCTGTGCCTTCCTCACCCATATTTAAAAAAAAAAAAAAAAAAAAGGAAA
>NW_025999999.1:16816755-16884034 GCF_001458135.2 Marmota marmota marmota
AAAAAAAAAAAAAAAAAAAAGGACAAGAAGAAACCTGGTGAGAACAGACTGCTCCGTGGTCCCTGAGCTCAAGAGGCGCTAGTGGGCAGCATGGAACCTGACTCCTTTTCTTTTAATGCAGTTCCCTTTCCTTGATGTTAATGCAAGTTGCGTCTTCCTAAAAGTAATAAAAGGAAATGAAGACACGTTCTGAAATGAAACTTGACTCTAATCCATTCATCATCTAATACTAGCCTCTTTATCTTCGCTGGTACCTAATCTGGTTAAATGTCCCTGTTGTAGGATTTTAGTGAAAATCCTCTATTGGGAATAGGGTTTTTTGCAATTGGATTACTCTCAGTAAATGGCCCAGTAGTTCGCTTGTTTCAGCTTAATTTTTTCTTTGTGATCTTGCTGGGCTGAGTTATAGTGTAGCATAGAGGAGGGGATTGGACTAGCGTGGGGTGGGGAAGAGGAGAGCCATCGGAGAGAGCTTCGGGATGCACCTAGAAACATACTTTAAATGCTTTTCTTTCTTTCTCTTTTTCCCTATTTCTCTCTTCTGACCCACCCTGCCCCCACACAAAAATACTTGTACTTTGTTTGCAAGAGCCAGCTGCCCATTTCTAAAATGCATACCTTTTATTAGCCCAATTCATCATCATCCAGTTAATTTATTAGTGGTCCCTGATGACTTCCTAATGAAACTCCTAATGAATCAGTGCTGCGTAATCTGCATAAAATATGCAGGTGCTTGCCAGGCAGTTAGAGCTTTCTGGTAAAGTTCACACTCCCACCCAGAGCCCGAGTGGGGATCTTCATCCCTGAGATCTGTAAAGGCTTGTAGAGTGCCCGCCTTCTGAAGGGCGGGGGGAGGCAGATAGGGAGGCTCACTGGGTGCATTTGGGTCCTGGCAGTTTTCTTGTAGAGGAAGGCTTTCCTTGCTGGTCCCTGCAAAGCCCTGCCTGCCTCGCAGAGTCCTGTGGTGGGGGCCTGAGTGGGAGACTCCTCCCCCGTGGGCAGGAGCACAGTAGGGCTGGGAGATGACAGCCCCCACTTTCGACCCACCTGCCGATGGGAAAAGTGCACTCTCGGGCTCTGTGCTGGGTAGGGATGGAGAAGACATTTTAAATGCCAGGCTCAGCGGGGAGCTGGACCGGGGAAGTGGGGGACAGGCAGAGTTGAATGCATCTCACAAAATTGAGGTCTGGGGGCGTTGCAGGGCCCTGCTCTGAAGGCTTGGCTCGACGTGTCACTCTGCTCTCTCCCTCCCCGCAGTCGAACAAAGTGCCGGTGGTGCAGCACCCTCACCATGTCCACCCGCTCACGCCTCTTATCACCTATAGCAACGAACACTTCACCCCGGGAAACCCGCCGCCACACTTACCAGCTGACGTAGACCCCAAAACAGGTAGGCCACGGGCTGCGTGCCAGGGCAGAGCACCAGACGGGGTGGCGGGGGTGGCAGACCTGGGAGGCCTGGGAGGGGGCTGGTGGGAGTGGTGATGGAGGGGCCCCGGTTCCCTCTTGTGAACGGAGCAGGACGCTCTTAGAGAGGCCAAAGCCTGGTGAGGGAATGAGTTTGCCCTCCCCTCTGGACAAGGCCACTTGCAGGGGTACAGACCTGACTTCAGAGTCCCTGCCTCTGTGCTCATAACTCCAGCGACACTAGAGCCCCAAACAGAGGTGGGGTTGGGAGTGGCATTGGCCTCCTTCACAGTTCTGGTAGGGAAGAAGCGGGGGGCTCATAGGCCCCAGTTCTCTTGGTGGCCAATAGACTCCAGTTGATGGACAGCCTCAGAAGACCCCGGAGTTCTGCCTTCTCTTTGCTGGTTCATTTGGGCTCTTCTCCTCTGCAGTATTGTGGGTGTCAGCAAGCCCATTTCACAGATGTGAAAACCCACATCCAGGAACTGTTCCTTATTTTCCCATAGAACAAGCAGTAGGGTCCCGGACAGCAGCCCCTTTCCTCATTCTGCTTGTTGCTGACTACTTTTTTTTTCTTTTTGGTACTTGGGATTGAACCCCCGGCGGGGGGGGGGGGGGCTCCTAACCTCCCCCAGCCATATCCCCAGCCCTTTTTAAATTTTTTAAGTTTCATACAGGCTCTTGCCAAGTTGCTGAGGCTGATTTTGAACTTTCGTCCTCAGCCTCCGAGTCACTGGGATTACAGGCGTGCGCCACCACACTTGGCTTGATGACTGTTTTTTTTTTCTCCCAAAGGGAGAGGGCAAGAAGGCAGGGTTACTTGGAGCCCTCCCAAGGACAAGATCCAACGGGGACGGGCAGCCACAGCTCCCAGGGGGGTGGCCATGGGAGATCAGCTAAGGCCTAAGGCCGGGTGCTGCTTGCAGGCTGGGTTCCTTTCCCAGCGAGCCAATCATAAGAGTAGTTTAAAATGGTGGTTCCACCTCACTTGTCAGAGGGAGCAGTTGGTGTTGGGTGAGGAAGGCTGCCCGGCAAGGCGACCTTTACTGGCCCTGAAAGAAGCCACACATGAGGGGGTTTTCACTCCCTTCTGAGCGCTCTTTGTGCTGGTGCAGGACCAGCCTGGTACTTGCATGGCTTGAGGGGGCTGCCAGCCAGCCCCAGGCTCTGCAAGTGAATGGCAGCGTCAGCGTCTTATTTAAATAATGGTAGTACAGGGAATAGCTTTTAAATGGTTATCGTAAAACATATGATTAACGTCTGTGGACTGTTTACTTTTCTTCTGCGAACATTCTTTCAAGTGTGCAAATGGCTCGGTGTAGGGTCCAAGCCCAGCTAATCTGTTTGAGAGAAAGCAATGTCTGCATGAAAATGTCACCCAGGGAGACTTCATTTACAGATTAAAAGCTTCCTGAATGAATTTTTTTAAAAAATGAAATAGTTTTTATCCATGAACCCGCAGCTCTTTCCCTTCCACGTTCTGTTGTGACTGCGATGCTGCGCACTTGGTTTCCCACCTCAACTGTGCAGAGGAGCTCTCTCCCGCTTCCTGGGACTTGGTTGCAGGGTGTGCTCCTGTGCAGCCTGGCAGAGTGCTGTGGTGCCCACCTTCAGCATCACTCACTCCTGTGTGCCTCGGGAGGGCACTTGGCCTGTGATGCACGGTACCTATCAGCAGATAGGATGAGGGCCTACAGCCCCTCAGGAATGAGGCCCAGAGTTGAGCATGCCAGGCCTCCAGCAGCTCCTGTCTGTTCAGTTCTGACTCTCCTGGGGACAGGACGCCAGTGGCATCTGGTAGTTCCTGCAGCTGATTGTCTCCATAGAGGTGCTGCCATTCTAGAGGGGTGACCTCTTTTAAAAGAAATCAGTGTAACCTTTCCTCGCCATAGCTCAAAAGATGCTGTAAATCAGAGGAGTAACTGTCCGCAGGTAAGTCGTCAGAATTAAAAGGGCAAAGGGACCCATTCTGAGGGCAAAGTTAGTGTAACTTTGTTCACCTGCTATGTGCGAGGCTCTTTAGATGTTTTTTTTAATTGCATGAGTCACATAATGCTGAAATGATCAAGGTGACATTTGCTAAATCTGATTTGAGCCACTATACCAGTCCCTCTAGAATGAGATAATTGTTTAAACTTAGACTATTAGAAAATGAGACAAATCCTAGTGATGTTTTGCCATCAGAATCATGAATGACCTCATGCTAGGGTTCTGAAGACATGCCACTCTTCATCCTTTTCCTGTCCCCATCCCTAGCTCTTGCTCCTCCCTCCCCTCCCTCTCCTGTACCTAAAACACTGCATCTTCTCTCAGGAATCCCACGGCCTCCGCACCCTCCAGACATATCTCCGTATTACCCGCTATCGCCTGGCACCGTAGGACAAATCCCCCATCCGCTAGGATGGTTAGTACCACAGTAAGGAGTTCCATTTTTTTAATTTCCTTTTTGTTTCTTACATGGGCATGTTTATTATTTAGTCTGTGTGTGTGTGTGTGTGTGTGTGTGTGTGTGTGTGTTTCAGAAGGACAGGGTTGGTGGGAGGCCATGGGGAAGATGTTCCATGAGAACACAGGAGAATGAGAACCCTTTAGATAGGTTTGTAGAAAAGGGATATGGAGACTTGACCTTCTGAACCCACAGTCCCCAAAGGCCTTGTGGACGAGGTGCCCTCAAGATACTTGGAATTGCAGAAGGCTGCTAGGGCTTCCAACTGTTGAAGTCGATTGTAGTCTTCTGCTGGTGGCATCTCAAACTGTGGGGTCATGTCACTGGGGTGACATGCTGAGTATTCTTTTAGGTATTGCTTCACCCAACTCTGGAGGGTGGCGAGGGGTGGCTGAGTCCTTTCTGCAGTGGGTGGGGTCTGATGTGGGGCGAGGGCGTGGGAACAGAGACAACCTGGTTGTGAAATCCAGGGCTGGGGTGGGGCTCTTCTTTTGTAGTCCCAGTGTCCCCAGCCCCTTTGCTCCCGTCACTTCCAAAATCTGACAGTGGAAAGTGTTGTGTGTTGAAGCTCATGTGATTCTTGGCCTGTTGGGAGATTTCCCCCAACTGTGAAGGATGGGGACAGGTCACTGGAGCACTCAGTGTGACACACAAGGCCCTCCTGAGTGTTCGCCCTCATCCCTGTCACTGCAGAGGTGATTCATCTGCCCTTTGCAGCCTAACATCATGATATTTTAGAATCTGAGCAGAAAGGCCTTTCATGCATACGCCTGCTGTGTGTGTGGTGTACAGTGTGCATGAACAGGTGTGTCGTGTCTTGTTGTGATTGTATGTATGTTGTGTTTCTCCATGTTTATCGGTAACTCCTGCTCTTCAGAAAACATAGGACAATTGTTGAATGCCAAAAGAAATCCTGGGGGCTGGGGTTGTGGCTCAGTGGTAGAGCGCTTGCCTAGCATGTGTGAGGCACTGGCTTTGATTCTCAGTGCCACATATAAACAAATAAATAAAGGTCCATCAATAACTAATAAAAATAAAAGAAATCCTGGTGGAACTCTCAAATTTGGACCTTAGGGAGCTAGCCATTCGTACCCTTAAAGAAAGTTTGGGGCTGACTCACTCCCCAGTTCCCTTTATTTCTCTAGTTGAACAGATTCTGTGCTAAAAATAGGTTGGATTATGTATTAGCTATACCAAATACCAGCCCATGCACAGTTTCTGTTTTGTGTTCTTTTTGTTTGGAATAGAAGTGATTTCGAGATTATGACCCATTTCTTCTTAAATAGACGTGATCCAGTCCTTGATAGTTCTCAGTCATCCTGTGCCTGGTTTGGCTGATGGGAAGATATTGAAAGCTAGATAAAAAGGAATAGCCAACTCAGACAACCCTCTGTCAGGAAAAGTTGTGTGTCTTTCATGAGGATGCTATTTTGCATGTTGCTGTATTTTTTAATTATTGTAATGAGGTGTGATTGTCTATTGGTTACCCACAATTCTTCTTGGGGACTCTCCCCCCGGTAACTCTTGTCAACACTTGTTAATTTGACAAAAGGCTACAAATTAAGCTCTGTTAATTTAATGTTTTCTCACCGAGATCTAAATACCGAAAGAGGCCCAAAGCGCAACTGAAGTCCTTTGATTCACTGTACTTTATTTTGGTATAAATTTACATTCATTATTGTTTTCCTTTGGATGTGTAGCCCTCAATTAGTGTGATGGCTCCATTAAAGGAAGCTAGACTTCGCCTTTAATTATTACAACAAAACACCTAGTCTCAGCTTGGGGAGAGGGTCTCTATTGACATAAGCAGAGGTTATAAAATTTAATTAGCCATTCCTATCAGATTTATGGCATTCAAATTGTTCTGTGTTTCTTCCCTTTGATCCTTGCTGTACAATCCCCAAGATTTTTGTTCTGATCAAATGAGAATAAAGCTGACTGTGCAGAGAGAACTTTCCCCAGTTCTTCTTTCTGTCCCCACCCCCAGCCTGGCTTTCAGTCTCTCATCGTGTACCCCTTCTTTGTAGGCAAGGTCAACCAGTGTACCCTATCACGACAGGAGGATTCAGACACCCTTATCCCACCGCGCTGACCGTCAATGCTTCCATGTCCAGGTGAGTTCCAAGAGCCAGGGCCCTGCAGGACCGACTGCAGGCCAGTGCCCTGGCCGGCCACCGTGTGGGTGCATGTGCAGAGCCGGTGTGTACCTAGGCTTCGATCCTAGAAGACACTGAGCCATCGCCTGAACTTCCAGGGGAAGTGATGCCTTTCTGGCTCGAATCTTTGTGACTCAGCCAATGGGAGCTGTGGATGTTCAGAAATTTAGAAGGCAGGATGAAACAGTTGGGGCATGTGGAGCTTTTAAAGTTTTCTTTCTCTGTTGTCCTGAACTAGTGAGAAGGGAGGGAGTGGAGGTCATTTTATTATGGTACAAAGAAGAGTTTTGCAGAACGATTATTATTGGTTGTTTCAAAGCTCAAATTCTGATTGAGTCAGCAAGAAAGCCCAGCAAACAGCCCCTGCCACTGCCTCCCCAGCTCAAAGCAGCACTGCCCAATAGAAGCTGCATGAGGCACTGAGTGACTTGGGTGTTTTCTGGTAGTCATATTTTAAAAAAAAATTTTTTTAAAGTAAAATGATGCTCAGTGATACATTTTATTCATCCCAATACAGTGTGGCTGAAATATTGTTTAACGTGATCACCATACAGCAACTGTTTACGGAATTTTACCTTTTTTTCCCATATTTAGTTTTTATAATCTGGTCTGTGTACCTGGCCACATTTCTGGTACTCAGTAGCCACATGTGCTGGTGGCTACCATATTGGCCCATGCAGCTCTAAATCCTTGAAAGATTTTTAAAAAGATCCAGGGCATGTATACATTCAGGCCTCTTTCTATTTAAGATTATAAATATATACACAACATACATACATATCTCCATGTTCTCATTTTCCTTCCTCTAATTAATTCTGGCTAATTTTTCAGTGACTGCTAGTTTATTTACAAACCGGTTGGCAGCAGTATGTTTAAGTAGTCACTAATTGCTCCTAATGATAGTTTTATTTTCTGTTCATCTGATTTTCAGTCAAGTTAATTAAATCGGTGGAGGTTTAGACTTTCCTGATGGGCTGAAACAACCAATCCATTTTGATGATGGCATATAATTAAATTAGCATGCATTACATGGCAAGGATGCTGTCCCCAGCCCCTTCCCTTATTCTCAGTGGCTAACATGGGGCACCAGGACCAGAGACAGAAAGCCTGGCCATGATGCCTCTTTTCCTACGTACAGAAGAGAGGATTTTGGTGGGAGAGAGAATGCGAATCAGACCCATTGAGAAAAACCAACAGTAGCCTGTGTAGTGGGTGTAATTGTGCTGTGGGTATGATAACAAGATCGTTTCCCACGTGTGATGACATCATCACAGTTTCGAAATCCATGCCAATAGGCATTAGGCGGGAAGATGCTTTTTTGCGCTCTCTGGACCAGCAAGAGGGGAGACGTCACTCTCTTAGGGACTGTGGTCCGTGGCCTCACAGAGCGCAGGAGCAGCGCCAGAGCCTCCCAGGAGGGGCGCTGCTTGGGAGCCTCAGCTCACCTCCCCACTGCCCCGCATTCCCGGTGCACCCGATTGGTTTCCGTGTTTATTTATTCTGTGCATCCAGAGATTGAAAGCAGCGATGTCGTAAGACAGGGATTGGGGTTAAGCTTATTGATTGAATTATCATTAGGAGGTTAGTCGATGATTTATAGGTGGGCAGGGGGTGGAGGAGAAGAAGGGAGCGGTGGGAAGAGAGAGGTTAGGGGCTGGAGGTGCGGGGGAAAGTGGCCGATTCCCCAGGTAGGCCGTATGAAAGGTAGCTAGTTAAAAAGCGTATACAGCAAATTAAATACATTATTGTGATAATGGGGTGACAGAAGTATGGGTCTATTATACTTATGGCAGTTATAGCAAATGTAGGCAGCTTGCCCTGTTCCAGAACACCCTTTGATATTCATTCTATTCAGCAGCGGGGCCAGGACTTCTCAGAATTAAGTGATGGGTCATTATACTTTAAACACCATGGAGAAGCCTAGATTGGCAATTAAACAGCTCTTGCTGACACTCACTTGTGCCACCCTGTGACCCCCTTTAGATTGAGATGTTGGAGCTCCGGGCCCTCAGCCTGCTAAATTGGTGCAAGGCTCTCCTCCTGACGAGAGCGGGCTCTGAAATCTGCCGGCTTCAAAGGGAGCGAGATCATGTATAAACCATAATGTGGGTGCACCGTGGCTCACAAAAAATAAGGCAGGAAGAGATGAAATGTTACAAGTGCAAGGGGGAAAATGAGAGAATAATGACAAACCTAATGCAACTCAAAGCAGGAGTGTTGCACGGGAAGATGCATCCCACTGCTTGTGCATAAAATCAAGGCCGGCAGATGACATCCAGTTAACAGAAGCGTGTCAACAGTGAAGTAAAGTGAGAGTGAGTAAGAGAGAAGCCCCTGAGACAGCCAGAAACAAAAATTAGTTGTCCTTAACAAGTTAAGGTTCATCATTATATTCTGGCTTGGAGCCATAAAAGCAGACGGGGGTATATAATGAGCTGCTTAGAATTTTTAGGGTGTTTATTGCATTTCATGAAATAGTTGTCTGCAGAAGGGGATTTCTTGAGCCAAGGAATGCACACGGGCCACATCCACGACCACGTCCACACGCAGTTGTTCTTTCTCGATGGTACACTTTCTAGATCTCTGAATATGTGTTTAGGAAGAGGAACTTAGAAGTGTGTTCTTTATGTCTGCACCTAAAATTTGCCCCCACCCAAAGTGGCCTCATCATGGTGTCTGTCTTCCTCTGGTATTGCGTGTCTGTCTGTGCGTGTGTGCGCACATATATACACACTAGTGTTCGCTCCCTCATGTGTGCGTGCATATATTCTATAGGAAGGGAACGTTTGGTTTTGAGGCATGTCAGGCCTTTAGAACTCACAGTAAAAGCTGCCACTCCACTCACCCCTTCACCCAAAGGGCCTCCAGGAACACAGGAGGTCTTCCAACAGTGGGAAGGAGTAGGGAGTAACTTGGGAGCCCAAATACCTCCCAAGAGCTTGCTTTCCCTTTTATAAATTTTTGAGGGGAAGGTGTTAGAAGTGGATTGTCTCTTCATCCCAACTACCCCTTTTGTCCACCCCCATGCCCTAAAAGTTCTTAGTTAATCCTATTGAAATAGTCAAGTAGAGCAAATTTCATCCCATGCATGCATGATTATGTCAAAATGAACACCACTATTATGTATGGCTCTGATGCACTAATAAAACGATTAAAAATAAATAAATACATAAAACAATCACATCATTGTTACCAAACTTCAGCACTAGTTTGAATTTGTAAAGGAAGCTACAGAAGAGGACCATCTTGGGGTGGATTTTCTGAGTCAAGTGTCCACAGTGGCTCTGGGGCCCCTGTAAAAATCACCACTGTCATTGATGTCTATGTGTCTGTTGATCTGGGTAGATGCTGTTTGATTTTTAATTTTTCTTATCATTTAACGTTTGTTAGATTAACATTCCATTTTGACTAAATGGAAACTAGCTCTGATCCACCTATGGGAAGAACTTTGTAAATAAAGGTTCTTTCTAAATAAGTGCCATGGTGAAGGACCTCTAGTTCACACTAGAGTTGGCTTTCTGAAGGAGGAGGTTGTTACTCCTTGGGTAGTGCTTTCGTTGGAAAGCAACCATTGCCAAGGTCTGGGCTCCCCCTCGTCTGGACAGCCTCCCTGTCCCTGACTGGCATGGCCTCAGCGGGTGGGAGCAGGAGCTGCCATTTTGTGACCTTCTGGGGGTCTGCCCTGTCCGCCCTTCACCCTGCTTTTGTCTACAATGTGTGCTGCTCTGAAGGCGGGGGAAGGAGGGGTTCTTGCACTCAAGCATGTCAGGAACGCTCACAAACCGTTTGTCCTGTCCAGTTGTCACTCTACAGATGGGCCCCAAGTGTCTTGAAATCCACTCTTCATGTCCTGGCTCATTTGCTTGGTTGGGAAATGGTAATTCAGGGACTAAAATGTGTTTCAGAGTCTTTCTCAGAAATGAATAGTATTAGAGAAGAAAACACAAACTTTCGTCTTTATAATTCTGATTGTTGCAAAAGAGGCTTTTTAATTGTGTACAGACCACATATTAAGTAAAAATGACTTAGGGATTGTACTTTTGAGAGGAGAAAGGGCAGTCAGTACTCAAAACTGTGTGTGTGTGTGTGTGTGTGTGTGTGTGTGTGTGTGTCACACCTTTCTGTGAAATGATACAAACATCTTGTGTCCATAACTTACGGGAGCCAAACAGAAAACATTTGAATGTTTCCCTATCTTTCTTCCTCACTCTCTCCCATTCCTGTCAAATGAGGGGCATAGCAACAAAAGAAAAATAAAAATTTCATTGCACTCCATCAACAGAATGAGGCCTAATGAGGCCTGCATAGCATTGTCAGAAATGTATGTATATTTCAACCACGTTAATATTTTATTTAGCTGTCAATATACAACAAAAGAGTTCACCTTTCATTCTACAGCAGATTAGGACTTAGGAAACTGTCTTCTTAGATGCCACTAATAATGTCTCAAAAACAAGTGGACATGCCGTTTCCGGCAGGTAGCCCAAGCCCGCCTTTCCGCCCAAGTACATCAGTTGAATTTGTCTTTTGCTAAAGATGTTAAAAATCATAATGTCTCATGTCAGTAGCAATAATGAAGGGGAAGATTGGCTTTAATGACATTATGAGAATCATTATGTTTAATTTATCACTAATTAACGCTGACAGGTTTCATATGCCGTGGGTGGCTTTCATGTGCATGTTACGTGCTGTGTTTTTTTTTTTCTCTCTCTTTTTAAAAAAATTTGTGTGTACACATCCCTCCTCATTCATTCATTTTGATTCTGACGATTTACACAGCTTCTTGTCTTCTAGGTTCCCTCCCCATATGGTCCCACCACATCACACTCTGCACACCACCGGCATTCCCCATCCGGCCATAGTCACACCAACGGTCAAACAGGAATCCTCCCAGAGTGACGTCGGCTCCCTCCACAGCTCGTAAGTGTCCCTTGCTGTTGCTCTTCTGTGGCCACAGTGTCTAGTGGTTGGTGGCGGATGCTTCGTGTGCTTGGACTGCAGCCCCCAGGCCACCTGGCCCGCTTGGGCTCCCTATAAAGAGGGAGAAGACGCACAGTGGTGGGCTTCACCCCTCGTACACAGAGCTCTTTTTTGTGTGTGTTTGGATGGCCTGGGATCTGTAGCCACTTCCCTGCCCTCTCACCCCGAAGTGGGACATTTGGAGCTTTGTTCTGCAAGCACCCGAGAAGCAGCCGAGGTGGGGCCGTGCGGGCTGCTTCCCACGCCTCGGGAAAGTTGTCTATTTGTGAAACTCGCAGTGGTTACAGAATCTTGCTCCAGCCCCTCCCCTGGCTATTTTTGCTCCATTTTCCGGGGTGGAAGAGACTGAAAGTGGAAGTGTGCCTTTTATTGGAGACAGCGAGGCTTGGGTGTGAGGAGTCCGGGGCAGCGCTCTGGAGGAAGTTGGACCACGTGGTTGTTTACTGGGCTCTGTGTCTACTTTGTCTGTGTCCAGAAAGCACCAGGACTCCAAAAAAGAGGAAGAGAAGAAGAAGCCCCACATAAAGAAGCCCCTCAACGCATTCATGTTGTATATGAAGGAAATGAGAGCAAAGGTCGTGGCCGAGTGCACGTTGAAGGAGAGCGCGGCCATCAACCAGATCCTCGGGCGCAGGGTAGGCGGCCCCGTCGTGGGGACAAGGGGGAGGAGTGGACACGTCGAGGCCCCAGTGAGGTGGGAACCCTGTCCCCTAGCTTCATTTTGAAGTCTTCAGTGGGCTCCACTGAGTCAGGCCCAGGCATTCTGCATAGAATGACATTCAGATAGTTATCACCACATTATCTCTCCACCCCAGAGAGGGAGACAAGATAGATGGACGTAGGTAATGCTTTGTCTGAACACTCTGTGAGCACTGGCTGTGTCTGGCTGGGTCTCTGTGTCTGTACCTGAGGCCACCTCTGGACACACTCGCCTCCCAAGGAGGTGTCAGTCATTTATCGGCCATGGTGTGGTTGATGATGTTTTTACATGTCTTTCTCTGTTCCACCCTGTGTCCCCTCCAGTGGCATGCACTGTCCAGAGAAGAGCAGGCGAAGTACTACGAGCTGGCCCGGAAGGAGCGACAGCTTCACATGCAGCTGTACCCTGGCTGGTCCGCGCGGGATAACTATGTAGGTGGATCATTTGCCATAGGACACTTTCCCTAGAGACGTGTTCTGTGTCCAGTGGGCAGGGAATCGTCACTGTCAGCTTGAATCTGGCTTTAGGACTGTTTATCCTGCCTGCTTCTGGGACCGTTACCATCTGGCCTGGTCACTGGAGGTGTGTGTCTTGGCTTCTAGTCTAGCTGTGGCAGCATGCTGTCTTTCTCCAGAAAAAAGGAGGGAGCTGGTGTCTGGTGACCTAGCTCAGGACCCCTAGGGTCCACTGGGGGTTCTGCACACCTCCTGGACCACTTCTTAGAGAGGCGAGCCTCTTGGATGGGTATTGGAGAAGGGAGACCACTGGGCTCATTCAGAGGGTGCCCCAGAGGGGGTTCCTCGACAGCCCTCCGTGGTGTGGCTTTCTAGGGCAGACCCTGGGGGTTGGGGAAGAGAGTTTCACTCCTCACAGGTCTTGCAGCAGGTCCTGCAGCCTGAAGGAAAAATGAAACGGTGGCCTTACACCACGGTGTACTAGAAGCAGGAAGCCTGCCTCACCCAGAGAGGGGCATGATGGGAATATCCCTGAAAGTAGCCAATGGAAGTCACCCTTGCCAGGATGGAGGAAATGGCGTGGGCTGAGTGATGCGGGCGTTCCTAGACTCTGGTGGCTGCAGGATTTGCCTCATTTCCTCTCTGGGCTTTTGGGGCTTTTGGGGAACACCCTAGTCGGAGGATCATTTGATTGCACCAATACTCCCATTCCTCTCCTGAAGGCTTGCTGTCCTTTGGAGACTGTCGCTGTCACCATCATCCCGACCCATACATCTTCCCTAGTGGTCCATGGTCTGGGCTCTCTCCCCCTATATGCCGTCACTTTGCGTGATGCGTTTTCCTTCCATAATGATTTGCTCTCCACTCTAAGGGGGGACCAATCCATCTTGATGGCAGCACCTTCCCTCCCGTTTGGTGGGGGTTGTGGACCAGTCCATGCTCTTCGCTTGGCGTCACCCAGGGTCAGGAAGCTCTCTGAGGTCATTAACTCATTGGTGATAGAGCCTTACCACACACGCCATGTTGAGGGGATTCGGAATCTGGCCCAACACGTTTGCTCTGAGAACTTGGTTGGCATCCACCAAGGAAACCATGACCATGCGCGTGACCGCAAGGCCCTGAGTGCAGGTGGCTTTCTGCTTGTCCTGGCCACCTACCTCAAGTTTCCATCCTCGATATTCTTACACCTTTAAGCACGTTCTTGCTCATCTGCTCCTTGCTGTGTAGACCTTGGAGAAGGGAGACCACTGGGCTTAACTGCCACACCCCTGCCCGTCTCCCTCTGTCTCCCACTGGCCATAGCTGGCAGCACAGCACCAGCCTGCATTCCTGATGGGGGCCGAAGCAGGAAAGAGTAGTACTGCTCGGATGGCATGGCTGCTCCACCGAGAGCCCTTGTCGCCTTCGGGTGGGCATAGGGTGACGGCCTGGGACCTCTGCGTATGCCCTCAGCATGTGTGCCGAGGGGAAGCATTACTTCTGGAGCTGAAAGGAAGAGGATGAGAAAGTGAATGCTTCCCGCAGGCTTGCTGTCACCCTGCGTGAACCCCAGGTGGAGCGGGCAGCAGCAGGCAGCATCCACAGCCTGCACGCAGCCATGCGGTTTCAGGACAGCTGCTCTCCTGGTTGCAGGTCGGAAGTTGTTAGTTATCGGCAGCTTCTACTTGCTGCACACCCAATTCTTGGAGTAATCTAGAATGGTACCATCCAGTGGAATTTGGCTTTTCTACAGATACCATGGCCCTGCTGGACTTTGGGGTCACAGTAGGGCTTCTTGTACAGCTGTGCAGACCAGACTCTGCAGTTCAAGGTTGTGCTGTTTATATCAGGGTCTGTGGCAGTGGTGCCCCCTGGAGTTGTGCAGGGTGAATTCTCCACGAAAGGACAAGTTCAGTTTTGTGATAGCTTCATAAGAATGGTGTGTTGGACTTTCTGGGAGTCACTTAGAGTGTTCCCCAAGACTTTCTGTGATGTGCTTCCTAGGTTTTAGAGGGTCCCAAAGTCACTTGATGTGACTTCTGCTCAGTTCCACATTCGGAAGGTGGCTTGGTGTGATAGAGAGCTCCCTGGGGACTTGAAGAGGTTTTTGGAGAAGGTCAGGATTTAGGGCCATGTGTCTTCCTTGAGGTGCTGTCAGGTTCCTGATGTGAGGAGCGTGGATATACTCTGTCTCTGTCTTCTTCCACACCTGGGGAATAGTCAAGGGGCAAAAAGTACGGAATCGAAGGTCATGAGGATTTGGGGCTGCTGGGAACTTTTCTTCTTTAGCTCCCTTGCACTAGAAGTTTTTGCAAATTACTTTTGTCACTGAAAAGTCCTAACAGTTCTTCTGAAAAATGCTTTCTGAGCTTGCCCCTTCCACAGCCCTGATGTCATCCAAGGAGTGACAGAACCTTTTTATTGCTATCTTAGGAAAAAAAGAATGGTCCATTCTCTAGAATAGAAAAGAAGAAATAACTTAGTGCCATAGTAATACCTCACCCCAGCTTCATTTCAGAACATGGATTTCTTCCCGCCTCTTTGACGTTAGGTTAAGGAGATAATCCTTTGCCATTTGCTCACCAGTTTCCTTTTTTTTATGCCATATGTTGGGCCTTTTCTTTCCTTTCTTCATTGAGCAAGGTCCTTCAAGACTAAACAGTGTGTATTAGCTTCCTCATGTCCCTTTCCTATTAATTATGTCCCTGTCCTCTGAATCCCAATTTCCTCATCATAGATCTCAATCATGCACCCTGCACAGATAGCTCCCCGGGGTCAGAGGTGGACACGGTGCCTTTAGAATCTGTTGTGGGGCAATGGAATGGGAAGTGGGTACTAAAGCAAAGGCCTGGGGGTGCAGATGCTGACACCCCTTGAAGGTGAAACCTTTCTACGTTAATTGAAACTAGACCCAGCTACTGGATCCCAGACAACCACCTTGTACTTCACTTCATTCTCTTGGTTTTTGTTTTTGTTTGTTTTATAATCATACACCAAGGAACATAACATGCTTAAACAAAAGTGCTGATCAGAAGCCAAGACACATTTCCCAAGTGGCCCAGGCCCTGTGCCCCAGGAGAATAGAGGTACCTTCTCAAAACAGTGCTCTCAGCTCTCGGATGGAGCAGAGCCCCATGGCCTCTCTCTCTGGAGGTTCTTGCAGTGCCTAACCCAGTCTCAGTTCCTGTCCATTATTGTTCTTTTCTCTTCGACTGCGTCACCATTCGTGAGAAACTTTACGCAAAGGTAGCATTTAGGTATTATGGAGCACCCAGGAGTGTAAGGCCACTGTAGTGTAGTTCCCGTCCAGCAGCCAACTCATGGACAGGGTTAGGGCAGTCCAGGGAGAGGGGAATGAGCTTCAGACATTGGCCCACAGAATTCTCTCCAGTTCCACAGCCACCCTAGCAGGCTGCCAGGATTCCAGGGAGGCCCAGGCTGGAGATATGGATGGCTCCATGCAGTCCGTCATTGTTGGTCTTCTAGCAAGGGCTTCCATGCAGGGCCAGTATTGTTATGTAGTGGGCAGCAGAGCCCTGAGGTTGAGGGTTGGGGTGACGAGACTCCTGAGTTTCCAGGCTGGCCCTCCGTCTTGCTGTGCCACTTGAGAAAAGTCTGTAAAATTGGAATGGCAGTGATGCCTGGTGTGTAGGTTGTCATGAGGGTTAAAGGAGTCACTGTGCCCACTGGGTGCTGGCCACTGTCGCCAGCCAGTGTTCACCATCCTCTTCACCCGGCTGGTTTGACTAAGGATTTTTCAGCTTCTTGTCATGTGAAGACACACCCGTACAACCATTCTGTTTTCTACTTTCAGTAAAGACATGGGATATTCAGTGCTTTATTATGATGGTGGGCTTGAGTCAGATGATTGGAGACAGCTGTAGGCTGTTGCAGGTGTTCTGAGCACCTCTGAGGTAGGCTGGACCTGAGCTCCAGGGCTCAGGAGGGAGGTGATCAGATGCACTTAGACTTAGCCACATTTTTAACTTAGGATGGTTTTCTTGGAGTGCCACCCCATCATAAGCCAGAAGCCAGGGAGCCTCTGTATAAGACAGGCTAATGGGGGAACTTGCCTTCTCTTGTGGATGTCTACCCAGCAGATAACTCCAGGCCCTGTCCCACCTACCACCCAGTCTCTTCAACCTGTGCCCAGGAAGTGCCCACTGTAGCTGTCCTTCTGGATTCAGAATGGGGGAGGGCAGCTCTCTGCCCAACCTGCCCTGGAGAGTGTCTAGCAATCTGCTCCTTTCTGAATGATCCCTTTTGTGGAATCAGATGCCCTGGCTCAGGTCTGAGGTGAGCAGAGGTGTCTCTGCCATGCTCCACCACCCACTCATCCCTCCTCTACTCCAGGAAGTGCATATCCCTCTGGCTGGGATCAGAGCTCAAGGGCATTGGGGTGAAAGGGGTGGGAGATTGGACAGACTCCAGGGGACAGGTGAGGGTGGAGATGGCAAGAGGGTGCCCCCTCTGCCTTCTTCCAGGGGAGCCCAGACGCCCTCCTCCTGCCTTTCTTGAACTAAGCCGCTGTGTTTCATCTGTTCATCTAGGGGAAGAAGAAGAAGAGGAAAAGGGACAAGCAGCCAGGAGAGACCAATGGTAAGTCAGGATACTCAGGATGGAGGAGGAAGCGGTAGCTGGAGGGCCACTCTTATGCCAGGCTTCCATCTGGGGGAGGCAGGAGAAATTCAAGGCCAGGACATGGGGTGGGGCATCTTAGGCAGCCTTTTTGTTTATGCATTTTAATTAATTGCTTCATGACTGCCCTTTTAAAGCTAGTAACATCCATTGTTGCATGAAAAAGCACATTGTAATTCTAGTGGAATGTGTTTTTAAATAACTGCAAAGCCTGTAACTGGAGAGCAAGCGGCAGGCATGCCTCTGCGGGGATTTAGGCAGTCTGCTTATTTTGTATGTGTCTGAGGAGGGATGAGGAGGGGCTAGGGGAGTAGGAGGGGTGTGAGTGCGGGGGTCTTAACTGGGCTGTTCCTGAATGTTCCGATGCATGCCTTTACAGTGGTAAATTGCACCCATTTTAAATTAAGGAGGTTTGTCATTCTCTAGAAGGAATTAGAAATACTGCATAGGCAATCTCAGAGGTCCCTGGGAGAAGACCAGGCTTTTACAAACAAACAAACAAAATTCTTGAAGGCTTTGTATAATTTGTTCTTTTTTTTCAGAACACAGCGAATGTTTCCTAAATCCTTGCCTTTCACTTCCTCCGATTACAGGTGCTAATGTCATTTTGAGTCATTAAAATAGTTGATAAACTGTTTTTTAATTTTTCTTGCCGTTATAGTTTTATTAACATTAAACACGTATGACATTTGAACATCCTTTAAAATGACCATCTACACGGTTTCGTATGTTTCGGTAGATTTTTTTTTTTTTCCAGTTGCTTTTGTTGTTTTTTTGAATTTAATTTAACTTCTGTTTTGTTTATTTATTTTTTCCATAACAGTTGTTTAAGCAGCAATGACAGTGATTTAGAGCTGAACTAACTGTGCAAATTGAATATGCAGTATTTCTTTAAAAGAGACTGGTAAAGAGAAAAAAAAAATGGAAGGAATTCAGTAATAAACCTCCTTAATCTAATGGCATTTTTTCATGGCTCCCACTAAGTTTTCTCCCACAAGCATGCATCCGCAGTATGATTATTTTTTTCCTTTGCTTTTTTATTTATTTTAGTTTTTTTTTCTTCCCTTTTGCTTTTCTGCTTATAATTTGCAAATCCACTAGCATTTTACTGACCATTGCCTGCTTCAATGCTGCTGTGAGCTTCTAACTAACCCTTAATGGCTCATCCACACAGCCTGTTGACCTCATTCTGTTTCTCTCTCAATATTAACTTAAAGAGATTAAAAAGAAAAGACGAACATTCCAAAAGCTGCAATATCCCAAGACCATGACCCTTTTCTTTCTTTATTTCTTTCTGTTTTGTTTTGTTCTGTTCTTTTTATTATTTGTAGTTTTTTTTTCTTTTTTAAACTGTTGTCCTCTGAGAAGAAAAAAGCATGTTACAACTTAATTCCCTCCTTCGCTTTATTTTCTTCTGAAAAAAAAAAAAAGAAAAGAAAAGAAAATTGAGAGGAAAAAAGGAAAAACAGAACTAAAAAAATAAGGAAAAATAATTGAACAAGTGAGTTCTCCAAGGCCTAACTTCCCTTTGGTAGCTCAAACCGAATCTGAGACACAGTCCTTAAAGAAGGGATACTGCAGCTTTATTTGCAACAGCTAATTTCACAAATTGAATAAGAATGTGATTTTTACCTTTTTTTTTTTTTTTTTTTAAGTAAAGAAAGTTAAAAAAACGAAAGTCAATATTTTGCCATTAGTAACCAGGTCATTGATTTATTCCCTTTTTTATTTTTATTTTTTTCTTATTTGTATCTCTCTCTCCCCCTCCCTTCCCTGCCATCTTGTGGAGTCCACACCCCATGCACTGACAAGTGTGGGGCTCAGAGCAGAGGAGGAGCTCAGTACACCCCTGACTGAAAGGCCAGTGACACNTTTTTCTATTTCTCTCTCTCTCCTCCTCCCTCCTCCTCCTCTCTCTCTCTCTCTCTCTCTCTCTCTCTCTCTCTCTCTCTCTCTCTCTCTCCCTTTCTCCCATGTCCTCCTCCTCTGCTCGCTCCTTTCTTGAACTCATTCAGACCTGAGCGCTCCTAAGAAATGCCGAGCGCGCTTTGGCCTTGATCAACAGAATAACTGGTGCGGCCCTTGCAGGTGTGTATAGTCTCCCAGATTCGCTGTGCTGGTTTGCAGCTGGTCTCTTCCATCCTTCCCCCTTCTCTGGCCTGTTGCTTCATAGCTCTGTGTGTGGATCGTAGGAGACACGAGGGAGTGGGACACTGCCAAGTGTATGGGCTCGATGAGGGATGTGCTTGTTCTCCCGCTGCTGCTAGCCAAAATGCCACTGTAAAACAGCATCACGTGTGCCTCCTCGGGTCAGCGACTGCAGACCCCAGCGCGCCCTCTCCCAGGGAACGTTGCCTGCCAACCCCCTTGTGACAGCCCAGGATCCTCATCCTGGCCTAGGTAGAATTCTGCCAATGACGTCACCTTCTCCCCTCCTCTTCTCTCTCTATTTTTATTTATTTTTTATTGTTGTTTTTTGGTTTCTGGTTGTTGTTTTGTGTGTGTGTGTGTTTTATTGTTTTATTTGATTTTTTTTTCATTTGACTCATAGAAGTCCTTTCCTTTCATGCCCTTGGTGAGGGACGATTATCAAATAGAGCCAAGGTGCTGTAGAAGACAATAAGCTGTAGCTGAGATCTCACATCCGACTGAGCACGACCCACCATTGTGTTGTATTTTTTGTGTTTACCTTATGCTAACAGATGCAAATACTCCAAAGAAGTGTCGGGCACTGTTCGGGCTTGACCGACAGACTTTATGGTGCAAACCGTGCAGGTATATTACCACTGCGAGGCCTTTGGGAAAATCAAATAACTCTGTCCTTCTGGTACCTTAGTGTGACAATTTATTTTGACCTCCTTCCCATCTACTTCCCCCACTGGCATCAATGACTAATGATCCTCATTCTTCAAAATTTCCTTGCTAATTTCATGCTGTTTCCTGTCTCCACTTTCTCCTCCTCTCTTTGTCCCCTGCTCTTCCAAATAACGTGTCCCTGGTGGCAGGACTGAGACCACAGCCTTGACAAACCCTGACAGGCCCCGATGCTTGTCCTTTGCAAGCCAGTGTCCTGGACTGGTTTGGCCTAATGAGTGCCTCGGTTACCTGTGTCCTGAGTGTAGAGAGCCAGCAGTTCCCAAGTTTGGACCAGTTAAACGTGGCAGCGAGAGCATCCCTGTGCCCTTGGGAATTGGACAGGTTTCCCCCCCCCTTCCTTTTTATCCCCATCTCCCCTTTGTTGTTTTGTGTTTTAAAACCACATATTTCTGTACAGAGGAGCTTGTGTAGCTGACATTGTTTTACAGTGCTAAAAAAGAAGCGTGGCATTGAATGGCATGCACAGCTGAGGGGCTGTGGGCAGCGAGGCCTGCAGCTGCCCGATGCACAGAGCCGCAGCGTTAAAATGTATGCATACCTGTGCACCATGTAGCAGTGGTTCCTAAATGAATCAATGCAGCCCAGAAGCGTCCAAATCACGTCCCATGTTCCACCGGCAGGTTCCCACCCCACCTGTATTCTCAGGGAAGATGTAGGTACTTCTTCTTGGTGGAGGGCTACCAACTAGTTCCTGTCTCCTTTCCTTTCCTTTAATGACCACCTTTGGTTAAATTTGTTGTTTCTTTGTTCTGATACAAGCAGTCTTTGAATTTGGAATATTATGATGGTAGGTATCTCAACACCCCAACACGCGTCCCTGTTTGTAGTGCCTCCTTGTCACGTGTCCCTCTCCTCCATGCCTCTGCCATGTGCTCCGTGTCTAGACGTTAGAACAGATGTTCATCCCATCACGTGCATGCCGACGAGTCTGCTGTGTCTCTGACCCCCTTCTCTGATGCCAGTACTGAGAGATGGGTGAAGTGTGCCTCTAGCTGACCCAACAGATGACGAGGGAGGAAGGGCCCAAGGCAGGAGTGATGCAGGTGTCATGAGTAGGGACTTGGGACCTTAGATGGAGTCCTAGCAGGAGAGGAATGCCCTGGTCCTCAGAGCTAGCAGCTCTCACAGAGATGGCAAGTGTCCTTTCAGCACATCTCTGGGGTCTTCTCTGGAGCACAGGAAGGAGTTCTGTGATGAGAGATTGTAGGTATATCATCAGGATGAGCCAGGGAAGACGGGGCCCCTGCTGACCTATGGAGGCAGTGAGTGTCAAAAACTGTACACCTGCCAAGCAGGGGGATCCTTGGCCGTGGGAACCGCCCTGAGACACGGTGTGGTGGCAAATCACTGGCTGGTGGGAGCGTTCCTCCTGAGCAGTGGACACAGCTCACTCGGCCTCACAGTGAGGGTGGCTTGTGTGCCTGTTGGTTTATACTGTTCATGGGGGAGGGGTTTATAGCCCCCCACCTTTTGTTTGTATTTTGGTTTCAGAAGCAGTTGCTGCATGTTAGATTTAGCTTTTATTTTCCCCCTTCTAGAAGTTACTACTAACTACTACTAACATTGATCTGGACAGATATCCTGTCCTCGTCCAGCCCACGCTTGCTGAAAGCCAGGGTAGAATATTTCCTCAGAGACCAGAATTTTCTTGATATTTTTACCAAAAAAAAAAAAAAGACTGCCATCCTTTGTGGCTCAAGACTTTGTAGCTGTCCCATGTTTTACAGTGTGGTTTTCCACACGCAGGTTTGGGGCTGTAATATGGCTGTGGATGCTGAGGGGCCGTGGTCATAAGAGCAGTTTGACAGGCCCGCTCCCCAGATTTTCTTCCTGCCTCAGCCCCCTTAGAACACTTCCCCAGCAGTTATTTTTTGGGGGGGACATGAGTTCATACCTTAAATATATTAAAAAATCCATTCCTATCTTTTTTGAGGGTATTATTCCAAAACAGGATCAGAAAGAGTCTGTAGTTTCCTTTTGGAATAAATATGGAAGACACTAAAAATGGATGGAGATGCCCAGACGGGTGGGTAGGAGTTTGGGTTTTATACAAGTAGTAACCTGTCCCTCTTCCCCTGCCCAACTCTTCCTTTTAACTCGGCCATGACCACATGTGGCTTGATGGGGAAATCAATGTGCTTTTAAAAAAAGGGGGGGTGGGGGGACAGAGAAAAGCAGTTGCAAACTGAGGCATTTCCTGACGCGTGTGTCCAGCTGCCTTTCCCTCAGCCCTGTTGGGAGCATCGCTCTGTCACCATCGTCTTCATGTCCCATGTTCAGAGTGCCCCATGCATCCCCGGGATTGGAACCTTCATGTCATCAGGAGGGCGGGAGGGGCGAGGAAGGCCCTGAGTCCTCTGCCAAGCAGGGCTCCTGAGTTCACTCAGGAGCACTCTAACCAGCTTCTGTTTTGAGCCCACCAAGTTGCTCTTCACTCTACCCTGAGAGAGCCTGGAATGCTGCTTGATGCCACCCCCTTGTCTTCTGGTCTCCCCTCCTTTCCTTCGCCTATCCTCTCCGCTCTCATTTCCCCCATTGCTTTCTCAGTTTTGCATATGCCTTTCCCCGCCCCCTCTTTCCCTCCCCCATTTTAAAAATGCATGGACATCTTAGTTTCTGAGCATGTTTTGATCTGCAGGCTAAGATGATTTAAAATGGAGAGGCTTGATTGTTTACCTTGGTTCCTGGGATGGGAGCAGAACCCTGTAGTCTGTGCCAGTCTATCCCAGGGAGAAAAAAGAACTTCACCAAACTGAGGGTGAGAGGGGGCTGCCCCTGCTCCCCCAGAGTTCCTTCGGACCCAGTGGGGACAGACAGACTCGAGCCACCAGCCCCGAATGGGTCTCAGCCTCTAGGAGGCTGGCAGGACCGAGCGTGCTCCCTTCCACCCTCCTCTCCTTCCCTTCCCTGCCATCTTGTGGAGTCCACACCCCATGCACTGACAAGTGTGGGGCTCAGAGCAGAGGAGGAGCTCAGTACACCCCTGACTGAAAGGCCAGTGACACTGTCTAGCAGGGGTCGCCTTCACGTGGGCAGCATCTTGGCCCGGTGTTCACACCCTTGTTTTCAGGTGGAGTGTTGGGGCCTTGGTTCTGAGTGCGTATTGAAGGGTCCTTGGATGAGCGTGCGCACATCCTGTATCTGCATTATATTTATAGCATTAGTGGGTTGATCCCAGGATCACCTTTCCTACCAAGTGTGATCCCATCAGACTGGAATTAAGGGTGGGAGAGGCTTTGAAGTCACATGCCCAATCTCTCAGTTGATTTTCCCTGACTTCATCCTTTGATGATAAGCAAGAAAGGCTCTGAAATTCACATTCCTATTCCTTCCATAAACAGGCAGTGGAGAGGGGAGGTTCTGGTTTTGGTGCAGGGTAGAGTGTCTTTGTGGTTCAGACATGATGACCCCAGCCCCAGGAAGGTCCCTGCTGTGATTCCCTGGCACTTCTTCTTTGTGGTCACTCCTCTGTGACTGGCTTGTGCTGCGCCCTCCACTTCCTGGCCTCAGCATTTTGTCAAGGCCATGACGCCCCTCCATCCCATCCTCACCTTCTGTCCTTCCAACCTTTTCACCAGGGGGTGGGGGAGGGGAGGCCCCAAATCTTCAAAAAAAAATGATCAATGAAAATTTTTTTAAAAATCAAGTTTGAATCTTAATTTAATCCACAACCTGCAGGCCATACAACCAGTTATTCTTGTTCCTTTGGATCATTTTCTGTTTTTCTTATTCTCGCCCCTCCCCCACCTTTGTTTTTCCTCTTCTACCTGTTTTTGGTGGTTTTCTTTCCAGTTTTTTTTTTCTTTTGGTTTCGTTTGTTTTGTTTTTGGTTTTCTTTTCTTTTTTTTTAGTTTATTTTGTTTTATTTTCGTTCCCCCTCCCCTCTCACCTGATTCTGACCTCTCTTGATTTGGTGTGGTTCTTAACAGACAAGCCCAAAAGCTCTCTGGGCGCCGGCAGCCTCACAGTGGTGGTGTGTTAAACCTTTAAGCCTCTTGCTAGTGCTGCCTTCAGCTATGTGGGCTCAACAGTCAGCATTTTGAGAGTCTCATTGATAAGAGGCGCTGGGGAGGGAGCTCTGTCTTTCTCTTTTTAGACACACATATACACCATTGGGGGCTGGGGGTGGTAGTGGTGGGATTTGGGGAGGGAGGGCAAGGAAATGTGGTGGGAAAGTGAAGGAACGTCTAAGCCCAAGGAGAAATAAGCTTTTCTGTTAATATCGGTTTGGATGAAGCCACTTTGGCAAATCGGAGCCACCCGACGCAGGTGACCCCTGCAGTCTGCTCACTTCAAGCTGGGCAGGGGTGGGACCTCCGGTGGGCCAGCGGGTAGGGCAACCTCCCGAGTGTCCTATGTGTCAGAGCAGACCTAGAGAGGGCCATGTGGTCAAGGGAGCCGGGCAGCCTGGCACCGGAAGTGCCATGCTGCAGGGTATCAGCTAGCCGACGTCCCCTGGCCGCTAGCATTAGATGAACTGTCCCTTGGCATCTTTGCCTGTTACTCACAGATGACTCTCTCCCCTGTTTCTAGGAGAAAAAAAAAGTGCGTTCGCTACATACAAGGTGGAGGCAGCTGCCTCAGCCCACCCTCTTCAGATGGAAGCTTACTAGACTCGCCGCCCCCCTCCCCGCACCCGCTGGGCTCCCCTCCCCCCGACGCCAAGGCACAGACTGAGCAGACCCAGCCGCTCTCGCTGTCCCTGAAGCCCGACCCCCTGGCCCACCTGGCCATGATGCCCCCGCCGCCCGCGCTCCTGCTGGCCGAGGCCGCCCACGGCAAGGCCTCCGCCCTCTGTCCCAACGGGGCCCTGGACCTGCCACCTGCCGCCCTGCAGCCACCCATCGCCCCCTCCTCGCTCGCACAGCCGTCGACGTCTTCCTTACATTCCCACAGCGCGCTGGCCGGGACGCAGCCCCAGCCGCTGTCCCTCGTCACCAAGTCTTTAGAATAGCTCTCAGTGTCCCGCCTGGTGTGAGTGTCCCTCCCTCCGGTCCTTGGTTTGCCTCCCCCCACCGGAAAGCTTTTGTTTTGTACTCTTTAATTTTGTGCCACGTGGCTACATGAGTTGATGTTTATCGAGTTCATTGGTCAATATTTGACCCATTCTTATTTCAATTTCTCCTTTTAAATATGTAGATGAGAGAAGAACCTCATGATTCTACCAAAATTTTTATCAACAGCTGTTTAAAGTCTTTGTAGCGTTTAAAAAATATATATATATACATAACTGTTATGTAGTTCGGATAGCTTAGTTTTAAAAGACTGATTAAAAAACAAAAAGGAAAAAAAAAAAAGAGAAGCAATTTTGAAGCAGCCCTCCAGACGGAGTTGGTTCTGTATTATTTGTATTAAATACGAGCTTGCGAACCAATCATTTTACACCTGGTTTTTAAACCACAGGGGCACGGTGAATGCAGTGCCATTACCTTTTTTTTTTTTTTTTTTTCCTGTGTGAAACAACTTTTATTGTGATGTTACTTGTTATTGTTTAAATGTACAGAAACAAAGGGTTAAAATGTGTTAATATACCTTGTTCCATGGTGTTGTTCTTTTGGGGGGAGGGGGATGCTACTCAACAATTAATGGAATCACAACGCTGTTGGACCAGTAGTATTTATTGCTTTAGAGATTGCTTGTACCTGTACGTCGTCCCTTTTTAAATATGTTTTCCTTTTTCTTGAAACTGTATAAAGTTTTTTTCCCCCCTTAGCATAATAAGCATCTTATATATAACAACTCATTTGTACAAGGTTTTTAAGTTTATATATAAAATGTGTATATATTTTTTTGTTTCCCTTTTTGACTTTTTTTTTTTTCTCTCTCTCTCTGTATGAAACCCAGACGCCGCCAAATGGACATTCATAGTTGCATTAAGGATCAGTAGCATTAACAAAAGTTGCTTTAAAAGCCATTATGTAAAACAAGACTTGAACATTAGTGAGGGAATCCTAGCGAAGCTGTCTGAGCAGCAGTGGGAACCGCCCGTTTCCCCTGTGAACTCCTAGTCAAATGCCCTGTGCCCTTAGGACATGGACTGACCGTGTGCAAAACTTGATGTGCCAAAATTCTCAGTGACTTTAGCTTTCTCCCTCTTTTTGATGCTGTACTTTCTGTTCACCATGTTTTGCTGTGATGTTACATAGGTAGATTTGTATGTAGTTTTAATGTCACCTATAACAAAATGTGTTTGGTAGCAGATTGTCCAGAAAGCATTTTAAATGAAGAGGTATAAACCCTTAAGGGCCAAAATTCTGTATATTAGATTACTCTTAAAACGAAAAAACCAGCTGCCGCTTTTATGTATACACAAGACATACAAGTAGGTAGCGAACTTTAAAAATAAAAAAAACCTAGGCATGTTGATGTTGCAAAATGCTGTATAAAGCTGAAACCTGTTCATTCAGTGCCATTGTAGTTGACATGAAGCGATTGTAAAACTGTCTCCGATTTTTCTCTGGTTTATTAAAATGCTAACTATAACATTTTTTGTGAATACTTTGAATGTTTCCTAACAGTTGTGATGTTACTGTTCCGTTTTATGCTCTTATTCCAAGTTCATTTTTAATGGTTTGGAAGCCATTTTTGTAATGAATAAATGTTCATGCTGTACAGTATCTGTAGCATGCCGTTCTGGATTAATAAAAGCAACTTAGTATGTGCAGATAAAGACTGGTCACTTGTTTCTGTGATTTGGATTTTTATCTCTTTGCAAATTGGACCCCTCTTGGTTGGGCCCTGAGACCATGTGTGGGTGTTGGGTGGTGACCAGATAACCAAAAGGTGGTCTTGCGCTCTTGGAAGGAGGTGACTCCCCTCCTGCATCCTGAATGCCCATTTGGTATGCCTGTGTACCTGGTTTGTATCCTGTGTCATTTATAGTGAACATTACCTAGGGAAAAACGGGTCTCTAGGGCATCTTTCCCTATATTCAACTGTGCCACTACCAGTAAGTTGATCAATCAGCAGTAGATGTCACTTGATTGGCTGCAAAACAGTTACTCTACTGTGTCCTGTGTGTCCCCTTCACAGTGTTGAGCAGGAAGGATTTAATTCTGGTGAATGACACTGACTCACCAAGAGTGGGTTTAGGAACCATGGTTACTGCCTGGCGACCATGGATGTAGAAGTAGCCTAACTTCTTTCCAAGAACTTTCTGTTGGGAGAGCTGCAATCAGTTACCCTGAAACCCTTTCTTTAGCAGGAAGCAAGTGGATTTCCTGAAAACTGCACCAAGGTGATTCCCTTAGTGGGTATGCAAGGGTCTTGCTGTCTGTGGGACCCTTGGCTGTACACTGGCAAGGATGGCCATTTGTTACCATCACTGAGGAGGGCCACAGTAAAGATCTTCCCAAGGTTTCCACAGGGTGTAACTTCTCTTGTGGATAAAGTGGATGGATGGATGGATCTGTTGTTCTGGGAATCTAGGACATCTGCACCTTCAAAGGATTGTGATTTCAATGGGCACAGAAGCGGTTCGTGTTGCTGTTGTTGTTCCTTAAGGTTACCACGGTGTCGCATCAAGGACTTTAAAGCTCCTCGGAAACTGCCTTGCCCGAGCTAGTTTTTGTTCTGTGAAATTTCAGTATTTTGTTTTTGCTTTGTTTGGTATTCCCGGTGAAGAGTGTTGCTGGTTGTCCTTTCCCATTTTATTCTGCACACTGGGCCCAGAGTGACCTTTGAAAACACAAATAAGAGCACTGTGTGTTATTGGTGGCTGTGTGCCAAGCCGTCTATGTGCATTTTTTCATTTAATCCTAACACTGCCACCTGAGGAAGACATTATTCTCCCCCAGCTCCCTCTGCCTTTTTTTCTAAAAATGGATTTAGAATCTCAAAAGTGTTTTGTCCAAGGCCTCATGAGTTGGGACTTACTTAGAATGGAGACCTGACTCCAAGCCACCTTCTTAACCAAGTGAAGCTGCCTCTTGTAGAAGAGATGGTCCTTCCACTCCCACACAGGGTGATGGGACAGTCTTTGGAAAGGTTTCTGTGTGTCCCCACCCCCTCCTCTGCCTCACATGCCCACCTACCCACTGTCCCCTATGCTAGAGACCTAAGCCACCTAAGAGCACATTTGCTCTCCTGCCTAGAAAATTCTCCCTCATATTCAGGACTCTAGGACATGTTCAGGACACCTGCTCACAGTCCTGCCTGTCACTGCCCCATGAAGGTGGCTGACGTCTCTTGCAGCCCTGTCTTTCCTCGCTTTAGCTCAACCATGCACCATGGCACAACAGACATTGCCTCCTTAGGCCACTCAGGGGCACAGTGTATCAGCCGGTGCTGTGACATCTTGGACCTGTACATTGTAGGACGTTCATCAAAATCACTGGCTTCTACCCATGGGGTGCTAGTAGCACCTCTGCTCCTGACAATCATGGCAACTAGAAATGTGTCCAGACATTGCCATATGCCCCCCGGGGTGGGAAGTGTAGCAAAGTCACCCCAGTTGAAAACCCTTTCTCTCTTTTTTTGTCTCTCTCTCTCTCTCTCTCTCTCTCTCTCTCTCTCTCTCTACTAGGGATTGAACCCAGGGTGCTCTGCCACTGAGCTACATTCCCAATCCCCCCACCCCATTTTTTTAATAGAGATCGGGTCTCTAGGTTGCTCAGGCTGGCCTGGAACTTGCCATCCTCCTGCTGCAGCCTCTGATGCCACTGGGTGAAGACCCTTTAGAGAGCCCTCTAGAGGGGCAGGAGTGTGACTTTCTTGTTCACTGCCACATACGAGGGTCCTGGTTCCGTGCTGTGCACACAGTGGGTGCTCTATTCGAGGGGGAAAGGAAGGAATGAGGTGTGCCAGCTCCACGCTGTGTCCGGTGAGAAGCAGAAGGACGGAGACTTTCCTCAGGGCTTCCCAGTGTTCTGTTCTCACAAATTCCCGGGTGTTGGTGACCTCCTTAGACCTTTCAGCCATGTTGGGAGGTAACTCCATACAAAGGCCAGGGGAAGGGCAGAGGGCGGCGGCCCCTCTGTCATCAGCCAGTCTGAGGGCAGACCTATTTCTAAAATTCACAGTGCAGGTCACCTAGCCCCACGCTTTATCGCCCTCTGATGTTTGATCCATACTTTGAGGCTCTTTCCACCTAAATATGGAACTTCCTTTTCTCGGCTCACCTTGTTCTCAGCAGTCCGGGTCCCAGTCCCCCAGTCCTGCCCTTCACCACCTCCTCTCTGCCTCTGTTGGACGTCTTCCTAAAGAGTTGAATTTCAAACTCAGCATCTTCTGCTTTCATCTGTAAAAGTGGATCTGAGGGGTTTTGTTCCTGAGAGACCCGGAGACAACATCTAGGAGACCAGGATTCACTCTCGCCATCTCCTCTAGGAGTCATATCCTTCCAGCTGATGGACCTCGCCAAGTCTATTTGCACACAGGGAGTGCAAAGGAATTGCACCAAGGACACACAGGATGTGGGAATCTCCAAGCCCAGACTCGCTTTCCTGCTCCATCCTAGCCACATGCTTTATTGCCCTCCAATGTTTGATCCATACTTTGAGGCTCTTCTCACCTAAATATGGAATTTTCTGTAACTGCTGTAACACATTCCCACACGTTTGGTGGTTTAACACCACAAAAATGGATTCCCTCACAGCTCTGCAGGCCAGAAATCAGAAATCAAGGCATGGCAGGGCCACGTCCCCTCTGAAGGCACTGAAGATAAATGTTCCTTGCCTGGTTCAACTTCGGTGGCCTCCTGCGCCTTGCCCTTCCTTGAGTTGTAGCCCCACTACTCCGATCTCTGCCCCCATCTTCACCTCTCCTTCTTTGAGTCTGTCCCCAAATTCCCTCTGCTGCTCTCTTATAAGACACCTCTGATTGTATTCCAGGCCCACCTGGGTAATCCTGGAGGTGCCTGTTCTCTTTAGATCCTTAATCATATCTTTTGACATATAAATTCATACTCCTAACTTCTAGGATTAGGATGTGGACATTTATGTTTGGGGACCACCATGCAGCCTATTTCATTGATCCAGAGACAAATGCAGTCTTAGCACAGAGCCCTCCAGAATGGGCAGTTGGAACTGGTCTCAGGTAGGCCCGTGAGGCAGTGACGATTGTAGT
This sequence comes from Marmota marmota marmota, assembly GCF_001458135.2. NCBI lineage: Eukaryota > Metazoa > Chordata > Mammalia > Rodentia > Sciuridae > Marmota > Marmota marmota. The sequence continues at coordinate 16,846,459 of NW_025999999.1, forward strand.
AGGTGGTCTTCCATTTCAGATATTGGAAGGTTCACCTGGAATGGTAAGTCATAATGTTATGATCACAAAAGCCAAAGGGCAGCCATCTATATGTCTTTATTTTTCCTTGGGATTCTGCAAGTCCCACTCTTCAACCCCCGAGTTAGAAAACCACGGAAATCTAGATGTGGAAGACACATGCACATGGCCCAGGGACATTGTGACCCCTCCATGGCGATTCGTTTTACCTTAATGGCTCTCTGAAAATGATTTCCTCTGTTGGGGAGCCGCAGTCCTGGCTAGGATGCTTCTGTGGCATAGAAGTGGGTTTTTAATTAAAGCTCTTTGGAATGAAACTAAGGTGTAGCCTAAGCGTCTCTGTGAACAGTGCCCGAGGCAAGTGCCACAGACCAGAGCTGGGATCACGAATGAACAGGGAGGGCCTTGGATTTGATTTCCTGAGGAATTCCCATCTGAGGTTGGCCTCTGGTCTCCCACCCCAGGTCTGGTTTACCATCCCCAGGTTGGGGCGCTGGCCAAGACCTGCCATGAGCTCTGGCATGCTGTGATTTTGACAGGTAGCACTGTTAAGTTCTGGGCTTTAAACTCGGCTTTTTAAAAAGCTAGCATCTTGCAAGTACGTTTGATGTAGCTGTGAGTAAGCACCTTCATTCATTCATTCGACAACTGTTTCTTAGGCATTTATTTTTACCAGGTGCAGTTTCATGCACCGGCACAAGTGTGAAAACAGGTTGGTCCCCCATTTTGCCCTCTGAGGTCAATCCTGTACCATAGTACAAAATGCAACTTAAAAAAATGAGTTTATGCAAGGATAATATTATTTACTAAGCACAAATCATATGCCAAGTATATTTGTCAGCTAGTTCTGCAATAATGCGGTGTAAAGAGCAGCCTAACATCAGAAGTTTACAAGAGCAAGCATTTCTCTTTCTTGTGAAGTTGAGTGGCTTTTACAAAAGCACACATGTGGGGAGACTGAGGCTAAGATTTGAACCTGGAAGCCTGACTCAGGAGCCTGTGTGGCTAAAGGCCATTCTGTATTGCTTATGACAAAAACACAGCATCTGCCCGGTTGGTGAGAGGCTGTGGGGGCGATCACGGGGAGGGCTATTGGAGCCAAGCCCTTGGGAGAGGTTTTATTATGAGACCACCAGGTGTACTTGCATCCTCTGCGTGCAGAAGGTTTTGTTTTGGTTTGGTTTCTCATGCAGGTATATAATAATTAAGACAAGTGATAGTTACTTAGATTAGCCATTTTGGACTCAGCACCAGAAGTTAGAGAATCTTAGAAATCAGAAGAATATTAGATGTATATGAATATTTATTACAGTATTGTACATTCAAATTACATAGTATTTCAAATTATGGGTTGCAACCCATGGATAGGTCAGGAGAGCAATTCAATGAATCAAGGCCAGCATTGTAAAGAAATAAGATAGAATGAAATGGAACATAGATTGTATTGTTGTATGTGTGTAATGCATTATGTAAAATTACTCTTTCTACAAGAGAAAAACAATTTAAAAGCCATATCTGAACAATAATAATAGCTGTAATATGTTGAATAATAATAATAATAATAATCTTTATATTTAAAATGTAATATCATGATGTATAAAATGTATTTATTAAAATAAAGTGTATTGACAGGCATTTTATTAAGTATATTTTGCCAGCATTTCCCCAAATCAGCTCCATAAAGCCTTAGTACTATGGAGTCATCTAGGTCAAATCTGTGGGAAACTGTTTTTTTTTTTTGTTTTTTTTTTTGGTACTGGGGATTGAACCCAGGGGCACTTGCCCACTGAGCTACATCCCAGTCCTTTTTATATTTTATTTTGAGACAGGGTCTTGCTAAGTTGCTTAGGGCCTCTCTAAGTTGCTGAGGCTGGCTTTGAACTCACGATCCTCCTGCCTCAGCCTCCTGAGCCACTGGGATTACAGGTGCCACTGCACCCAGCTGTGGGTAACATTTTATATTGTGCTTCCTCTTAGCATTTCAAAATGCTCATTAATTTATAAGGTTCCATGAAAGGCTGTCGTGAAGACTCTTCTTTATCTTAACCAACAACATTTCCCAAATGTAATTGACAATGGAAGATTGTTTGAGAGGATAATGCCTGTTAACATCCTCCTGAATAATTGCTCTGTGGACTACAACTCTTTACAAGTCTATTACCTTCAACAGCTCTGACATAGTATTAGCTCCAATTTTCAGAAGAGGAAACTAACACTTAAGTTAAATAGTTACTATTTATTAAGCATAAATTATTTGCTCAGTGTATTTGTCAGCTGGTTCTGCAATAATGCTGTGTAACACTCTATCCTAATATCAGAGGCTTACAAGAGCAAGCATTTCTCTTTCTTACTATCAGGTCTGAGCTGACTGGGATTCTAATGGGATCAGCTGTGCTAACCTGAGTTCAGATCTGTTCAATGTGTCTCTTTCCCTGAAAGTAGTGGCTTTCCACACACCAAGAAGGTGGGAAAGTACACTCTGTCCATAGTTGACCAATGAAGTCAAATGGCAGAGGGTGTGGTTGTATAATTCTATGATCATATCAGAAGAAATCATTGGGCACAAAAAATACAATCTACCAAGCTTTGCACCAATCATGTTTCACATCTCATTTAATCTTTACAAAAATTCTGCGTTGCGGGTATAATTATTGTCCCTATTTTATACAAGAGTAAACTACGGGTTAGAGATTTCAAGTCTTGCATTCTGGCAGGAACTTCCAGCAGAAAGCTGGTCACCAGTGGCTTCAGTTTTCGGAACTTGGAGGGAAAAGCAATCAGTGTCCACCATAAGTATACCATTAGCTGTGTTTTGTAGAGAACATGTTATCAAGAACATTCCTCTGCCATGTTCGTGTGCTACAAGTATCACAAACTCACTTACAGAGTGAAAAGACAAGCTACAGTCCAGAAGACAATGTTTGTGACACATTGATCCGGCAAAGGACAAATATCCAACAGTATAAAAATTCCCAAATATCAAAAGAAAAGAGTTCAATCCATTAAAATAATGAGCAAAACACAACCCAAAACTGGGACTTGCTAATTCACAAAGAGGAATACCCAAACGGCCTATGTTTGACTTTGGTAGATGGTCATAATAGCTTCAATCTTGATGGCCCAAAACTGGGTCAAGCTAACTGTCCCTCAGTAGTAGAGGAGGTGGGCAGTGTGGTGGTTCTCATCCAATACCCACAGATTGTTCTGGATTTTTCTCAGGTTATGCATGCCCTAAGGAGGTGATATTTGATGGGGAGTGAAACACAAGGCCACTAGGCTGTGTGTTGTCTGCACAAGCAATAAAACTCTGCAGCTATGGCTGCCCCGGCTCTGTGGAGTGGGACCCCGGTGGGGAGTCACTGTGGCTGTCGTGACACAAGCTTTCGGGGGAGGGGGAGGCTAATGCCCCATTCACTTGATTTACAGCATTGTGAAGGACCCAGCTTAAGCCACACTAACTTCCTGTGCGTTCTAAAGGAGTGGTGGTTGCTATGTACCAGACAAGCCCCTCATCCTCGTCCCTGTTGGCTTTATGTGACTGGTAAGGCAGAAAATTCACAGCAAAAAAGGTAGGTGGAGGGGGCTTCCTGGAATGGTCTTTAAGAACAAGTAACAATAGCTGGGCGGTGGCGCACACCCATGATCCCAGCAGCTCTGGAGGCTGAGGAGGAGGATTGCAGGTTCAAAGCCAGCCTCAGCAAAAGTGAGGCGCTAAGCAACTCAGAGAGACCTTGTCTCTCAATAAAATACTAATTAGGGCTGGGGATGTGGCCAGGGGTCAAGTGCCCCTGAGTTCAATCCCTAGTACTCCTCCCCCCCCAAAAGAATAAGTATCAACAAAACAGTTTCAAGTCGTATCAATCACTTCCATTTAACTCTGCTAGAAACTGTCCTGGTATCTATGGGGTGCCAGGTGGATGGGGACAGCAGGAAGGGGAAGTCCCGGCATGGTAGTGAAGCTAGAGCTGCCCCTTGGTGTCAGGGTGTGGATGGAACTCACACAGTGCCTGGAACTCCCTCTGTAGTCCCCCTCCCTGGAGCCTCAGAACTCCCCAAAGGAGGACATCTAGGTTCTCTCCTTCGGGATAGGAATTCCAGGAGAGATTTGTAGAAGAGCAGCGTCTCTCAGCAGAGTCAGACTGCTGAGTCTCTAAGAGCTGGAAAGATGGGCCACAGGAAATTGAAGCCCAGAGAAGCCATTCCTGACACCCCTATCCCAGGGGACCTTGCCTGAAGCCACCAGGGGGGCTGCTGGCAAGGTCTAGGCTGGTTGCAGTCTAAACCAGGGCCCTTCCTCATAACTACATGCTGCCTTAAATTCTCCACTGCTTGCTTTCATTGGGGAAATTTAATTTCTGCTGCCAGCTCCAAGACTGGTTCCTCTTTTGGATGGCTATCCGGGCTTGGGGACTCCGATGCAGTGGTGAATTTGTGATGTTCCCAGAAACCTAGCAGCACCTGTTAGCCTTGCCTCTGATGTGCCCGACTGGGCCTGGAACAGCTGTATTATTTCATTCATTCTTAACTCAGGTACTAGGAGGGAACTCATATTTCTATTGTCATGGGAAGGAACTAAGTGGCACGTTCAGGATCACTCAAAAAGTGGCAGCTGTGGAATTAAGATTAGGCCTAAGACTCTTGAGCCAATTTTCTTCAGTTACCCTATGAATAAGGATCTTAAGAAGAAACCGAGTCCCCAGATTCCTCTGTGGGAAGCTGTCAGGCTAGGCTAGACTGTGACATTTATCTGCTTGGGAGAAACAGGTTCATTTGGTATCTCATGGCCACCACACCCAAGGGGAAGGGTGATGAGTGGTGGGAAGGTACCAGTGGCCAGGCTAAGGGGGCCTGGGTGCTCCTTCCTGTGGTTCCAGGAGCCTTGGCCTCACCCAGCGGCCCAGGTGAAGTGGGATGTGGGCTCAGGTCACAACCCAGATCACCCCTAGTTGCAACCCCCAGTTGGCCAACTCTTGAGGCCAGGTGGGTACATGATGGATGCCCGTAACTGACAGGGCCTGGCACTTGGGGGCTGGTGATTGCAGCTGGCTGAGGTGATCCTGGTGGGACTCAGTGCCTCAGGCTGGTGTTGGGCATCTGAGGTGGTGCAGAACGCCCTCTGCAAGGCTGTCTCTGTTTTCTGCAGGAAGGGGCTCTGCCCATCACACCGAATCCTACCCACCCCCCGCCCCCTACCCCCCAACTTATATAATGGCACATTATACAATGTCGCAAAGCAGGTGGTATTTTTAAAGACAGCAAGTGAGCATTTTTTTGGCCTAAATTTGGGAGTGAAACAGATGGATTTTTAAGACTCTGGGCTTTTCCTATGAATAGTAACCGTTGTTCTCTCTGCTTTTAAACACCAGTTTCTAGACCACCTCCAGCAACCAATCAGCACTCTGTTATTTAATTATAACAAAATTCTTAGCTCTGTCTGCTGCTGCTCGGACAAGTGGGGGGGCACTGGATCAATTTCTGGAGCCAGGCAGACTTGCCAACAACAATTTTCCTTTTCCCAGAGGGCCTTGGAGGCCCGGAGCAGGTTCCAAGTTCCTCCTTCCCCTCCCGCTCCGTGTGGGCTCCCTGACAGCGGCTTGAAAAGGGTTATAGAGAGGCAGATCAATGCCCGCTTGTTGCAGCCATTCCTGACAGCGGCGACCCCCACGCCAGTGAGCTCATGCCTGCCTCATTACGGCTGGTGCCAGATTTTTTCCATTAACAGGTAATTGAGTAGAAACTAAAATAAGCGAAGTTTGTTTCATCCCTTGGATTTTTCTTGCTGGGGTTTGAAAGAAAAACACTTTAGCATCGTTAGTGGAGGAGTGTCCTTGAAAACGTATTTACGTTTTCCAAGTGATTTGTCGCTTGGTAGGTGTAATTAGCCCGTTCCCTGGCCCTCCCCCTTCTAGTTTTTTTATTCTTTAAGGGCCATGATGTTCAGAGAACAGGATCTGATTTCCTGGGCCCCTTGCTGTCCTACACCCTGTTTTAAGAGCGGATGGGTTAAATATGTTCTTAGTGGGTAACTGGTTCCTCGCCCTCCTCTCTCTGCCTCAAGTGCTGGCTCCCACCCTCCCTCCCTTCCTGGAGAACCTACAGGAGCTGCCCCTGATCACAGGCTCAGCCTCTACCCACAATGCCCTGTGCCCAGGCCCCGCCCTGCCCTCTGCCTGCCCGTCTCCCTTGGCAAGTGCTCCAGGTAGGTGGCTGAGGGGAGCTTTTGTCTCACTTGATCTCTTAGCAGCTTTCTTTGTGTGTGCGCCGGTCCCACGTTCTTATTTTCAGCTGAGGCTAGGAACTGGCTCCTGTCTAAGCTGATCTGATTGAAGTTTCACAAGATTCCCCAGCACTGCCCTGCCTTAGTCCTCCATTCGGATTAGAGAGGGGGGGGGGCCGGGGCTGGGGACAAGGCATCCACAGGAGGAGTTTTCACTTCACCTGGGGCACCAGTGAATCATGACCTTGTTTCCCTCATCAACCCCTCCGTGACTCCAGTAAGTGCTAATCACCATCACCCCCAAAGAAAACGTGAGAACGTGCGTATCTGCACACACACCGCATGCTGCACGTGGTTCCGGAGTTTCCTGAGCCCCTTGGTCCCGGGATAAGAATCATTCTTACACTAAGCACGCAGAGCAAACACATCAATGGCATCAGAGTGATCTTCTCCCCAGAGTCGTTCACCCCTTCACGCACTGGATGGAGAAGTCCATCTAAAGTGAAGAAACCTCCAGAAATTGGTGATTTTCCAATGAACAAATGTAGTTCGGACGGCCACATTCACGTGACGCTGCACCCACAGCAGTACTTACAGCTAAGATCACTATGTTCCTCTTTTGTGCCTCGCGGGACGGCCTCATGACAAGGACGGGCCAGGAGCTAACTTTCCAGTGAGGAGGGGGACACTTGAGATTTCATGGAGCACCACAGAGTTGAACATGCCAGGTGACAACGTCCAGGGATCAGGGATGGCCTCTGGAGGAGCTGCTATCTTACTTGAGGCCTGAAGGTGAAAAAGAATTCTCCATCTGCTCAAATAGAGTGTCCTGAGGCCGTCGCCCTCGGGCCTCACATCACAGCACCAAGATTTGGGTTTCTTCTGTAGTTTGGGGATGACTTGTCCTCCAGAGGTTCCTGTGCCGGAAGGCTGGTCCCTAGTGTAATGGTATGGAGGGGGGGTCTTTAAGAGGTGGGGCATAGGGGGAGATGATCAGATCTCCATGCCCAGCTGAGATTCATGCCCTGCTCACGGGAGTGAGTTAGGTCTCTTGCCACCAGGTTGGTGCTCTGGAGAATGAGTTGATCTGCAGTGAGGCCACCCCACATGCTGGGTCCATTTGCCTTCTCTGCCATGTTGTGATGCAGCCAGGGGCCCCTCGTGGGACACCAACATACTGTTTGGACTGTCCAGCCATCTAAATCATGAGCCCAAAGCGCTTCTTTTCTTTATACATTACACAGCATCGGGAATTCTGTTATGGCAACAGAGTATAGATTAATACATCTCATGAGATCCTCAGAGGCTCCCCAGATGCTGGTAAAGACCCCATTTTATAGATGTGGACACTGAGGCCTGATCTGCCCAGGCCATGGGAATGGGAAAATGGGAACTGGAGCTGGGCCTCTCGGATTTCCAAGCCTGTGTTCTTCCTTTTTTAAAAAATAACTTTATTGAAGTGTGATGTAGACACCAGAAAACTCTCTCTCTCTTTTTTTTAAATGTACAATTCAATGATTTTTAAGTAATTTACAGAGTTGCGCAACCATTACCACAATTCAAGTTTAGAACACTTTCATCACCCCAAAAGAGGTCCCTCTTGCTCGGTGGCAGCCACTCCCTGTTCCCACGCCCAGCCCCTAATGTACTTTCTCTTTCTACAGATTTGCCTTTTTGGACACTTAAAATGTATGTGGTCTTTGGTGTCTGGCTTCTTTCATTGAACAGTTTCTCGTCCTTTCTTTCATTATCGTCTTTTCCTCCCCCTAGGAGAAAAATTTAATTTAATTTTAATTCTCCCTAAAGGTAGAAATTACATGTCAAGAAATATAACTTTTTGGGTAGGATTGAGCTTACAAACCATAGTAAAAGCTAAGAATTTTTTTTTTAACTCCAAGATACAGTTTTCTTCCTTCTTAGGAGTTTCATCATCCCAGTTGAGGATATTTTTGAGGTTCATCCATGTTGGAGTTTGAATCTGTATTGCTGCCCTTGTGATGGTTGCTCCATGATAGGCACCTGCTGCAGATTGAGTTACCTGTTCAACAGGTAATGATGGACTTTCAGGTTGTTTTTATTTATTTATTTTTGGCACCAGCTATTGAACCAAGGGGTGCTTAACCACTAAGCAACATCCCCAGCCCTTTGCATTATTTTTAACCTAGGGACAGGGTCTCATTAAGTTGTTGAGGGCCTCGCTAAGTTGCTGAGGCTGGCTTTGATGTGTTCACTTCTTGACACTTAAAGCCTGGTCCCTGAACCATGCAGCCCCCCACTCCCTCATTTGAGGGAGAGCCCGTGAGTGCCTCAGTTTCCTCATCTGCAGACTGGGGGTCCTAATCCTTAGGCCACAGGGCTGTCATAGCAGTTATCTGAATTCATATGTGCCCCGTGTCTAGGAGATGACAGTGGCTCAGTGTATATCTATGGCCCTTCCTACCCCCATTGCTTCCATGGGGAGCGTTGCCCCCTTTGAAATTTGCCCCACCGTGGGTGACCCTGCTCCAGCCCATGTCTCGGTGGCTTATGCAACGTCTGGCACTCCTCCTTTCTCTGGTGTTATTCAGGTCAAACCCAACATTGTTTCTGAACAGGAATCTCAAGTATTTCTTTCCTTTGGCACTTGTCTTCCCGTCTCAGCAGTTGACACAGTTCCAGGGGCCAATTGATTTCATCTGCTGCTAAAGAACCAGGCCTCCTGTGAGGGTGAGGGTGTGTCTGCTGCAGTAGTGAAGGGAGCACTGGACAGGAGACCCGGGACTGTGCTGAGGGCTGGGCTGCACAGTGGTTTGAGCTAATGTCTCCTTTCTGTGAGAGGCGTCCTCCTGATGTGGGCTGGCCTCACAGAATCATGAAGAGTAAGTGAGAAACGGACTTTGAAAGCATCTTGTAGATGGCAGTGCTCTTGGGGCAAGGAAAGACCGCGACATGCCTCATGCTATGGGGGGGCCACCCAGTGATGCTGTCCTCTCTGGAAATGGGATGGGAGCATGTGTGTCCACAGAGCCCCTAGGCAGCCCCCAGAGCCTGCCATGTGCCCAGGGTCTCAGGGCTCCAGTGGTTTCCCCTTACAACGTGGAGTAGTTCAAAGTGAGTAGGTACTGAGTCCTTGTGTCAAGAGAGGAAGAGGACTCTAGACTGGCCTGAGTGAGCCTCGCCCTGAGGGGACTGGACACCTGTGGGGACGCCCAGCGGGGTGGGGGCAGTCCGCTTCCCTGCACACATGTTAGAGTTTGTCCCCCTTCTGGCCTCCAGTCCCTCTCCCCTCAGCCTCCCTTCCTCCTCCTCATTTTTCTTTTCCATTTGCCAGACGTGGGTCACAGGGAGCCAGCAGGATTTGTGACTGTTGGGTAAAAATGGTCAACTTCCTGGGAACCAACTGAGACAGCAGTTAAGAGAGCGCCCTCTGAGGTCAGAGCGCTTGCCTTCCGGTCTCAGCCTGGATTGGAGTCCCAGCTGTGTGGCCTCCTGGCTGAGCAGCTTAGGCCACGTTAAGGGACTTCTCTAAGCCTTGGTTTCCTCAGCTAGAAGATGGGACCAAGCCACCCTTTACTTCTGGGAGGCTCAGATGAGGTCAAAGTGCTTAGGCCAGAGGTTGACACCGAGGGCCTTGTTCATAAACATTTGCTATTATTACTGTTCCTATTGCCTTGAGTTCTTGGACCCTGACCAAGGGAAGCCTTCTAGAAGGAAGCAGTCAGTTGCCAGTGTCATGTGTGTTTGGAAGGCCACCAAACTTAAATTTGCAGATCACTCCCTAGGCCTGAGATCCCCCTGTGGTCCATTCTGCGTGGCCCTGAAGACCCTTCAGTCTTCCAGATCCCTGTTCAAAGGTCCGTGGGAGGGTCCACAGCTTCAGCCCTCTCAGCTGAGCTCCACAGGGAGGCCACTTCACCTCCCTTTGGATCCACCACTCCCTTTGGTGGGTCCAAAAGGAGGTGAGGTTTCCCCAGAGCTGGAAAAGAGTCCCTCCTGCTTCCCATTCCTGAGTCCAGCACAGCCTCTAGTAACAAATATTCATCCTCATTAAAAACAGACATTGGACCAAATTGTTCATAAAGACTGTTGGAGTCAGAGATCATTTTCCCCCTCGATCTAACATGTCTTTTAGAGAGAGGAAAAAAAATAGGATGGGTGGATGATGCCCACACGAACATGGGGTCAAGAAGCTCAGAAACTTGAGCTTAATACTTTCATACAGTTTGTCTTCAAAGCAACAGGCCATTCCATCTCTTTTTCCTCTCTCCATAGTGACTAGTTTCTGAGAGAAACTAACTCAGTCCAGTGACTAAGGAACTGGGCCACCCCACCCCCTAACTGGTGAGCTGGTAAATGTTTAACAACTAGCAATTCAGGGGAAAGGTTCCTGGTCTGTGTCATTTGCCAATTTCTGTGGTGTAGGTATTCCATCATGGCTGATTTCCAGCTCTCGATGTGACATCAGGGAACGTGGAGTTGGGAAGCGATGCTCAGAAGTGCGCCATCATACCGTATTCCCATCATTTGCAGACAATGAACATACCTAGCCTCAAGAGGATAGATGACAGTAAAATAATTAAGAAGCGATGAGCTTTGAGTATTTGTTGACTTTGTTGTATTTATTGGATTTTAAGTTCACGTAGCTTGATTTTTAAAACCTGGCTTGCAAGACTACTGGAAATTTAACCATCAACTATAAACCAGTGTGAACTGAACCCAGAATACTACTGCTCCCAACTGGAGTCCCTGGAGTCTTTGAACCACCTCTGAAGCCTTCCCTTTGCTGGCCTCTGGAGCATGACATGTCCAGGGAGTCCACCCTGCATGTCCAGCCAGGAGGGCCACTCTCGCTGCCGGTCTTTGGAGTCCAGAGATGAATGGAGACAAGGTAACGTACAGATGCATCCTTTGCCACACACAGCCTCCTCCAGGTCGGGCTTGTCCTAGCTGAATCTGGGCTGCCTCCAATTCAGAGACCCTTGGTTTTTCAGCCGATTGACAACTGGTGAAAATTCTAACTCTCACCAAGGGCATTTCATGCGAAAGAAAAAGTGCACAGAGGTCCATGGAAACCAGAGTGGGGAATTCCTCTTTCCTTCAGGGATTCTGAAATCTGTTCCCTGACATTCTGTCAGGAGAGCAGGGCATTGTGGGTAACCTGGTGACAGCCAAGGCCCCATGCAGGCTGGAGGCCGGCCTGGCTCCTGAGCACGGTGCTGGGCCTGGCTGTTAGAGGTGGCTGGCGAGGAGCTACTGACACTTTCAGTCCCCTGTCCGGCAGCCTCACCCACGACTCCCCTGGGCTTCTGCATGCTCTGGGGCCCGTGGGAGCATTATCCGGGAAGAAAGGCATCCGGCCTGAATGGGCAGCGCCCGCTTTCTGAAGGAGGGGCTCTGCTGCCCGCTACTGCCCGGCTCCTGGCCCCGGGCCATTGTGGAAGGACAAAGCGAACACACACAACAATCCCTCCTCCATCTCCTCTCAGCCTTTTCTTCTTTATTATTGTTATTATTACCTTTCAAGCACTCCGGCTCCTTGGGCCCGTGATCGCTGGCGAGGCCTTTGGCCACAGTGTGTGGGGGCCACCTCTCCCTCCTCGCGCCCCTGGCCCTCGCGGGCCCGGCTTCGCTGCTGTCTCTTTGACAAAATACATAAAACCGATACTGATCGGTTAACATACATGACATCTTTAAACTTTAATCCATTTTCCCTCTCTCGATGCGGCGGGCTGGCCTCTGAGAGGTGCCCGTCCATTGTTCCCTGTCAAAGCCTTCTTGAGTGGGTTTCCCACTGAGTCACTTTTGTGTGACTCAAATCAAGATTACAGGTAGCGGAGAAGAAAAAGCAGAGAAGAGAAGGTTAGCCCCTCGTTTCAGACTTTAAGAAAAATCTGCCAGCAGGTGCCAGTCGGAGTGGGTAACGCACATGAAAGACCAAGTCCAAGCTGGGTCGCCCGTGTCACAAGAGGAGTTTTTCCGGGAGAGGCACACAAAACACACATTGTCGTGGTCGCACACAGAGACATAAATTTAGGAACATGTTCGCCCTTCGCCTGAACATAGTTAGCTCTGATAATGAGGAACAATGAGCCTCCCAGACTGAGGGGCGAGAGCACTGTACTCGCTTGTTCTCCCACAGAAGTGGCTTCTCTCCTCTTCCTCCTCTTCCCTCTCCCAGCACCAGTGACCTGAGCTGCCCATCACTGTCCTCCTGCACCCTGGGTTGGGGGAGTGGAAACAGCACACACCCTGCGGGAGGCCAGCAGACCTCTGGCTCTTCTGAGCTGGAGAAGAATCCTTTCTGGACTCAAGTCCCTTTTGGGGGAAGCTCAGTAGAGAGGGCTTCTTTCATAGTGGGCAAGGTGTGGGGTTACTGGTTCGGGCTCTCAAGATGGCAGTGGAAAGTCAGGGTGGGGGTGGCTGGAGAGGTGAAGTAACAAAGAGAAGACCATAGGTTCTGGAATTCAATGCCTGGTTTCAATCCCGGCTCTCCTACTTTTAGTCGTGGGACCTTGGTCCATGTCTCTATTTTTAAGTACCTCCCTTTCTTCTTCCCAATGGCTCAATCGCAGGGTGAAGGTCCATGAACCACATAGCACATTGTAAGCACTAGGTGTCCCCTAATGTCATTGCTGGACAAATACATCTACCCCAGGACGAGGGAAAGCAGTTGATTAGATCACAAAGACTGAAAGCCGTAGGTTTTCTGATTCTCATTTAAATTTCCCATTGAATCTTGAGCTGGACACAGTGACCCCCTTCTCATAGACAAGGAAAGCAGGATCTAGAAAAGAGTGAGTGGCATATGCAAGGTGGCCCAGCAAATACCTCCTAAAAGGAGAAGAAATGTGACAATATTGCAGGGAATGTGAACCTGCAACTCTCGAACATCACCGAGTCTGTGACCTGAGTAGTAAGGCATGACACTATTTTCAGACAACTTACAACTACAAGTAGCAAGAGGAATTGAAAGAAAAATGGCTGGGAGATTACCCTTCAGTTAATATATATATTAAAAAAAAGGCAACTCTCTGGAACCTACCGATCCCTAAAGATTCTGGAAAGTCCATGTAAATCGTAAATGAGGTTCGGACCAGATGGTCTCTAGGGCAACTAGTATTATGGTTTAGCACAGCAATTAGACAGTGGGGGTTCGTCTTGACTCTGCCGCTTCCTGGCTGGTTGCCTTTGGGCAGTGATCTCCTTCAGTCTCTGATCCACCCCCCACCCCGCATACACTTAAAAAAGAATTAAGATTTAATTTGCATACAGTACTGTTTACCCTTTTTAGTATAGTTCTAGAAGTTTTCACAAACATAAGGTGGTGGAATCACAGCCACCATCAAGATATACATAGAACATTTCCAAACCCTCTCCGAACCCAGCTCTGCCCCTTCTGTCAATCCCTTCCACCCACCCACCCCTGCCCCGTCAGCACTGATTTATTTTCTCTCCTTTCGGCTTTCCCTTCATAAGGATGTCATGTCAATGGGGTCATACAGTACGTGACCTTTTGGTTATGGTATTCTTCTACTCTCCATAATGCATTTGAGATTCATCCAGATTTTCCAGGTATCAGTAGTGTATTCTTTTAATTGCAGAGTACTATTCTGTGGTATCGAAGAACCTAATTTGTTTATTTATTCCTCAGTTGAGGGATATTGGGGTTGTTTCCAGTCTGGGGTGATCATGAACAAAACTGCTATAAACATTTACTTACGAGTTTCATTTCATTTGCATAAATACCTAGGAGTAGGCTGGCTGGTGATCCTGGGTCCTCTGGTGAGCGTAGGTTCAACTTTATAAGAAACTGTCAAATTGTTTTCCAATTTACGTTTCTACCAGGAGGCAGGAGAGTTCTGGTTGCTCTGCATTCTCATTAGCATTTGAGGTTGTCCGTTTTTAAAATTTTAACCATTTTAATAGGTGTGTGAACCTTGGTTTCTAATGTGTAGAATGGAGACCAGACTTGTGCCTCCATGATATTCCTGTAGGAGCTGGTGACATGGTTTGTGTAAAGCACTTAGCATGGTGCCTACTGTACTAGGAGGGTTTGCTAAATAGAAGCTACTTTATTTATTATTCTGTCCTAGCCCAACTTTCTTGCACGTGATGGATCTTGTATATTATGCCTTCCGAGGCCCCTTCTCCTGCAAGGAAACACCAGTCTGCGTTGGTCCCAGTGGCTGCCGGGTCTGTGAAGATACCACTTCTGCGTCTCTGTTTTAAATCAGGCTCTGTTTTGTCTCCCTGGCTCTTTGCAGAGGGACTGAGCAGTGGCTTCTGGCACCAGGCCAGGCCAGTCCCTGCGTTCTCTGAAGCTGGGCTTTGCTGAGCAGGCCACAGGGGCGAGCCCTCCTGCACAGCCTGAAGCCTGGGGGTTTTTCTTGGCCTGCTCCCACCCCTGCTGCTGGGCTTCCTTGCCTGCCCGCCCTGCCAGCATGGAACTCCTGGCCAGAGGCACAGGGGAGCTACACACACGGCTCCCTATTAAACATGGATTATCAAAAAAAGAAAAAAAGAAAAAAAAAATCACCAGGGTAAACAGGCCTGTCTCTGGGGGCAGTGGCCTTGGAGGTCTCGTGGAGAGAAACAAACCACACAAACGCGCCTTTCAAAGCAGGAGTCGCTGGCCTAATCACAGTGGTCACCACTGGAGGCCAGAGAGGCTAGCATTCATACCCCCTCTGGACAGCAGCCTCGCAGGGTCCTGTTAACATTCCAGGTAGCCATGATATTCAACAGCAGCCCAAGTTCCCAGGGTTTTGGGCAATCTGGCAGCAGCCCCAAAGATATGACATGACATGCTTAAATAATCCAGACGGCGAAACTAAAGAAATGTGGGGTGGATACTGTACACCAGGAGGCCCGCCCAGGCATTAGGCCGTGTGCCGAAATCATGCAAATGGAAGGCTGAAAGATAGTGAGCAGCAGGCCCAAAGATACCAGGCGGTGAGCTCAAAGAAGCTGAGTGTCAGGAACAAGGAATGCAGGTGACAGATCCAAAGGAGGGTTGCAGGCACTGCTTTGATGAGCAGGCACATCAAGACTGCATAACAGCCCCGGGTCCAGGGCCCTTGCATTCCCCAGTACTCCTCTGGGTTTCTTTCCAAGTGACTTCTCATGGCCATTGGGTGGACCCCACCTATGCATTATGCCCCGAGTGTAAAGTAATCCCAGTGATCCTTGTCAGAGATCGGCATTGTCTCTAGAGAAGAAAGGCCTAACAAGAAGAGGGCTTGAGCAAAGCCCAACCTAGGAATCCCTTGTTGTGGGGAGGGAGAGGCTGAGCCTGGTACTGGTGCAGGGAGGGCTGTTGGTGAGAGACCCCCCCTCCAGCCTCCTCATTTGTCCCAGGAAGAACCAGAATGAGGGAGGGCCTGGACCTGGCAGAGGCCACACAGTTATTTAGTGCCAGGAGCCTGGAAGGGACTGCCCTGTGCCATTGGTCAGCAGGGTGGGTGTGGTACCACTGAGAGCAACTGATTCAAAGGCCAAGAGGGAGCTTCAGAACCCAGCAGGCCATGGGGTGGGCCCCAGGGAAGTTTTAGGAGACGCATCAGGGAAGCTGAACTGTAGAAGAGAGACAACTGGGCCCTCTCTTGCTTAGTTTCTGGAATTCAGGATCTCCTGGTTTTCCTCCTGCACCTCTAGCTGATCCTTCTTGGTCTCTTTGTGCTGCTTCCTCCTCTTGTATAGACTTCCTAATACTGGGGTGCTGGGAGCTGTGTCCTGAACCGTTTCTTCTATAACACATTTTCTCCTTCCAGGTAATCTCATCCAGACCCAAAATGCAAAATGTCACTGTCTTAGCCGGTTTGGGTTGCTGTGACAAACTAAGTGGGGGTGTCTTAAACAATGGATAGTTATTCCTCATGGTTTGGGAGGTCAGCAAGTCCAAGATCAAAGCACGGGCACTTTCGATGTGTGGGGAGGGCTCTCTTTCTGGCTCACATATGGTGATCTTCTCATATCCTCACGTGGTAGAGAGCCGAGAGAAAGTAAACTCTTTTGTGTCTTTTTATAAAGGCATTAATCCCCCGGATGAAGGCTCTACCTTCATGACTGTAACCAAGTCCTCCCCATACCATCGTGTTGGGGGTTAGGGTTTCAATATATGAATTTTGGAGGAACACACTTTCGGTCCATAGCATCCTACCTACACGTTTTCTCTGTCCAGGTAATCTGAACTAGACCCACACAGTTAAAAGTCATCTGAAGCAGGTGATCTTCAAATCTGCATGCACAACCCTGATCTACCCTAGGACTTCAGTCTTATGAAGCACCAACTATGAAATGTACCTCCTTGGAGACCTAATAGGCATCTAGAGATGGACAGGCCCAATAAATCTTGATCATCCGTCTCAAGGGCTTTCCTTCTCCACTCTTCTTCTCCGTCTGTAATAAAGGTCTTTCCATCAATCCAATAGCGTCCTTGGTTCCTCTTTACCCTTATCACCACCTTCCATGTCTAATCCATGAGCACTGTCTATCCATTCTACTTTCTGAACGTGAACAAGTCCAAACAACCGTCCAGCATGGACCCACCTGTGTCTTATGTCTTATGTCCACCCCAGTTTAAGCCAGTACCTCCTTTGGCTTTGACTGGCAGGACAACTTCCTCTCTGGTCTTCCCACCACTACTCTTTTCCCTACACCCTTCGTTCCATTTCTACACAGAGGCCAGCATAACCTTTTAAAAGCATAAATTATACCACCTCACTTCCAGCCTCAAATCCAACGACCTTCGTTTCACTGGAGAGAAACATTATCATGGTCCACATGGCCCCTTCCAACATCACCAGCCTCTCCAACATCCTCCCCTTCGCCCAGGGAGTTCCATCACGCGGACTTTCTGTTCAAACCTCCCCATCTTGAGACACCTCCACCCACTGTCACTCTTCTGGAATACCACCCTTTCCACCCACACTCACAAGACTGGCTCTCATTCTCTGCCACTGCCTCTCAGTTCTTCCCCATCCATCCAATCTAGGGTACCCACCGGCTCAAGCTCCTTTTTAGGTGTCCAGGCTGCACCCACCAGTCTGATTGTTTTTCTCATTATCTGTCATCTCCTGTCCTTTCCTGCTAGAATGCCAACTCTCCGAGAACAAAGAACTTGCCTTTCTCCCCACTGTATGTCCAGCACTTCGCAGGGTGCCTGGGTCCCATTTTTTAGCTCAATGTCCCTGAGAAATATCTACTTATCCATTCAATCAGCTCATGTTTTCTGAGCTGCTGCTTTAAGGAATGTTGATAGTTAAGAAGCTGACCCTGTCCTCAGAGATCAGGGAATCCTGATGAAAGACAGATATCATGGAACCAGGGCACTAGAAGAGGCCCCCAGAGGGGCCCCCATCCCAGCCCAGAGGAAGAAATAGCTAAGTGGAGACCCCAAAAAGGTGAGCAAGGGTTGTAAGAGATGTCCAGAGAGTGTCATGGCAAGTGCAAAGGCCCTGGGGTGACAGAGAGGAGGAGGAAGAATGGAGGGGAATTATCAATGGCTGCAGCCACATGGCAGAAAGTGGGAAAGAAGGAAGAGAGAAAGGAAGGGCAAGAAGGAAGGAGGGAGAGGCAAATGGCCGGAGAGAAATGGAACTTTGAGTTCAGGACTCTTCCGTTAGGAAACTGGAGGGGGGAAGAAGGCCTGATTCTGTTCATGACGTTCTCTTGTGCTGGTCACCAGGACAGTTCCCTTTTGGTTGTCCCTTGTGCTTGATGAGAACATGCTGGGTGGTCTCAGGGTACTGTATCTCCAACCCCCACCCCCAACACATACACCCCTTTGGATCTTGTACTGTGACCTCCATTCACAGTGAGAAGACTGAGCTCCAGAGCCAGAGGAAGACGCTGGAGCTGCAGAGCTGGGAGAGAACGGGCTCTTTGGCCCTGGGCGGGAGTCCTCCAGGCTGTACCGTGACCCCTTCTTCTGACACGTGTCTTCTTGGGCAGACTCTTCACCTCCACCCAGGAAGTGCGTTCTGAAGGTCCTGGAGGGCCTGACCTGGCACCTTCCAAGGGGCCTCCTGCCACATTCCCTTTTGCTCCGAGAACCTTCTACAAGACGTTTGTCCACGGATGGCTCCGGGCCAAACTGACAGCATCTGTTCTGACTTAAAGTCTTTATTTGGAGAGTCAAGAGTGCTCAAGCTGCATGTTTTCTTGGCAGGGCCTGGCTGGCCCTGAGCTTGGCCTGGGGGGTGCCTGGCTCTGTGAGCTGATGCCTGGGCTGTTGAGGAGACCCAGTGGTGGCTCCCGTCCTTCCCGAGCTTCTCACAGAGGGTGTGATGTTCATGACACACTGTGAAGGGATGGGAGATGAGGGAGTCAGAGAGGGACAGGTCCACTGAATTGGGCGAATTCCCCTGGGCCTCCTGTGCCATAAGAAGACAATGCTGCTTGCTTCACAGAGTCCATAAGAATTATGGGCAGAGACCTGGGAAGTTGAAGAAATGCCAACTGCAGTAACCAGAGGGAAAGACAGTGACGTGTCAGGTTGTGAGTAGGGCAGCCTGGGTGTCCCATGACCCTGGCCCCGGTGTTCTGATCCAACTCACTGAAAAATGGGGTCAGGAAGCATCTGTCACTTACCCTTAGCAATGAGAACCCCCATTGGAGCCTTTAATATTAATAATAATTGTAATGCTTAATGTTGTCACAGGCCATAGCGCCAGGCGTTCTGCGTGGCAGGGGTGATCTTCTGTAATCCACATAAACTAGCACTGGAGGGGAGGGTATATCCTTATGTTCCAGATGGGGAAATGGGGCTCAGAGACGTTTAGGGATATGACCCAGGCTTTTAAATGGCAGATATGGGCTTTGAAGTCAGGTCTGTTTGATTCTAAAGCCCCTGTTCATAAGTCATATTCAAAATAGCAAGTAGACCTTGGGAAAATTACTCACCAACCTGAGGATCCACTAGTGACAGAATGCAGAGTATCAGTGGAGTGTGACCCCAGCTGAGTGACCCTGGACAGTTTCCTTCATGTTTCTGCTTGATGTTCCTCCATTTTGAAGGGAGTGTGACGATCCTGTCTTGTCAGTGACTCCCACTGCTGTAAGCTGATGCATGTTCCAAAGAGACCATGGAAGAGGTGGAGCTTAACTCAAAATCTTGAATCCTTAGTGCAATTGACTCAGCAGCCCTTACCCCTCCCCACCATTCCTGCAGCACACACACACCTGGTGGGATTCATAGGCCAAAGCGGAAGATGATCCCTCCTTGGTTTCTCTGGGGTGTGGCCAGGCCCACCCCATTAGCTGACGGGTTCCTACCCCTGATATATCTGCACTAGCCCTTTGACATATGGCACCATGGGACTTCCCCATAGGTTAATAAAACCCATTACATTTTCCCTGGAATAAGCTATTTCTTATGTAGGCTGAGAATGGGTTGGAAAGAAGATTAGGTAGCAGAGGCATAAAGACCCATAAAGTCTGCTGTGAGTGGTTGAGGCCTCCTAAAGAAACAACCTTGAGACTTGGAAACAACCTTGGAAACACACAACACAAAGAAAGGCTGGGGGTGTGGAAAGTAGAGAAGGAACAGAGGGGCTGGGATGCTGACCACCAGCTCCTGGCAAAAGGGAGCTGGAGGAGGGCTCGGGCTGTTCTTGAGGCTCTTGGGGATGGAACAGCCCAAACCAAGAAGGTTTCTCTGCTATGAGAGCCTGTCTTATTCTGTGCTGCTATAACAAAATACCTCAAACCAGGTAATTTACAAAGAACAGAGATTTATTTTCTCACAGTTCTGGAGGTCAGGAAGTCCAGTTTCTGTTTTCTGGGGAGGGCTGCTCTCTGCCTCTAATATGGGTGGGTGGGAAGGAAGGAACACCATGTCCTCAGGTGCTGGAAGTCTGTGGGGCAAGAAGGGTGAACTCCCTCTGTCAAGCCCTTTTATAAAGACTCCTAATCCTACTCATGATAGTGGAATCCTCAGGGCTCAGTTGTCTCCCAAAGGCCACACTTCCCAATACTGTCACTTTGCATTAACTGTCTACTTGAATTTGGGAGGGGACACCATCATTTAAGCCTTTGTAGAGACAGGTGATAGTGGAGGGAGTTGATTCAGGAGGGGCTGAGCTGAGGGGACTCTCATGTAGCCTTCTTTGAGGATGCATGCAGTCACTGACTTTCTTACAACCAACCTTGACAGTAATGTGAAGCAAAAGCAGAAGATGGCCAAGTGACTATGGCCTGTGAAACCCTTGAAATTCTGAGCCAAAATAAACCTTTCCTCCTTTAAGCTGTTTTTCTCGAGCATTTTGTCACAGTGATGAAAAGCTAACATGGTTATATTATTTTATATAATATTTATAATGTACATTCTTTGTGAAGCAAGAATCGAGTTATGAAACAGGTATTTTATAAACCAATCACTTGGCAAAATAGCTTAAATAATATCCAGGCCATTACTGTCTCTTGTTTTCTAAATATACCTTTTAAGGACTACATAGCCACTATCAAATAATCATCATCAATATACCCATAAACAATTAGCAGAGTTCACATTTCTGAACACCTAAATTGCTTTCAGTCTTTTTGATATTATAGATAACATGGGGGTGAACAACCTTTCGTTTAAATCTGCGACTACTTTTTTAAAAAAAATTATTTCTTTCAGATCAGTTCATGGAATTGATGTTACTACCTGAAAAGAAATGGACACTTTTTTTTTTTTTTTTTTTTAATTACCGTGTTCCCAGGCTGGTCTCGAGCTGGTGGGCTCTGTGATTGATTGTCCTACCCGTGTCCTGAGTAGCTGGGGCTACGGGCACTGCCACCACCTCTGCTAGGAATGAACACATTTAGTAATGTTTTTGATATGTACTGTAAAATTGTTTAAAAAAAGGTTAACAAGAATATATCTTGCTTTAAAATCTTTGTATATTAAAAAAACACAATTCTATTTTTTTGGGGGGGGGGCTAGTGAACTTAAGTTTTTCTTTCCATAACTTCCACCCACGGGTCCAACTTCACACAGAATAAATTCCATATATAAAGAGAAATATCATGTCCCAACCCCTTTTAAGAATCATGTCTTTTTCAGACATACTCTTTTCCCCCTGACTACACTTTCTCATTATTTAGAACTTCCCTCAGGTCTTTCACCATCCTGATCATCATCTTTGGGATTTGGCTCCGTTCGTGTCTGTCCATCTTTCCTGGGCTTGGTGCTTAGAGAGCAGCAGGGCAGGCAAACAGCTCCTGTCTCCTAGAGTTCTCTTCTTTAGTGCCCTTATTTTCTGGGGTTCATTCAATTTAAAATTAAATGTAAATTCATTCCTCTTGTAAAAGACTCACTCACTCCAAATATACAAAGTATCCAAGTTCCCATCAATTTTCTCCTTATTCCTTGTCTCACTCCTCCAGAGCTCATTTCTCTTCACTAGTGTATGTAGATATATATTTAAGCTTTTAAAAAAACATAAACCTGTTTATGGCTACTTCATTCTGCAGTTTTTTTTTTCTTTCCACATTTTTATTGGTGCATTATAGTTATACATAAGGGTGCCATTTGTTGTTACATATTTGTAAATTATGACAATATAATTTGGGCAATATCATTCCTCAACACAGTTTGTTTTTCATATAACTGTATTTATGGAAATTCCTCATACCAGTACATGTATATTTTTAAAATGACTACATAGTATTCTTCACTGTGGGTCTGCTATAATTTATCTTTTCTTAAACTTCCTATTTATGGACACTTAAGTTGTTACCATTGTTATTTTTACTGTTATAAAACATGTTTCAGTGAACACTCCTGACAAGCATTCATTCCCTTATTCTAGATTTCTGGAAGTGTCTATTTGGATTGAAAAATAAATGTGAATTTAAAATTTTCGATGATTATTGCCAAATTTCCTTTCAAAAAGACATCAGTAGCACTTGAGTGCCCACTAAATTGCATTCTTGTTGGCACAGATATAATCAGTCTTCAATTTTTATTAAACTGATAGATAAAATTGACATATTAATAGTCTAATAATTTTAAAACAAAGTCAGGTACCTTTTAAATATGATGTTTTGCTTCACCAGTTACATTTCTGCTGTGAATTTCTTGTTTATGTTAAAACATAGCATTTCTCTTTTTCTTGAGTTATTTAAAAAAAAACACATCCTTTTTTTTAAGAGAGAGAGAGAGAGAGAGAGAGAGAGAGAGAATTTTAATATTTAATTTTTAGTTTTCGGCGGACACAACATCTTTGTATGTGGTGCTGAGGATCGAACCCAGGCTGCATGCATGCCAGGCGAGCGCGCTACCGCTTGAGCACATCCCCAGCCCCAAACCACATCTTTAATATCTTGCAAATTCTTCCCTCCCTTCTTTTCTCAGACATATCCCTCCTAGAGTTCCTCCTGAGCCTGCCTATAAATGTGATTGCTCCTTAAGATTGAAGCTGGGCTGAGGATGCAGCTCCATGGTAGAGAGCTTACCTAGATAGAGTGCAAGGCCCTGGGTTAGATCCTCAGCATTGTAAAACAAAAAAGATGGGAGCATATCTGTTTTTCTGGCATTTCCATTTAATTCCCTATTCAGTTGGTTCCATCATTTTCTGGATTCCCTGTTTTCTTCTTTCTTATTATTCCCCTACTTTGTTAGAGCATGACCTCAAAGAAGAAGTGCAAGAGAGGTGAAAATGCTACGTCCTTGCATGTGTGAACATGTCTCTATTCTACCCCTTATCCTTCAATGATAGTTTTGATGGGTATAAAATTACATAAGGAAACTATCAAAGGCATTTCTTCATGGCATCTTGGTATCCAGTGTGCTGATGAGAAATATGACATCAATCTGATTTCTTCCTCTTAATCTTCCTTTTCTGAGATTAAAGATCTATCTTTTTTTAATTTTTGGTGTTCTGAAATGTTGGTTTTTTTGTCATTATGTGATTGTCTTCCTCCCGTTATTGTATCCTTATAATCTGAAAACTTGCATACTTCAACTTTGGGGAATTCTCCTCTATTATTTCTTTGATAATTTTTTTCCTTCAATTTTCTTCATTCTCCCAGTAATTTCTTACAGCTTAATGTTAAAAAGAGATTTTTAAAATTTACATCTATTGTATTGTCTCTCATATTTACAAAATAATTTGAAAAATTCTCTTTTTGCTTTATTTTATGTCAGAATTCCTTCTTTCCTGTTGGTAATTTAATTTCAATCATGATGTTTTCATTTTTTAGGAGCTCTTTTGTACCTGATTTTTCTTTCCTCTCTGTGTATGTAGGTGCACATGAGTACACACTACTAAGAAAGCAACTTTTTCTCCTGTGTCCTAAATTTATACATTTTTCTTAGAATGATTTTTCCTGTTACTTACTTTGATCCTTTTTCTTTTTATCCTTTCCTTGAATATTTGATACTATTTAATTTTTAATCTCATATTTAAGAATGACTTACCTAAGTTTTTATATTTAAAGAAAAAAATTAATAAAAGTTACTTTGCTAGATTTTTTTATTAATTTTTAAAATTTATACATGACAGCAGAATGCATTACAATTCATATTACACATATAGAGCACAATTTTTTCATATCTCTGGTTCTATACAAAGTATATTCACACCAATTCATGTCTTCATACATGTACTTTGGATAATGATGTCCATCTCATTCCACCATCATTTCCACCCACGGCCCCTCCCTTGCCCTCCCACCCTCTGCCCTGTACTTTGCTAGATATTCCTAGTTGGATTTTGTTCACTTCATTTCTTCCTGTCCATGCCTCATGACTTATCCATGGAGTCCCTCTCCATGAGTCATTTCATCAGCACACAAAAGATAGAAAATGCCAAGTGTTTTAGGGGCTCTGTAGACAGTGATCAGATATGTATTTATTTATTTTTAATTATACAATAACTTTGATCCATCAAGTTTTAAAAAGCATATTATTTAATTATCAAATATTTGGGGATTTTTCTGGATATTCTCTAGATTTTAGTTTCTCATTCCATTGTCGTCAGATAACGTTCTGTATAATTTCAGTTCTCTAGTGTTATGGAAACCTGTTTTAACTCCAGCATATGGTATATCTTGGTGAAAATGCCACGTACCACTTAAAATAATGTGTGTTCTGTTGTTGCCAGGCTTAGTGCTCTTTGGAGAGTCTAGGTTGGTGCAGTTGACAATGTTGTTCAGAATTTATGCTTTATTTCCTGTTCAGTTATGCTATAAATTGAGAGATAAATGGCAGAGAGATGGTGATGTTAAATCTCCAGTCACGATTATGAATTTGATGCCTTCTCTCTGGAAATCTATCCATTTTGCTTTATATACTTTGAAGCTTTGCCATCAAATGAATACATACTTACAGCTGTTTTGTTTCCTGATAAATTCATACTTTAAACCTTGGCAAAATTTCCACATTTTCCCTTATCATACTCTTGACTTTTGCAGTCTACTATATCTGCTGGTAATATAAAAACTCTACCCTTCCTGGGCCTGCTGTTTGCATGATACATCTTTTTCTATCCATTTTCTTTCAACTACTTAGGCTTTATATTTAAAGCTTGTCTCTTATCGATAGCATAGGGTTGGGTGGTACTTTGCTATTATTTTCATGATCTCATCTATGAGAGTGGCTACTCCTTTTATATTTATTGTACTGTATTATGATTGGATTTTGTTTTGCCATTTTCCTATATTGTTTCAGTTTATCCTATCTGTTTTTTTGTTTGTTTGTTTGTTTCTCTATTCCTCCTTTTTGGCCCTCTTTCAGATTTATTGACTATTTTCATTTCATTTCATTTTTATTTTTAATTAATTAATTTTAGTACTGGGGATTGAACCCAGGGGCACTTTACTACTAAGCTACATCCTCAGTCCTTTTATAAAAATAATTTTTAAAATTTGAGACAGGGTCTTACTAAGTTGCTGAGGGCCTCATTAATTTGATGAGGCTGGCCTCAAATTTGTGATTCTCCTGTCTCAGCCTCTTGCATGGCTAAGACTCCAGGCCTCAATTTAGTTTTATTGTTATTTCTTCACAAATTTGAGGCTGGTCTTAGCAATTTGGAACCTGTATGAAAATAAAACAATAAAAAGGTCTGGGATATGGCTCAGCGATAGAGCACCTTGGGTTCAATGCCCAGGACTACAACACAACAAAACAAAATGATACAATGTAAACCAAACCAAAAAGGTCCATGTGCTTTAAAGAAATTAAGAAAAACACAGTCTTTGATGTTACCCATATATTTACTATTTTTGGTGTTGTTTATTCCTGACAATCCAAATTTTCCTTCAGCCTTATAATTTCCTTAGCCTTTCCTATGGCTCGGTTCTGCTGGTGATGGAGTGGTTTCTGTTAACCTGTAAATGTCTTTATTTTACCCTCATTCTTAAAATATATTTTTGCTGGATACAGAATTCTCATTACCAATTTGTTCTCAGCACTTTATTTTTTGGGGGGCTGGGAGTGGGAGAGAATGTTCTAGCATGGATGAAGTCCTGGATTAAATCCCCAGCAAAAAAAAAAAAAAAAAAATACCAAACAAGCAAGCAAAAACCTTTCTAATCTCTTCTGGCCTCTAAATTATCTACTGTCTGCAATAACTTATATTATTATTTCCCTCTGTTTAATGTGTCATTTAATTTTGTCTGCTGTTAATTTTGTTAGATTTCTCATCCATTTTGCTGTGATATATAAAGTGTGATTCTTTTTTTTGTATTTGTGTTTCCTAGGATTTCTGAGCTTCTTCAAGCTGGAAGTTTATCTTTTTTCACCAAAAGGAAATGTGCAGTAAAATCTTGGCTCTTTTGACTGTACCTTTTTTTTTTTTTTGGCCTCCTCCTTTCTATCTGCCCCTTTTGAAAATTCAACAAAATCATATTAAATATTTGATACTGTCCCAAATAAATTTCTGTTTATTTAAGGAAATCTTTCTCTTTTTGTTCTTCTGATTGGATTATCTCTTTGCTCTATATTCAATTTCACTATTCCTTTTGTTATTTTCAATCTGCTGTTCACTTCAGTTTGGGGGCGGAGGGGTGACTGGGGATTGAACCCAGGCCCTTACACATCCTAGGCAAGCACCACACCACTGACTGTTGACATCTTTTAGAGAAACTTGAGTTTTTCATTGTTGTTATAGGATATCCATTTGATTCTTTGTCTATAGTTTCTATTTCTCTGCAGGGATTTCTTACTTTTGCGAACATATTTTCCTTTATACTCTTGAGAACAGTTACAATAGCTGTTTTAAAGTTCTTGTCTGCTAATTCCATATCTGGTTCATCTTCCAGTAGGTTTCCAATGATTGTCTTTTATTTTGGGTATGAATCACTCTTTCCTCTTTCTTCATATGTCTAGTAATTTTGGACTGAGTCCTGGACATTTTGAAAGACAGACAGACAGACACACACACACACACACACACACACACACATTCCTTTTGCAGACTTTTAACTTGATTGGACACAAATTTCAAATTCTAAGTCCCCTGTGGTTGTTGGCATAACTGAACTTCTGGTCAGAGGTCAGCACCATGTATTTGTGGTGCCTTTTCTCTGTTCTCTACTTTCTCAGACTTTTCTTCTCATTCCTTAAGTTCCGCGAACCAGTTCTGCCCTGTGCATCTTCAAGCCTTACCCTTGGTCCAAGTATTGACTCCTTCAGTGTTTGCCTGGTTTTGGTTACTCTCTAACTCCTGCAGATAACTGTTTTGTATATTTTGTGCAGAGTTTATATTTAGTACCTGAAAGAAGTTTGTATCAACAGAAGCTACTCTGCCATTATCAGGGAAACCTCATACACTTTTTAAAAAATATTTTTTAGTTGTAGATGGATACAATACCTTTATTTTATTTGTTTATTTTAATTTTTTTTTGGTGGTGCCAGTGATCGGACCCAGTGCCTCATGCATGCTAGGCAAGTGCTCTACCACTGAGCCACAACCTCGGCCCCCCACACCATACACTTTTAACACAGGAACACTAGCCTTTTCTTTTTCTGTTAATGTGAAGAGCACACACACACACACACACACACACGCACGCACACGCATGCACGCACCATGAATCTTGGCTTGCTTCCATTTTTAGTCTTCCCCATCTCCTCATGTTCTAATGATGACATAATTTGAGATTTTTCCAAATACTACTAATTTTTATGCATAAAATGCTTTGAATTTAACTATGCCTAAGCAAAACTGGATTACAAAATGGAAAATTCAAAAAATGGATGTTCATCTGTGTTTTCCTTTATCCTTTTTTTAAATTCTAATTTGTTTTATCTGACATCAGAATGCATAACAATTCATATTATACATATAGAGCACGATTTTTCCTATTGCTGGTTGTCCACAAAGTAGAGTCCATTCGTGTTTTCATACGTGTACTTAGGGTAATGAAGACCATCGCATTCCACCATCTTTCCTACCCCTGTAACCCCTCCCTTCCCTCTCTTATCTTTGTTTTTGCTGAAGTAATTCTTTCAGAGAATATAAATGTGGCAATACTTACAGTTTTCTGAATACAGACAAAATATTTATTTTATCTTCCCAGTTGAATGTAATTTGAGTAGATAAATGATTCGAAGTGAAAAGTTAATTTCCCTTAGAATTTGAAGATATTCTTCTCCTTTAGCACTATGCTGTTGGGAAGTCTCACTCCATTTTTTTAAAAAATATTTTTATTCTATCTTATATTTTTTAAACTTTGCATGATATGTTTAGTTTAAAGTCATTTTTTTTTTCTAGGAACTTAGTGGATACCTTCAAGATAGAGATTCAGCTCTACATTTTTTTACATATGCTTTTAGTTGTCAATGGACCTTTTATTTTATTTATTCATATGCGTGCCAAGATACCCAGTGCCTCACACATGGTAGGCGAGCACTCTACCACTGAACCACAACCCCAGCCCCAGCTCTACATTTTTTTTTCTATTAAAATAAGACATTTTTTTCTTTGTACAGTACTCTCCATCCTTTCCATCAAAAAGTCCTACTAGATGAAATAAAAATCAAGGGCGACCTTTTTTGGGATCATTTTTGATTCGTCCATTTATACTATATTCTATGCAAATATCTCCTCTCAGTTTTCTAAATGATTAAGTTCATGCTGGTTTTCTGCCCACTTATCCGTTATTTTTGTGGCAAATTATTTTGATTCCCAAGATTACTAATTGTTTTTTCCCTCTTGCAGATATATTAAAAATTTTTATTTCTTCTTTCTTATATATGACAGTAGCATGTATTTTGACATATTATACATACATGGAGTACAACTTCCCATTCTTGTGGTTGTACATGATGTGGTTACACTGGTTGTGTATTCATATATGAACACAGAAAATTTATGTTCTGTTCATTCTTCTGTCTTTCCTATTCCCATCCCCCACCCTCCCCTTCATTCCCCTTTGTCTAATCCAATGAACTTCTATTCTTCCTTTTCCCACTCCTTAGTGTGTTAGCATCTGCATATCGGAGAAAACATTTCAGCCTTTAGTTTTTTTGGGATTGGCTTATTTCACTTAGCATGATAGTCTCCAGTTTCATCCATTTACTGGCAAATGCCATAATTTCATTCTTCTTTATGGATGAGTAATATTCCATTGTGTATATATACCATATTTTATTTATCCATTCATCTGTTGAAGGGCACCTAGGTTGGTTCCATAGCTTAGCTATTATGAATTGAGCTACTATAAGCATTGATGTGGCTGGGTCACTATAGTATACTGTTTTTAAATCCTTTGGGTATATGACAGGGAGTGGAATAATGGGGTCAAATGGTGGTTCCATTTCAAGTTTTCTGAGGAATCTCCATACTCTTTCAGAGTGTTTTTTTTTTTCAGATCCTAATTATACAAATTCTACAACCTTTTTCTGTCTTGAGTAAATCTGTTAGTTTTCAGTCTTATGTTTGATCAGCACTTCTTTGACCATTTTCAGTTATTTCTTTTCCTTTGTCTGACTCTCTATACCTACCTGGCTATTCTTTTTGGATGTTACTTGGGAAGGATGTTCAGGAGATACCACTATGCTAATGCCTTGTCTTGGGGTTGAAATAAAGAAGCTGTGCTATAAACGTGAATTATGTGTTTGACAAAAATCTTGAAGGACCTGAAAAGTAGACATGTGAATTGCTTCAGTGCAAATGCAGTGTGGAAAGTACACATCAAGAAAAATATCTGAAAACCTTGACTGTCACCTGCACTGGGAAAATGGTACAGGCATGAAGGTCCCCAAAACTAGGATATCCAAAGATCAGGATGGACTTCCAAGAGGGAAAGCTCTGGCCTTTGGTCAATGATCTTTCTTATTTAGAACCAACATATACTTTAATAACCCAGTTGTAGATGGCATTGAATCTCCCAACCCAGGAGCTTAGCAGGCTTCGGGTGGCATAATTGGGCCTGGCTGGGAACCCGAGGATGTGATTGTCTACCACTCTCTACCCTGGCATCATCTGTGCCTCTCAAAAACTAAGATACAATGGAAATAAAATGGACGTTGGAGCTGAATGTCACCAATGGCAGTCCACTGGAATGGCATTATCTCTCTTGGCCTGGTTTCCTGGGGCATATTGTAGGGCCTAATTTCTGTGCTTACTTATTCTGCTGGGACTGCAGACCTTTAAGACTACGGAAAGAACATAGGCAGTGTGGGATGCGTAAAGAGCCACTCACCACACTGATGCCACTCTCCTGTAATACGGTATTTCCCCCAGGACAGCATCTAATTGCCACTTGCACAAACCCACTGTCTTTACCTCAACAGCCTTGCCCAGTGGGCCATTGCAAACATTTATTATTCTTTGAGTGACAAAGCTCTTCCCATCTGTCTCTTCTGAATTTGTTGTTTTTTTTTTTTTTTGAACTTCTACTTCTTTTCTGCCCCGACTTCTGTCATCGAGGCAATATCAAAAGTAGCAACATGCATTGATATCACCCACTCTGCTAAAGATCTTGTGTACCGCAGTCTACCCTTCAATGTCTTTTTTGAAGTTTAGAGAGAGCGAAGATTTTCTTTTTCCCTCCAACCTTTCAGGAAGTTGCACAATTTTCTCAGGAAATTAGCATGAGAGAAAATATTTGCTAACATCTGACTTCCCTTCAACCAGACCCACCTGCTCTGCAAAAGCTACTGGAGGAACACGTTTCCAGAAGGTTCGTTTTGGAGACAAAACGGTTGTCTTATTTCCTTGATTATTGTTTAATGCATTCAGAAGAAAGGAAAAAAATGTCAAGTGTGTATTTTAATGATTCAAAGAAGGATCTGAAGCAAGAGGAAGGGAGTTTTGAGGGAGTAAAGTTCCCTCTCGATAGGCTGATTAAGGTTTTGTGGAGTGGCCTTATATCCAGGCCAGGACCTCTCCTGTTATATCGCCTTATATCCCAACAACTCCATAGAGTAGGCCTGGGTATCTTCATTTTCTTTTTATAGGTGAGGGATCTGAACACAGAGGTCACAGTGACGATGGCTTCCATTGCTGAGCACCCACGAGATGCCAGGCACCTCTCACTGGGCCCTACCTCCTAACACCGCTGTGGTGGGGAACACACCTTATTCGTGTAGGTCTCACTTGGTCCTCATCCCAGCTCATCCGGTGGTAGCTCATATGACCGGGGCTGACACCTCTTGGTAGCTCTGTTTGCCGTTTTCTTATGTTTGCTTGCCTCATGATCCCGTCTCTTTTCATGGGCTTTCTTGCTTGCTTGATTTCTGTGGATGCCTTCAATCTCTTCCAATCCTCCAGTGCACTGAGAGGCTGAGAAAGACCTTTCATTTCAGAGGTCCTTGCTATCCATTGTCTCAGGTCAGAGAGGTTGGTCAGGTGCTGTCTAGTTGAGGCTTTAAAAATCCCTAATGTCAATCATCTTGGCTACCTCCCCTTTCAAGGTGGGACACTTGATCCTTGCTGGCCAGTTAGGGTCTTCCTTCCCCCTTAGCTCTGATTAGTTTGGAGCTGGACATGGGACCTAGAGTTGATCAGAATCTTCTAAGTATTTTTCTGATAGATCCAACAGCAGGATAATCTTCTTCCCTTGGGTTTATATTTTGAGTGAATATGAATACAGGGAAGGTAGTAGTTCTTAGTTCTTTTCTGTTGCTATAACAGAATACTTAAGACTGAGTAATTTTTAAAGGAAAGAGGTTTACTTTACTCATGGTTCTGGAGACTGAGAGGTCCAAGCATGTGGTGCTAGCACCTGCCCAGCTTTTGTTGAGGGCCTCCTGTTGCTTCAACTCAAATTGGAAAGAGAAGGGCCAGGAGGGGAGAGGGGTGCGTACATGGAGAAGAGTCAAGACACAAGGGTGGACTTGCTTTATGACAACCTTCAGTCACAGTAACCAATCCAGTCCTGTGAGAATGAGAACTCACACAGGCACAATCTGTGAGGCTCCGCCCCCATGACTTAAATACCTCTCACTAGGCTCCACCTCCTAACACTGCTGTGGTGGGGAACAAACCTCAACATGAGCCTTGGTGGGGACAAACCATATTCCAACTGTAGCCGTTGACAATTTCTTTATCAACACAAAGAAAGTGTGTCTACAGATTAAAATTAATGCTGAAACATAGTCAAAGATTTGACAGTATCTTTTAAGGCTTTGAATCCAGCCCTCTCTAAAGGCAACTCTACCCCTGGACTTTCTCGTTACAACAACAAATCAATTTCCCTTCTTACTTAAGCTGGTTCAAATAGTCTGTCGCTTGTAACTAGTAAACTGGTTTGTGGAGGAAACAAAACAAAACAAAACTTTCATTTTTAGTGTTTGTCCCTTACTGCGGTGTAACTGCTGCCCATGATGGCCATGTCAAGTGGCCCAGGTTCAACAACCAGCTTGAAAACTTATTATTTGACTCTTGGCTTTTGTGAGCAAGTACCAGCCAGCTGCAGCCCACCATGGCTTGCAACTTAGAGTCCCAGTGAATTGGTCCCCTGTGGAGCTGCTCCAGTGAGAGAAGTGGCCATTGGGCCACTGGGTGGCCTGTTGCTGCCCCTTCTGCTTCTTGGAAAGTGCTCAGCCCTCCTTGGGCACCCCTGGGTGGGAGGACAACACACTTGAGTTTGAGGAATTAACACTTCTCGGATCGTGGTGTTCCAGGTGTGGTTGGTGGCCATCTCCGTCTTCAGAGCCGTGCCCTGACCCACAGTCTACAAGTGTACACGAGTAACGCACTCCCCCTCCACAGATGCACAGGGGAATCTGTGCTGCCCCTCGCCCTCCGGTTTGGAGCATGTGCTGTGTGCACCAGTAGGGCTGGGGTGATGCTCCATCCTGCATGAGACTCTAGTGTGGGTCTGGAGAGGGCCCTGGGACTTTCCTGATAGTGCAGTGACCTCTTCCTTGTTCAGGATCTGGGATCCCAAGGGGAAAGGGAGGAAACCATGGGGAACGTTTCATAGATCAATTTGTTTTCTCTTCTCATGCCCCACCCTCCACTTCTGCCTCTGCTTGTTCCCTTGTGTTTTTCTCCTGGCTTCATTTTGTTTATCGTCTCTGACACTCAGTTTCCACGGCTGTGAAATGGGGGCAGAGTGCTCAGCCCATAAGGTCACGGGGAGAAAAGCCTCCCTGCCCCACCCGTGCATCCCAGCTTACCTTCCCCTGGCCCTCTCACCGGCTCCTGGGAACGGGCTGCTCCTTTAAGTTGCTGTCAGAATCCATCAGGCCTGAGCACCGGGAGGGAAATCATTTAAATCCATCTTCAGGTTTCTGGGTGATGCCCTTTCCCTGTTGACATTTGTGGACACTGACTTGGTTTTTCTGCAGCGACGTCATCTGATTGACCTGTTTCCTGAGGATGTTGCCTTGGCTTCCGCAGATGCTGAGGAAGAGGAACTGCTGCTGGCAGAGCCGGGGACCAGGCTCCCTCTGAGCTGCGGCAGGCACCCACCTCCACCAGGGTGGTGACTCACCGGTATTAATTGCACCGCAATTATCCTGGGGAGCCTGAGTTTCCTCTTGATGTCTCCTGTCTGGTTTCCTTTTGACCCGCACAGCTGTCTAATAGAGATGGCTTTTGTGATTTCTTCGTTAATGCGGTTCATTATTTGCAGCGCTGCCTTCTGCCTTCGGTGGCTGGAGGTTTCCCTGCTCTGACTTGGAGACTTTCATGAGTTGTTCTTCAATCGGGGCTGCCCGCATTGTCTGTGGGAGAAATTTCATTTGCAAATCAGAAGAAGTTCATGGAGCGTGTCGAGGTGTTCCTGCACGAGACGGTGTTTTCATCTTCCCGCGTCTCTCCCTAGTCACCCCCACGTGCCTCGGTTGAAGAAGAAGTCCCCGTCTCCCAGACCTCCAGGAGCCCGTACAGACAGCGGAGCAGCAGGCAGGGGTTTGTTTGCTCCTTAGCTGCACTAATTATCTGCAGAGGGCTGCAGGGCCACCCGAGCCTCTTCTTTCAGCATTGTGCCCTACGCTGGGTCATGCCACCGAGACCCAGACGTCTGGAACCCTAGAAGCTTCTGATGTCAAGTGTCTTTAGGAAATTACAAAAATCAAACCGACTCACCTAAAACTTTTTATTCCACCCCCCTAAAACTCGGCATAGGCTGGGATGGCTCGGGAAGTTTCTGTGGCTCATGTGCATCCTTTATAAGCCGAGGCCAGACACAGTCCCGAGCAGTGGTTTCTGGCTCAGTCACTGCTTTGCAGAATCAACCAGCCAATTGCTATTGAGCACCGGGCATTGTTCACTCTGCCAGGAACTTCGTGGAGAGGGGTCATCAAGAAGGAGAGTGGAAGCACTGCTTTCATTTCCAGAATGACACCCACCTGGGTGAAAGGAAAGAAAGAGGAAGCTCCTCGGGGGGAGATAAACCTGCAAGAGGTGCCCCAAAGACCTAGAGGGGAGGACCCCAAGCCCTCTGGCACCAGAGAGGAAGAGCTCACAGTACCCATCAGAGGCCACCCATTTCTACATGAGGGCCAGGATGTTTGAGAGGAGACAAACAGGGAAAGAGTTTAAGAGATGTCAAGAGCATCAACGGTGGAAGCCATCACAGGGGCAGTAAGAGGGTTTGATGGGGTGACCGAGAGCCATGGACTAACTCCCAGTGAAGTCAGGGAGGAAGGGAGGGATGGGGGTCACTCTGGGGTAGGGGGCACAGAGACCTGCACACCCCTGGCAGTCCTGGGGACCCTGACGTCAGCTACCTAGACTCGGCTATGTGTGCCAGGATTCAGTGGAACCACAGTCAGACGGAGTTCCTGAAAGAGGATCTGTGCGCCATGCTCAGAGTTAAGCCCCCAGCCATCTGTAAATCCCCGACATCTAGACCAACCCACCTCCCAGTGATGAGGAGTAGTTAAGCTGGGCTCCTGAGAACAGGGTCTCTGCCTTCAGGGGTGACATTCAGTTGAGGAGATGAGCACTAATAAATGCCACAGGACGGCTTATCAGTGACAGTCCTGATAAGCTCTGTGTTGGGTGTTTTATTTACACTGTCAAGAATTTCCATAAAACTTCACAAGGTGGGTCTGGAGTTGGCTTCCGGGGTGCAGAGAAAGAGGTGATAAAGGATGGATCGCCTCAGAGGACCTCCTTAAGGGCATGAGGACTCAGAGGAGGGTAGGGGCACTCGAGGGTTGGCTTGTGGAAAATCAACTCGTTCTTCCAGACTTTGGTTTTCCTCCCAGGGAAGGTGCCCCCTCCCCCTGTGTGTCTGAACCACTACCCAATGGTGGTGTCCGTCAGTCCTTCCTACACACACAAGAAAGAACCGCGTTTCTCTAGCATTGTGAGGGAAAAAGAAATAATAAGGGCTTCAAAAAAAAAAAAATCTAGGCTTCAGGAGCCAAAAGAAAAAACAAATCCTTGCACATGGGGCTCTGAGGCTTGAGGACGTTGGACGGGGGTCCCAGTCGAGATGACTCATGGGAGTGGAAGCCTGATACTAGAGGTTGGGGTGAGAACGCTGGCCAAGTTGGTTTCGATCTATGACAGCTGATGCTTCCTAGCCCAGGGTCCAGGAGGTGATGTGTTTGAGTAAGGGCTATGCATCTATTTCTTAGGTTTTCAAGAATGAGGATATACTTCTTTTCTAGGGACAAACATCCTTAGGAAACCTTGATTGCAGTCTTTGTATTCTGGGTCAGTATTGCTAAGGATCTCTTGAACTCACTAACAAGGAGGGGGCAGAGGTGAGTTGGAGCCGGCTTCCTCTTCTGAAGAAATGAATAAATAAAGGTTGTTTGTTTGAGGTACTTGTCTTCAAGCTAGTTCCCTGAAGAATTATATTAAAAAAGGAAAAGAAAAAAGAAAAAAGGTACGCCAAGACATCCAGCATGACCACTTTGAGCATTTAGACTGTCTGGTTACCGACCCGTTTAGCCATGAACCTGAGTGTAGAAGACCACGTTGCCTGGGCTGAGAGAGGAGGCAGCCCTGGGGGAGAGGCACAAGATGGACATGACGATGACTGTTCCAGTAGAAAGCAGAGTGGGCCCTGGGCCACAGTGGAGGCTCAAATGAAGAGAAAGTTACATCCAGTTGGTAGGAGTCAGTGACTGGGGGACGAAGCCCGCCATCAAGGCTTGGAGGAGAGAAGAAACTTTGAGATGACACTTGAACATTGGCAGAACTTCTTTTGTTTACTGTTTTATAGATGATTGTTTATAGGACTTATAAATTATAGAAAGTACCATGTTAATTGTAGCAAATATTAAAAAGCATAAAGAAGAAAATTAAAGTGCTCATGACCCCAGCACTCAGAGAGAATACAAGTAGCATTTTGATGCACTTCCTTCTAGACTTTTGTCTGTGTGTACGCAAGTCTATATACTCACACGTGTGTGCCCATTTCACAAAATTGGGCTTATACTGAACAAATACTTGTGAATCCCACTTAATAAAAGAATGGGTTTCAACATATCATGAAATATTTTTCAAAGACACTATTTATAAAGGCATTGCCTGCTTGTCCAAGAGTTTATTTAACTGTTTTCCAATTAGACATTCAGTTTGTTTCTATTTTCTCACAATTATGAGCAAGGTTTTGCTTAATCTTCTTACACATAAGTTGAATGGAAAGCTTTTGCTCTGCAGCGATGGGGTTGAGGGTGGAGATGATGGGTAAGGGGTGTTCCACAAAGAGCCCTCAGTGGGAACAAACACGTGGAGGAGGAAAGCTTAGGAGTTCGTGAGGAGCAAGCCAGGCTGTTTGGCTGGAGCACCGGTGCATTTGGGGCTCAGGCAGAGGCAGGCTGTCGAGGACCATGACTGGCTGGCTGAGAGGTATGCCCTTAGTTGAGAGGGGGTGGACAACCACTGGTGGGTTCTGAAGAGGCTCAGGCAGTTAGAGAAGTGCTCATGCTGAGGAATACCACAGTGGTAGGAGAGGACAGTGGAGGGAGGGGAAGAAACTGGAGACCTGGGAGATGGGCTGCAGCCTGGGCAGGGGTGAGAGCCTGCACTCCCGGGAGGGCTGCTGGAATGAAAGTGGCAGGGGGTGGCTTGGAGGCCATGACTCTGAGACTTAGAGGCTGGTTGGGAATAGAGCCAGCAGACTGAGCCATCGATAGCCTTCTTGCTTGGAGTCTTCGTAACGGGGAGAATGGGGAAAACGTGAAGATGTCGAAGCCCCGAAGGGCTAGTGACTCATGCAAACCTGTGACCTAGTCAGGGGTTAAGTCAGGCCAGAAGCCAGATGCTCTGTCTTGCAGTCAGGAAGCCATTAGCATGGCGGATGTTAGAGATCCCTGCTCCACGAGGATCAGACGCCGTGCATCCTGGAGCCTGTGCCCCAGAGATCATCCTGAGGTGAACTCCTGTCAGCTGTGACTTTGGACCTTTTTTTGCTTATTGGAACACGGGTTGGACACTGCCTGTGACTGAGAAATGGGCAAAAAGAAAAAAGAAAAAAATAAACCTCAAACTTCTTGGTTTATTCTTCAAACTTAGCTCCTCTCTAGGCCAGGTTGACTGGACAGAGTGGTGAAAGACACACACACACACACACACACACACACACACACAACCAAACCCCCTAACAAAATCAACCCTCTAACAAAATCAACCCTCTTTTGGTCATTCCAAAGGATGGCTCTGAGATTCGTCTGTTTGCATGGAAAGCTCTCTTTGCACCTCTTGCCACAGCTGGTCCCTGGTCCTTGGCAGTGCCTCCTCTCCGAGGGCTGCTGGGCTGCCGGAGGACACTGGGCTGCCCTAGAAGGCAACAGATCGTTTGTTCCGTCGGGTGGCTGCCTCGTTACACATGCATGCACAGTTCCTTTTCATCTCACATTTTAAATTGTAGCTTTCCTCCCCTGATTGGTTTTGTGACATCAAACAGTTTTCAACAGTTCGAAAAATCAAGACCAGTATATAATAACCAAAATAAAAATAAGATAAAGAAACAAAAACCAAAAAAAAAAAAAAAAAAAAAAAAAAAAAAAAAAAA
>NW_025999999.1:16884059-16897233 GCF_001458135.2 Marmota marmota marmota
CAAAAAAAAAAAAAAAAAAAAAAAAAAACAACAACAAAAAAGCCCTCACCTGATCTCTCCAGCATTTCATTGCTGCTTTGGAAATTGAGAGCTGTGCGTGGGATATTGGCGGCTAACAACCATGGAAATAAAAAAAAAATGATTTTTGATCTTGAGGCCTAATATTATTCATATTTTTTCATAGCCTCAAACAATGTCTTCAGATAATTCAGGTAAAGGCAAGCCAGAAACAAAACAACATCATAAAGGCATTATTATATACAGACACTTTCAGCTATGCTACACGCCTCACAGTGCCTTTGAACCCCAGATGATGAGAGGACTGGCTTGCACTCCTGGGGATACTCTCGGAGCTGTTTTGACTTCAACAGAGGGTAGCGAAACAAAATTCTTTGGCTTTAGATACGTGTTTGTCGCTGGCTCCACAGAGCTCTGCCTCTTCTTCTGTGTTTACCATCCATCAGGACTCCGTTTGGGAGGCCATGAACAGGCGGTGGCAGGCAGGTGTGCTCCCCGCCTGCAGTGCAGGGCCTTGACCTTGGGGCCTGGAGGTCTGGGCCAGCTCCCCGTGTGGGTGGGGAATGGTGAAGCTGCGAAGGACAAGGCTTTCATCAAGAAGAACTTGGCAAGGGAGCCTTTCCCAGCCCTAGATTCTCCCAAATAACACTGGCCAGCATCACTGAATTGGATGAGGGCTGAGGACTGGGATGCACTTAGAAAGGACAGAGGGAGCAGAGGAAGGGAGGGGGAGACTGTTCCCGTGGGAAATCACTCACTCCTTATGGAAGCTATCTGTTCTCTGATTTGAAGGTGCCAGTAGGAATGCACCTCCCCCTGCTCCCCACCACCCTACCTCCCCTGGGCCACACTGTGGAGTTCCTCTCCTGCAGCAGGCTTTCGGTGTATCTACCAGCTTTGATTTCAGGTCTTGCATTTTTAAGCTGGTCTTTCCAGCAGCCAGGACCTCAACACTGACCACTGTAGCACACATTTGGTACCTGCTGTATACCTCCTATGATTGTCAGGCCTGGCTGGTGGGGCTGGTGGGGTGGTACACACCCTGATCTTTAAGTTGACTGCCAGCTGCAGATGTTAACTTGGCTTCCTCTTCTTGTTTTTCCGCAGCCTCTACGCTTGGACATCTAGTTAATGTTTGCAGGTCAACTGATCATGCTTCCTCCATCCCACAAAGAAAGCAAGGCCTGAATGCAAAGGCAGGAGTTCATAAAGTCAGCGTGGAAGGTAGGACATTGATTCTCGGTGTTACAACACACCCAGGGTTGCAGGGACTTCCAAGGACTTAGTTGGTGGTGGTTTCTCTAGCCGGCATGTTTTTGATGGTCCTTGTCTTGAAAAGCCAATGGGGTTTTACCACCTCCACTGAGAACCCTCCCATTGCATCCTGAACCAAAAGGATTCTTCATGAATTTCCTCTGTGCCAAAGTTGGCCCACACCACCTAGCATCCGGATTCGCTCACCAGTCTCACTCTCCCTAGGCCAGTTCTCCGGGGGCATTCACACATTCGTCCCATGGTTGTCCTTTGTGGTCAATCATGACTCTCTTGTACCATGTGCTCCTAACAAT
This sequence comes from Marmota marmota marmota, assembly GCF_001458135.2. Taxonomy (NCBI): domain Eukaryota; kingdom Metazoa; phylum Chordata; class Mammalia; order Rodentia; family Sciuridae; genus Marmota; species Marmota marmota. Next base: position 16,885,646 of record NW_025999999.1, read on the forward strand.
AGTGTGGAATAAATCGGCCTGGTGTGCATTAGTCTGAGAAACCTGCTGGGATTTTGTAAAAAGAGAAAACTGTTTACCTAGACAGTGTCCAGAAACCCCTTGAAAAGCAAGAGAAACATTTCCGCCATTTCTGCCCCATCCTGTCTCACTGAATTGGCCTCCCCCGCGCCCCCTGGCTGCCCCCGTCTGTCCAATGGGCGTAGAGCATTTTAGGCTTTTCTTCCTGGGCAGCGCATCCCCCTACCCTGGACTTAGTGTACATTGAGCTAGGACAATCACTCACTGGAATCTAATTTCAGTCCTTTAAAGGTTAATTTATCCTTTTTCAGGCTATGTACTCATTTAAACCAAAATTACCCAGCTACTGGCCTTCTTGATAGCAATTACATCCAACGAAAGCAAACTACTGAGCTTCATGTATTGGTAATGGCCTTTCTTTCTATATTTTTCCTTAGGGATAAAGTTGAATGGGGAAATTAGTCACATTAAGCTAGAAAAATAGTGAACAAAATACATATTTTATATTTTTAAAAAATATCCTCCTGTTACCAATTATGGTCTTTATTAGAAACAGGTATTTTCATATTATGGAGCTTGTCTTTATATTAAACAGAGCAAACCCAAATGAATAGTTACTTAAGAGGATCTTTTTAATAAATACTCAAGTCCATTTTAATATCTAATAATAGTGGCTGCCTCAAGTATTCAAATTTTAGCATAACCAGCAGGAAAACTGTTTGATGTTTTAATTATGTCCCTGAAAATGCTGAATGGGTTATAAAAAGCAATTTAGAGAAAATAAAAAAGGAGATTTTTTCTTTATTATTAGTGTTTTTGGGGAAAAGACATTTTCTACATCCCATTAGAAAACCTTTCTGCATTGTAAGAACACTATATGCTGATAAAGTAGGCCAAATAAGCAAAGGATTTGCATCTGTTGTAAGTGTTCTCATTTGGGGGGAAATTCTGGGAAGAAAAAAAATAAAAAGACCTCAGAGGAAATATATTCCAAGGAGGGGGAGCTATGGAAATTGAGCATGCCTTGGAAGAAAGGAAGAAAATCTTTTAATTATATTTAAAATTAGCCAGAACCTTGTACTTGTCCCAAAGAGATTCCTGGGAGGTTTGGAAGTTTCTGATGAACGGCTGATGTAATCACTTCAAAAGCCCCACCTGGAAGTCTGGGCCGGGGAGGAGGCTGTGGGGACATTCCGGGGCTAGATCCTGCTGGCCCTGGGTCATTCTTCTGGGCAGGAATCAGGAAAGCAGTCCCTGAGGAGAGGGGAGCAATGAGAAGGAAAGACATTTCCAAGGAACGGAACCAGATGTACAAGCTACGGGGCTGCGAATGGGGCTCAGCAGAGGGTGGATACACAAAAGGGGGAGAGAGCAGGCAGGATTTGGGGTTAACTCTTTCTTCCTCCAGAAGGTGGAGGCCCAGCCTGGTGGGGGCCTGGCCCTTGGGTGACACTGAAGCCTTCCTCGCAGGAGCCACATGCAAGGTACCATGAGGAACTTCCGGAAACAATTCTTCCCCTGCATTCACTGCCTTGGGAATTGGGCAGGGAACCCAAGCTGCAAGTTAGAATTCCTTGCAAAGGTTCTAATCACTCTCCTCCTCAGCCACCTCTTCCCCCTTCTCCTGCCCCTTCTTTCTCTTTCCCCCCTCCTCCTTCTTCTTTCCTTTCTTTCCCCACTCCTCTTCCTTCCTCTGATCTCTTTGCCCAAACAGCCTTCCAGACTAACCACCTGAGCATCTTGAAGGAGGAAACCAGCCCTCAATATTCTTTAAAACCCCCCAGATGATGTGCAGCAAAGTTAGAAAACGCTGTCAGCATGGCCCAAACTTGAGAATTGGGTGGGGGCTTGTGAAATGCAAATCTGTACTGAACAAACCCAGTGATGCTGATGTCAGCAGGTGGACCACACCCGAGCAGTAAGACCGATTTTTCTGCCATTAGTTCTTCCTTATATTTCTGCCTTTTAAACTTAACAGTACAGGGGCTGGGATTGTGGCTCAGTGGCAGAGTGCTTGCCTCACATATATGAGGCACTGGGTTCAATCCTCAGCACCACATAAAAATAAATAAGTAAAATAAAGGAACTGTATCCATCTACAACTAAAAAAAAATTAAAAAAAAAAAACCAACTTAACAGTACAGAGTCACCCCTCACTATCCAGGTGATGGGGGACTGATACCAAAACCCATAGATGCTCAAGTCTCTTACCTAAGATGCTGTCATCCTTGCATAGAACCTATACACAACCTTCCTGAATACTGTAAATCAGGCCTGGATTACTTACGATATCTGGTGCAATGTAAATGCTGTGCGAATAGTTGTGATACATATTGTTTAGGGAATAGTGACAAGGGAATCTGTGCACGTGCAGGAGAGACAATTTTTTTTTTCCAAATATTTTCAGTCCTTGGTTGATTGAATCCAAAGATACAGAACCTTGCAGATGGGAAAGCTGGCCCCATGAGGCCGATCATTTTTTCAATGATTAGGAGCCCCAGCGGTTTCTTCAGAATAGGGCTTATTAGTTCAATAAGTTGTAACCCAGGTAGATTCTAGCCTTAGGAGACATTATATTCTGTTTTGCTAGAACATTGTTGAACCAAGGACTGCCCAGCTGCCGGGTCGTTGGATATCATGGAATACGAGGGTATTTGTCTTCAAGGATCTTAGTTTTGCCCATGTTTCTTCTTCAAAGTGTTGCAATATTATTCTGTTCAGAAAAGAAGGCTGGATTTGCTTCATTTATTTACCAACAAATATTGATAAAGTCTGGATTGCGCCCAGGCGCTGCTAGGAGTGGAGAAGGAACAGCAGAATAAGGCTCCGACGTGGGCGTCACAGTCCTGCAGGGCCTGTTCTTTCATGTAAGGTGGAAGTGCTGCTGGTGAGCTCAGCTTTGTTTATGGCCTGGTGTGTCATTCTTTCTCTGCACAGAGATCTGAAATGCTTGGCCTTTTAATGCCCCTTACCATATTGAACCCTGTGTGTCCTCGAGATGGTGGGAAGGATCTGATGATGTTGAGTTCCCATCACATGCCTAGAGTGCTGTCTGCTTTGAAGTTTAGCAGCAGCCTGCCAGGTGGGTCTTATCATGCCCATTCTACAGATGAAGAAGTATAGAAGGGTTAAGAAATTTTTGCAAAATTTTGTAGCTGCTAAGTGGGCAGAATCCACATATAAGCACCGTTATACCATAATAGCACAACTTCTTCATAATAATAGCAAGCTCTTCCTGCAGAGAACAGTTGAAGACGGGAAGGAGGTAAATGCTAGAGGGCACTTGAGAAACAATGTTTGCAGCAATTATTGCAACCCTGCTTTTTGCTGACGAGGTAATTGAGATGCATTCTCAGTGAATATTTGCTGGATGAACAGATGAATGGATGAAAGCCAAAGATTAATTAAACATGTCTACACCTACCTTTAAAAAGAGCAGGCATTCATTCCCCTTCCTAGATCCTCAGTCTGGTGAGCCTTCTAGAACATGAGAAACCCCAGAGTAGACAATTTACTTCAGATAGTAATTTTTATTATGTTGATTACCCTTAGTCATGTGCCCAGCGTGAGCAATTACAACACAACAGTGAATTTCATCTTTAGTGTAATCTTTACAGACGGGGAAAAAAAAAAAAAAGGTTCAGAGAAGCTAACTCACTCAGTGGCCCAGTCAGTAAAGGGCAGACCCAATGGACATTCAAGGTCAAGATTTGGATTTCAAAGGTCAAATTCTTCCCACAGTACCACAGGCTCCAAGTGAAGCTTCCTTAGTGGCCCTCGGGAGTTTTCCCTCTAAGGCATGAGAACCCCCTGTAACAGATTCTGCTGGACACCCTGCCCTCAGCCTGGCTCCTTGGTCCCCATGAGGTCATCAGCAGCCACATTTCCAACGTCTCTGATGGCTCCTACTATGTGGGCCCAGGTGACAGGCCAGGCCAGAAGGGCCAGAGTTAATGTTCCCAGAGGCATCCTCAACCGAGGAGGGATGGGAATTGGTATATAAAGGACCCCCGCCTCCTTCCTTGCTCTGCAGCAGTGGGGCAGCATGCCCCACCCAGTTCTCAGGGTCTCTTGTCCGATTGAGTCCCGTCGCCCACGGACAGTTTGCTCACAGGCCCGGGCTTTCTGGGTCTCCCTCCTCTACCTGCTCTGAGCACTTTCTTGGCTCAGCTCTCAGGTCAAGTGCTTATACCTATATTTTCCCCTTAGGTTTTACTTTTGGGGAAACCAAAACTAACAAAAGGCACCTCTTCCTCAATGCCCAGAAATTAGGGAGCCTCTGGGACCATGACAGTGACAAGAATAAAAGCATGGTTGTGATCGAATGTTTTCTTTAATAGAAGAAAGACATTTCCTCTTCTGCCTTGTTCCTCTGGAGGGAAGACTGATGGTGTGAATTGACTCTGGGTGTTCTCACTCCTTGGAAAGGATGGATGGGTTTTCCAGGGTCACATGACTCCTATGAGGTGGGGGACCCTAGAGAGTTTGACAGGTGATGCGACAGGCTTAGCTGCAAAAAGACTCTGCTCCTGGCGCCTACTACAGGCTGTGGGTTTTAGTGCCCAGGCAGCAGGTGGTTGGGCTGTGTCTGCTGTAGTGCGCTTACAGGCCTGAATGGGGAATGGGGACGCTCAGAAGAACCCGTGCAGGACTGCGACCATGACAGCCCCCGGAGCTTGTCAAGAAAGCCCATGACACCAACTTGGGAGAGAGGAGGGTGAAGGACCACAGGAAAAAGCAAAGAGGATAACTCACAAGGAGCTGAGAGATCTGGGTAGAAACACTAGCCTGCCATTGTTCTTGGAGGTAACCCATGATTATTATGTTCACCGTGTGCAGGCTGGAGCAGTAGTCAGAACACTGAGCTATCAGGATCTGAGGGCTGTGCCAAATAGTACCCTTTTAGTTGCTGGATGAAAGGGTGCTCTGAAAGGTCCAGGGGAGGGCCTGGTCAGGTGATGGACACGGGGCACTGGAAGGTTTGCAGCAGTAGTTAATTATAGTGGCTGCAGCCACATTTCAGTTAATAATTGTCCCCGTCATGCAGGTGCATAATGACAATATATGCCTGGTGTCTGGCACGATGCTAGGTGCTGGGAAAATAACAGTGAAACCGATCGATGTCTCGGGAAATAGACTGTCCGCAGTTCATCACGCTAATGAGCATATGATTATGAACTGGGATGGAGGTTCCAGGAAAGAAGCTTTGCTATGAGGGCGTGAGACATAGGCGCCTCCTCAGCGCAGGGTCAGGGAAGGCTTCCTGGAGGATGTACACGAGTCAAAGCCTGCAAGTGAGGAGCAGGACAAGAACTCTGCAGAGAGGGAAGAGCCTCCAGGCAGAAGTCCTCCAGCGGAAGAGGACCCAGTGTATTTGAAGGAGAGGAGGAAGACCATCGTGCCTTAGCTCCAAGATGGAGACTCCCACAAGGGCCAGGCCAGGCCAGGCAGGGCTTGCTTGGTGCTGGGATTTGGGGTTTTATCTTTAGAGTCACTGAAGGCTTTTAAATGGGCAGTCACCTTCTGATAATGATCACTGTACCTGTGGCTCTGAGAAGGACAGAGAAGGGGGACAATGGTGGACAACCAAATACAGTTAGAAATCAAGCAGAGGTAAGGACAGCCTGCTCTAGGTGGTGGTGGTGGCTGAGGAAAAGGAGGGGGACACTGGAGAGGACAGTCAGGGATCTATCGGAAGGGGAGGGTGGGAGGCCCACTTCAAGGGCAGCTCCTCACATTCCAGTTCCTTTAACAGGAGGGATGGGGCTGGGCCTTCACTAGGATTGGATTAACTAGATTAGCTCTGTGATTTTAACAGGTCTCATCTCTCTGGGCTTTGGTTTCCTCTTTGTGTAAGCAAGGGATGGGTTATATGATCCCCCAAGTGATCCAGTTCTCTGTTGCTGACATTCACGGAGGAGGACCATCTAACCTGCAGTAAACACGGCCACCATCTTTGAAAGGAACTTCTAAGAAGTGCTTCTCTAAGTCTCTAAATTATTAGGATATAAAAATCTCAGGACTTCCTGTCCTGTCTCATTCCCGATATCTTAGATGATGGGATTTTTTTTTCCCCCTGAGGAGGAAAATTCATTTGAGGCTCAAAGCTCAGAGTTCTCAGGTGGCTGACTCCACAACTCTGGTCCCAAGGTCAGGCAGAAGGTCATGGCAGAAGGGTGTGGAGAAGGAAAGCAGCTCAGGACATGGAACAAGGAAGCAGACAGAGCAGGAGAGAGGATTCTTACGGGATATTCTCTCATTTTTCCTGTGAGGGAAAGAAGTGGAGTTATGCGGCTCGACATGAGCCAATGACGTAAACTTGTAGGGTTGCCCACCTCTGGTGCTCCGTGTCCTTGATTTTGAAAGGAGGGTGTTGGCTGAGGAGGAGCCCAGGTCCCTTCCTGTGCCCACATTCTAGACTTCTTTCGTGGTGTTATCCCATGACAGTGCTTACTGAAGCATCCTGGGGGGCTTGTAAACACCTAGGAAGGTTTGCACCACCTTACCCGGCAGGTTGGGAAATCTCCCAGGATGCTCTGTGCACCTGGGAGGGGAGAACTTCCAAAGTCCTGGTTCAGGTTGGGCAGGAGGCTTACTTGACCTGAGGCCCATGAGGGAATACGTGCTGGGTCTTTGGAGAATTTGAGAAGCAGATCTCAGCCCAGGCCGACTCTGTGGGGAGGGCAGAGTTGGGTTGGATGCCCCTTTGTCCCCCGCCCCCCCGCCTTTTAAAGTCATGTCCCAGGATGTTCCAGAAGGCGATTCCGTTGTGAGCTGCTGCAGTGGCTGGGTGGGGCCTCTCCCCCTCTTCCCTTTCATGCTACTCAGTGTACAAATCCATTAGCATTGCTTTTTCTTGAGCATCCAAGATGTTACAGCCCATCGCTGAAGTCATCTGCCTGGCATTTCAGCCTTTCTTTAGGGGACAATTGTGTCTTCAGTCAAAGACCTCTTGACAAGAGAAAATGGGAACCTGGGATGGAATAATGCGGCCAAGTGCCTGCTGTCCACCTGCAGAATGTGACTCTGTGTCATTACTTCCCAAATTGTTGTGTTGAAAGATTTCTCTTGTTTACATCTCTTTATGCCTCAGCATTTAACCTTGGGGTTCCGAGGACTCTCCCCCTTCCTTCATCTTACCACAGCAATTATTTCCTTTGTGGCCTTCATTTTATGTAATTATGTTGGACAGTCTTCATGAAAGCATTTACTTAGTGCGAGACTCTTGCCTCCAATTCCCTCTGCTCCGGGAACCCGCATGGGTCATTACCGACTCCAATCTTTGGATTTTTTTTTTTTTTCAAGAGCTATGCCCCCAAATTGAAATGGAGAAGATACATGCCTAACAGCCTCACAAACAAGAAGGTTTTGAAAATGACCATGGGCTGTGGTCTTATCTCACAGTGCGCATGTCAGTAAACGTGACATAGGAAAAGTTGCAGTTGCTGACATAATGATGATATATAGGTGTTTTTCAGGCTGTGAAGATAGGTTTTTAAAATTCTTTATTTTACTATGGAAAATTCAAACATAGGAACACAGACAGGACATTGCTGGTGGGATTGTACGATGGTACCGCTACTTTGGAAAACAGTTTGGAGATTTCTTAAATAGTAAAACAGTTACCACAGGACCTGGCAATTCCACTCTTAGGGATACACCCAAGGGAAATGAAAACATGCATATGCAAAAACTTACACATGGATGTTCATAACGATGTTACTCATAATGCCCCAAAGTGGAAACAATCTTAAATATTCATCAGTTGATGAACAGGTAGATAAAATGTGACATGTCCATAAATTAGAATATTATTTGGCTATGAAAAGTAATCAAGTGTTGATCTATGCTGCCACACATATGAACCTCGAATACCTTATGCTATGAAGATGCTAGTCTTCAGGTATTGTAGGACTCCATTTATCTGAATAGTCCAGAATAAGCAGATCTATAGAGATGCAAAGTACATTTGTGGTTTCCGAGGGGGGTCTGGTGAAATTGACAGATCATGGAAAAGGGGTGTAAGGTTTTTGTGTTGGGGTAATGCAGATGTTACAGAATGGACTAGTGATGAATGCACATCTCTGAATATATTAAAAGTCGTTGAATTGTATAATTTGCATGGATGACTTGTATGGTATATGAATTATACTCGAATAAAACTGTTTTAAAAAAAAGAGAACGAGTAGAATAGTAGGGTGAAGCCTGGGTACCCCATCTTGGTAGCTTTGACAATTACCGGCTTTGAGCCAATCCTATGCTATCCTATATTTTTACCCCTTTCCTCCAGACATTAATATCATCCCATCTATATTTCAGTATGTAACTCCTAAACACAACACATGATTATTACCACACCCAACCATTACCACAACTAAAAATTTAATAGTAATTTCTTAGTATCTTCAAATGTCTAGTGTACAGATTTCTGCTTACATATTTTACAGTTATGTAAATCGGGATTCAAATTAAGTCTGCACATTGCAAATGGTTGAAATGTTCTTAAGTGTCTTTTAATCTATGGATTCTCCCTCTGTCTCTTTTTTTTTCTGCCTTTTAAATTCATCTGTAGTATTTAAGAAACCAAGTCTTCATCCTAGGCTGTGTCCCCCAGTCTGGCCCTTGCTGATGATATCCCTGTGATATAGTTTAACATGTCCCCCTGTCCTCTATGACTTATAGATATGACAGTTCCTCCCAGGGTCTGCCTGCCTCAGATTCATGGATGGTGTTTTGTCCTTCCATCAGGAAGTTCAAGATGTCCAATGTCCCTCTTTGTGATTTTAGCCGCTAGTAGTCATCAAGGCTGAGATTCATCAATTCATTGGGAGAGTAGAAATAAACAAACAAACAAACAAACAAAAAACCATGCATAGGATTCCTTCCCCATGTACTAACTGGAGCCAGGCTTCTTTATCTCACTCTCCTGCACTCATCAGGGACTCGTCACATCCTAGGTAGGGATGAGAGGCATTTCCCCAGAGTTTCTCAAAACCCCATGGCCTCACCCCAACATGAGTGAGAGCAGATGCAGCTGCTCAGTGTGGGATCAGAATAGCAGAGACCTGCCTGCCTCCTACTACACCCCGTCATCCACCCTGTCCTCCTTTAGCACACAATGTGCTCACCCATCTCCACGATTTCACTGGCACGGTTCTCGGATTGCTCATTTATTCACCAGCTATTTACGGAACACCTGCTGGGTGCTCAGTACCATGCCAGGGACTAAGAAGAGAAGAATAAACGAGACTGTCCTTACCTTTAAGAAGCCCACAGTCCACTGGAGGTGGGTGGCTGACAAGTGACTGGGTCATGTCAAATTCCTTGCATCCTTCAAGACTCAGTTTAATTGTCACCTCTTATGCATGGTCTTTTCTTCCTCCTTCCTACCCCTCCAGCAGAACTGTAGCTCCCTTTGCAAGCTCCTTCTGCCTGGCTGCTGGTCAGTGCTCATCACACAGAGGTAGAGTTGGGAATCTGGATATCTGCACGGAGCTGGTGATTGTGAATTCATTGGGAGAGGATCTGTATATTATTAAACTTTGCATTTTGGTTCTATTATTTACTAGCTGTGGGATTTGGGACAAATTACTTAATTTCTCTAGTCTCAGTTGTAATATGGGTCTAACCCTAGGACCCACCTCCAAGGGTTAGAGTGAAAATTGAAGATTGAAGAGCTGTTGCATGCAAGGTTTTTAAGTACCTGTTTTCTGAATCTCTGACTCATTAACAAACGGGATATGATCTCTAATCTTCAGTAGTTTGTAAATTAGTAGATAAGTGTGATAAGATTATTAACAGGGCAATGTGCTAGGACTTGGAGTCAGGAGGTAGAACTCTAAGATGCCAAACATGAACTTTCTGTCCTCTAGAGCAGTGGTGCTCACCTGGGGTGATTGTTCCCCCATCCCAGGCATTTGGTGTTGACTGGAGACATTTTGGTTGATATAACAGGGGAAGGTGCTGCTGGCATCCAGTGGGTGTGGGGGTGTTGCTACACATCCTACAGTGCATGGGACAGCTCCCTCTGAATCTCTTCCCAGAACAAAGAATTCTTCAGCCCCAAATGTCAATAACTCTGAGGCTGGGAAATCCAGTTTCAAAACCTTCCTACTCAAAGTGTGGTCCACAGAAAGGCAGCATCAATATCACCTGGGAGCTCATCAGAGATGCAGAATCCTGAGTTCTTTCCCAGACTGACTGCACCAGAATCTGCCTTTTACCAGCTCCCTGTGCAATATGCACGCACACTGCAGTTTGAGAAGTAGTGTTCTAGAACATTGTTTCTCTAGCTTGGATGCCTATTAGCATCACCTGGGGTGTTTTTGGTGGTAAAAATCCTAATACCCAGGCCATATACCCCCTGCCAGTGATATCGGAGTCCCTGGAGATGATCCCAGGCATTGGTGTTTTGTTAATTTCCTCAGGCAATTCCGGTAGTCATCCAGCTTTTGCTGAGATTTATTGATCATGACACTGCAGTCTAATGGGCGGAGAGACTTGTCAGGAGGCCACAGTGCATGGAGATAACCAATCCTGGAAAGAACACAGCCCAAGTAGGGACCAATTTGTTGGCATCTGTGGGAGCCCAAAGGCCTCAGGAAGATAGGCGTGACCTCAGGTCAGTCACTCCCCATGCTCACCTCCCATTCCCACCCATCCCCAGGGTTGTCTCAGTTTTGGGGTCTAGTGAAAGAAGATTTTGGAGGTAGAACCCTCTGAGTGGCCCATGGTGTGGCTTAATGAAGATCTGGTGAATAAATGAAAAAAATGAATGAATAATCTTATGCTAAGGGTCAAATAAGTGGTGCGGACAGATCCTCTAGGAGATCAGGAGTAGTAAGTGAGTCACTCGTCAGTAAAGGCTTCGTGGAGGAAATAGGATTTTGGCAGGGCTCTGGGGCCAGCCCTCCAACAGAGGAAGAGCCCACATCTGTTTCTTCTGTTCCTGTTTGGGGAAGAGGGCCTACTGAGGCTCAGCATCTCCATGGAGATGCATCTCTCCTCTCCCACCCAGATTTATAATTGACATAGGTTCCTCTTTCAGCCCAGCTGTAGATCATTAGCAATCATCTGTAGAGCTCAGAATGTAGGGGCTTCTCTTCCTTAGGCAGTCAGGAAAAAAAGGTTCTAGCACTTTCCACAGCCCCTGCCTCCTGGTGCTCTGTGTAGAGCGGGAGCCTGGCTCCTGTATCCCCTGCATTAAAGCCCTTCACTTCTTAAAACTGATGGTTTTAAATGCTGAATAAAGGGTTGGAAATGGACTTAACCTCATCAGACACTCCCATATCTGATCTTACCTTGAGAGCTGCGGATCATGGGCAACATGAAAGGGTTCCGTTTGCAGGCTGATTTTCAATGTGTTTTTTCTCCCTCAGAGTTTTGCCTATCATGCTAGGTTGAGGAGCCAAGTGGGTAAGTAGCAGGCGCTTGGTGGCAGAAGGTTTCATTCCTGATATTTGGAGAGCTAGAGGGATAGAAAATGGCCCATATTAGGCCCCGTTGGAGGGGTCCTGCCTGCACCTTGGGAAAGCAATGAGTTCAGTTAAGAGGAAGCTCTGACCCCCCCC
>NW_025999999.1:16897250-16978590 GCF_001458135.2 Marmota marmota marmota
CATGGAGAGCCAGCTCCTGAGACTCCTGTTTGGAGAATTCTCCACTCCATGAGCCTTGGAGGAGGGCAGACGTGGCAGGGGTAGCATCCCCTTCCTGAGCCTCCTGGCACCTGGGTCTTAGCCTGGCTCTTGGGCACGTGACTTGGTTTCAGTTAGTCAGCCTCACCCATCTAGGAAAATCCTGCTGCAAACTGTAGGGTGCTGTGGCAAAGTGACAACTGCCCCACCACTCCATCCCTTCGGTTCCCTCCTTCTCCACAGTGTTAGCCTTCACAGTGGTGTGACTTGGAAATCAGAGGCTCCGCTCAGAGGGGTAGCAGAGGCACACTGTGGGCTATGGTGGGAGGAGAAAGGTGCAGAACAGATGGGCCAGGCCTCGCTCCCCTATTCTGAGGCTTGACCTTGATCCTACAAACCCTGGGAAAGTTCTAAGGGGTGGGGGTTGTGAGTGCACACTGAGATTTTATGATTGAAGCTGAGCTTTGAGAATGTCACTGGTATCTGTTGGAGGTATCTACTCAGAGGCAGGATAGCCAGGGTGGTCCCTGGACAGGGTGGTGACCCCACCACCTCCTGGGGCCTGCCTCCCAGAACCTGCATCCAAATACTTCATTCAGATCCCCAGATCCCCTGCTACCCCAGCACCTGCGTGTCTCAGACATGGATCTCTAAGTCAGGCTCTGGAGAGGATCCGAGCTCTGATCTGGGTAGTGGGGGAGATGGAGGCTCAGGCTGTCTTGGTGCTATGGAAACAAACAAATGAAAATAAGACCTGGCAAAATATTATACTGCCTGAGAGGACCTTTGAGGGTCCGAGCCTAGATGCTCGTGTGAGTCTTGGCTCTGCTTTGCCAGACCCATGTTGGGCGGGAACATATATGGGACAGGAGCCCCACCTTCTGCCCAGGGCTTGGGTTCTCCTGGGGTTTTCTCTTTTCCTTGTGCAGTTTGTCTTTGCTGCACAGCACAAGCCCCGACAAGGGTGCCTACAGGGGCCTGGGGTGTCCTTTTGGTGTTGGGGCTGGGACCAAGATTAACCTCACTCCCGGGGCCTGGGATAGAGGGAAGCAAACCTCAGTGTCAAGTGAGACTTGGCCACAGCTCCTGCTGCCTGGCTTAGGGGGACATCAAGCCGCTGGACCTTGTTCTCTGTGCCTTCCAAGTGGCCCCTCCTGTGGTGCTCAGCCCCCCTTCTCCTGGGAGAAAGGCTCTGCTCCAGAGCGAATCTGAAACAGAGGGGAGGGTGGCTGGAAATGACCTTGGGCTGGAATGACCCCCACAGGAAGCCATCAGCCCGTCAAATCACCTTCCTCTTGGGCTCAGGCTCTGATCTCTTCCCAAATCCAGGTCAAAGGGAAGCCTCGGGCATCTTTTCCAGAAAGCTCTAGCCCAGGCACCTGTATATGCCTCCCCCAGGCCTCTGGACAGCACTGGGTCCTCTTGGGTCCCCACACTCCTGCCGTGTGACAGGGAGCTGCCCGCTGGCACCTGGGCTGAGCAATTAAGAAACTGCATTTTTCTCCCGTTCACTTCCCTAATTGTTATTTTTGTCCCTGCTTTCAAACCATCCCCGCTTCTCATTTCATCTTGCCCCAGCCCAGTGCGCCCGGCAGAAAGAGCCAGGCTGCTCAGTGGGAGGCAATTTTCCCAGCGTGTCCAGCGATAATTCCAACACGACCGCTTTGTACATATAATTATAAAACCAGGGGCCACCAAAGTGCACCCATAGAGCAGAGTCTTGACTGTTCTTGGTTCTGTTTTAATTATTAAGCCTTAAAGCAAAAACTAGGTTTCAAAGAAAACTTTCTGTACAGTCCTCAATAGAGTTAAAGGAGGAACATTTTAAACTGATGAGCTGACACTTGTAGAAGCAAATATATTAAATAAATCATGATTCGTTTTGGGGGCAAAGTCTGACTTACATCAACTCTGGAAAAAATGGATCTTAATGAGTGACAGTTGGGTGTTTTCTGTCACTTCCTGAGGTAATGGCCGCAAGCTGACATTGCTCAGTGGGTGTCTCATACTTCTGAACAAAAGTTTTTTGGAGAGAGATAGACAAGGTAGAAATCCCAAGGTGACTCGGAGGAATGTCTAATGAGTGGAAAGACATATTTACTGGCAGTCTGTATGTAAGCTGTGACAGTTGACAGGACTTGATTGTAACAAATATAGTTGATGAAGAAAAGGCTGACAGACACAGAGAGGGGGCCGTGGTGGGGGGAGAGCGAGTCAAAAGCCCTGCCTCGGCTGAACCCTGTTAATGGTAAGTTGGTTACAAAGCTCCGAGTCATGAAAGGGAGCCCGGATCTTGTGCTGATGTCTAAACACGGAAATGTGTCGATCTTGCAGGAGGTGGTAATAGGTTCAGATTTGTTGACCTTTTTGCCTATAACTTTAGAAGCTGGTGTTTCTGGGAGCTTCTAGGGCCAGTGGTTGACCACAGCTCTGGGGACATATATGTAAGTTCTGTGACCTTGGGGCCCAGGTTTTCTAACATCTGGGGCACGGGCAGGGTTGTGCCTCCCCTGGGAGACCGCCATGACCAAGAGCCCCTAGGCTCTGGCTGGTCAGCCCCACTGGGCACCCGTAAGACCCAGCTGGGGGTAGGAGAAAGGTTGGGCAATAAGACATTTCTAGAATCCTCATTTTTGGTGCCCCTGGCCGGCTTCATTCTCCCACTCCCACTCCCCTCTACTCCATTTCACCTCCACACCCACTCCCACCCTCTCCCCAGCACAAAAGGAGTGATTGGCCTCGAAAAGGCAGAGCTGACTGGCATATTAAATGATGGTGCTCGGTAACTGACTGGTCAGGGCTTCAACAATCGGATTGCCAATGAGCTCTGCACTTCTTCCCCCAGGCAAATGTCACACTGAAACTAAACAGGATCTTTTTTCATCCTACATGCTGTTTTCTATGCCACATATTATTTTATAGTTGAAAATAGGCTAACTCTTTAAAATGCACAAGCCTGCAATACTTCTATCTGAGCTCATCTTGAAGGAGAGACCAGCTGGGGCGGGGTAGTGGAATGAGTGTCCAGTGGCGATGAGGGATTAGCCAACATCTTGACCTTGAATGAATGAATGAATGAACCTTTTTTTTAACGAATGAATGAAGGTGCAAATTTGAAATTTTAAAGATTGAAAGAGAGATGGATGGCAGTGATTAGAGCAGAGGAGGCTAACAAGCATTCAGCCTCATCTATCCAGATAGGAGGGTGACATTCTTCCTGGTACCTGCTCATCAGCACCAGTGTCTGTCCTAACCCCTGTGTTTCTTCTTTTGACTGACATGGGCAGATATTCCTAACCACTCTGTTGATTTCAGGTCTGCTTTGTATTTGGTAAGTGGCATCTATTCCTGTTCATCCTTCAGGTCTCAAGTGAAGCATCCGCTTCCTGACTTTGACCTCAACCCACTCATATGGAAAGCCCTTTCCAATGGTCTTGGTGACCTAACCCACCTTCTCCAGGTTGATTGGTTACTGCTGACTTGATTCACTTGGGGAAGATGAAGCTGCACGGAGTCTTCTGGGCCATAAAGTCTGGCCTGCACAGTGTCACGGACACCGGGGGTCTATAGCTCAGTGGGCGAGTGCTTTTCATGGAATCAGCAATTCCTGAGAACTCCCCGCTGTGTGTCTCAGCCGGCTGGGATGCAGAGGGGTAGAAGCTAGGGCTTCTTACCAACAGGAAAGCAGTTTTGAGAATGATATTTGATAGAAGGGGAATTGAGGGGGAGGGGCTTATAGCTCAAGAAAGAGGCTGCATTTGGTTCAAGATGAGGCAGTTACCACTGGGGAAAGAGTGAGTTCGACTATTCCTCAGGGGCACAGGTCTATTCTTATATATTTTCACTTTTTCTTGACTTAAACAAGTTACTTTTTTGTCTTTGAGTTTCAGCCTCCTCATCTGTTGAATAAAGTCATTAGTCTAGATGACCTTGAATGTCCTTTTCCACTCAAAGCCTTTTGGATTTCATGACCCACTGTTGCAGAAGGTTAACAATGAGAAGAGAGAACAGAGGAAGGGATTTCCATTAAATACCCAGAGGTCATTACTGTATGTCCAGCGCTCTCTGACAGGAAGATATTTTACTTCAGTCAATTAGGAACATCCTCAGGGCCAGCTAATTATTCCAAAGCTATGACTCCAGGCTCGAAAGAATTGAGGGATGAGGGCCCCATGGCATCCAGCCAGAGTCAGGCCACCTGGTTTGACTCCCACAGCCCATAGCCACCCAGGCAGGGAAGGCTCCTGGTGAGGAGGACCCTGGGGGAGTCATGTCCTAGAGCTGTGGGTGGGGTCTCCAGGCATGGCTGGCCCCGACTTTTCCACTGGAGGTCTATGCGGCTGAGCTTAACTGCCCATTTTAACAATAGGAAAAAGATGTCATCTGCCAAGACTTCTCTGACTCTGATTTTTCTCTTCTGTCCCCCAATCCTTTTCATGTTGGGTCCCCAGTCTGCCCTTCCACATCCACCACACAGATGCCCTAGTGCCAGATAAGGGCTGAGTTCTGGCCCCTCCATGGCTGATAATTAGCTGTGTGGGGAAGTCATGAAGGCTTCCCTAGGTCCCAGCCTTCTTCTATGTGAAATCAGAGAAATGGATAAAATCGGTATGTTTTTACTTTCACTAGGAACTTTTTAAAAATGACTTTCCACCCCCAAATAAAACTCTCCCCAGGACTCTATGGCATTTATCCAACTGGTAGTATTCTGATTGTGGTGGGGAAGGGGCTAGTGTGCCACCCTTCCAAACCGCCTCCCCCCATCCAATTGGCAGGTGTCCCTCTATGGGGACATCAGAGGTCCCGATGGCTGCCACGGCTCCTCTTGGCCCATGCCCCCAGCTATACCTGATGTCCTTCACTATCAGCCTGAGCTCCTTCTGAAGCGAGGAGGGTTCCAGGGTTAGCAGGCAGGAGGCTCCTTGTCCAGGGCTGGGGGTCTCCCAAGACCTGGAGCATGCTGGGATTTTCCTTTCCTTGAAGTCTCAGATTAATGACTCAAGAAGGAACCAGATTTCTGCTTTAATCCCAGATAAGCACATTCTAGCCATGCTGGTGGCATGTTGGTGTCCTTTGCTGCTGGGTGGAGAGGGGACAGTCCCCACTTGTATTAACCCTTTGCCTTCTCCAGGGAGAGTGGGCAGAGAGGAGGGGACAGTCACAGAGCTGTGCTGGGGCTCTGGTCTGGCCACTCCTTGTTCCGGAAGGTTGGGTTGTCATGACCGCCACAGGTTTGGGCAGCATCTAGGGAATGCTGGAAGTTGGGGGGATTCTAGAAAAAAAGATTCCTTCCCTGTGAACAATCTGAATCCTCCTTAGGAGGGTTGGTGGCTGTGGATGTGGGAACAGATCCTCTCTGAAATGGGAGGCTTCATGGGTCTCCTTTCCCGTGACACCAGCAGGTGGCTTTAGTCATACCCCAGAGACCCCAGCAGAGCTGAGTCCTTGCCTGGGAGCCGCACCCTGCGCCAAGGGCACCACAGCATGTTGCACTTAAACCAGCCACACTGTGGCAGCCTCTCTAACGTCCCTGTTTCACAGATGAGGAAACCGAGACCTAGGGGGGGCTGAGGAACTTGTCTGTGGCCACCCGATTAGTAAGAAATGGAGCCAGACTTGGACTGGGATTCTGTAGCTCCAACTCTGGGGTCCCATCCACTGTCCTTTCTCAATTACCACGTCTCTGGCACAACCGTGGGTCAAGGAGAGGCACGGCAATGGATTTCTGCTCTACCAGGACACCTTCTAGCTGAGCTACCCTGGGGACAATAATTCCTGCCACACAGGGTTGTTCCAAGGGCGAACGAGACACCGTGCACCCATATGTGGTGCTCACCAGTCCTCCTAAAGCACAGGGCTGGACATCGGGGTACCGGTGTATCAGGCATGTACAGAGCATTCAGCACAAAGCATTTCTCTTAAAACTCACAGCAGTTGTATGACTTATTCATGTTACCTCCTTTTCTCCTGATGAGAAAACTAAAACACAAGAAAGGTTAAGAAACTTACCTGAAATCACACAGCCAGTAGGTATGAAGCAGGGCAGCCTGACTACAGAGCCCACCCCTAGAACACTAGGTCCTCTTGCTTTCTCCTTTTAAGTTACATAATTACTTCACCACCTACTTATGGAATGTTCATTATTTATCTAGTACTGTGCTGAGGTCCAAGGCTGAGAAAAAATAACAATCAGATGTGGTTTCCGCTGTCTTAGAACTGAGATTCTAGAGATGGAGACAGACGGTACCCAAGGTGTGCCAGTGCACCTTGAGTGTGGAATGGCAGTGGCCACCGCTCTGGGGGAGAGGAGCATGGCCCTCTCAGAGCCTCTAACAGGGAATTCGGCCCAGTTGGGGAGGGCAGGGAGGACTTCCTGGAGGAAGCCGCAGTTGAGCTGAGACCCAGGGATGAGTAGGGGTGAGGTAGGTGGAAGGCGGTGTGAGCAGTGGGCACCGGGAGTGCAGAGCGGTCTGTGTGGAGTCGGGGGCGGGGAGAGCAGCATCCACAAGGTTTCTAGCAGGAGGATGTGAGGGACAATGAGGCAGACAGAACAGGTTGCAACGTTTGGAAAATGGAACTGTGGACTCCTTGTTAAAGTTATTAGGAATTTCCAGACAGAGTGGGGGCCTTCTCTGTGTGTGTGTGTGTGTGTGTGTGTGTGTGTGTGTGTAGGGGTGGCCTGTGTGACTGACCAGGTCACATACCCATAAAACCAACCCTGGAGAAAGAGAGAGAGCGGGGAGAGTCCGGGCAGATCACAGAGCCCTCAAGGCCCCGTTCAGGATGCCCGAGGGTATTGGGAGCCACCATGGTAGCCTTCTGCTGCAGGTGAACCTGCCCGGTCTGCCTCTCAGGGTCCCTCAGTCTTCTGGGTGGGCAGGTGGGTGAGGGGGTACAGGGCTGAGCCGGGGTAGGGGGAGCTCCTCTGCCTCCCCAGGCCTGGCCTGGGTTTCTTCTCTGTGGAAGGGGTGACTCCCAGCCCTTGATGGCCAGAATGCACAGGCAGAGAGCTAGGCTGGGCCCAGGAGCCCTTTCATGGCCAATTTGCATGGACCTCACACAAAAGCTAGGCTGATCATGTCCCTCTGACCTCGGGATGGCTGGTCCATGTGCCTGACTCCCTAGGCCGTCCGAAGCCAAGGGAGGTGGGGCAGCTTGGGTGGGGGGCAGTTTTTGAAGAACTTTTAAAAAGGGGGACCCCAGAGCCGAGGACGTGGAGGACTGAATTCCGGGAGCCCTTTGCCTTCATGTTCCATTTCAATGTGAGACAGCTGTCCCCGGCGTGCGCTTATCTGTATAGATAGACAGATATACATGACAAAGCCCAACCAGCCAGAAACGTCTCTTCTCTGAGCCACAGAGAGCTTTTCTGAACACCAGAATCAATGGCTGTCCCCCGACCTGGTGTGTTGTAGACATTTTACTGTAACAATTATACGAGCTCAGTTGGAAATTAACTGTCTGGCTAGGTAGTTGAATTCGTGCCTGGATCCAGCTTCAAAGGTATCAGGGGCAAATTAGCACCGACATCAAGTTTTGGATTTTATAAAAAGTGCCAGGTTGGGAGAAGAGTAGCTAGTTGTTCCTGTGGTCTGGGTGAAGGTTAATACTCGGGGCCTTGGCCGCCTTGTCCGCGGCTCCCTTAAACCACACGGCACTCTCTCTAAAGACTGCCAAGCGCTCTGAGGCTCATGATGTTTTCTGTCTTCACAGAACTCCCCCGGAACACCCATCCTGTCTTTGACTGCTATGGAGAAGGACCAGCCACCCCGGGGCCCCCAATGTCAGAGACCCATCGTCCCTTTCCAGCACCCCCCTCCCTCAGAGGCAGAACCCTGCCCCTGTCCAGGGGTCTCTGGGACTGAATGACGGAGACCCCAGTGTCTTTGGGGTCTCTCTGTTTAGGTTAATTACCCAGACATAGGCGTCGATGCCTCCTCTCCGGGATGGTTGGCAAACTTGACTAGACTTAAAATGAACCTCTTTGATTCCATCTGCAAAATTAGATCAGATTTGATAAAGTAAAGATGTACCCTTTGAAGTATTCCCTATCAACATAAGTGCTAAGAACACTTGAGTGAAGGAATCTGAGCAGTTTTGAAAGCAGCAGCTCTGGAACTTCAATGAGGACTGCAGCTGAGGGCATGCCCAGAGGCACGGGACTAACTGCATCTATCCTGCAGGCAATAAGCGATCGCTAAAGATTCCAGACTTCTCAAAGTTCAGAGTTCAGCCTGGAGAAACTTTGTTGAACTTGTGATGGGCCGGGCTCTGTGGTTTGCATTCTGTTTTCAGAGGCCCTCCGAGTCTGGGCAGTTTTTCTGTTTTTTTTTTTTTTTGCGCTGCGTCTCCACACTGCGGGAACAGGCTGTGTCTTTCTCTTTAGCTTCCACACCGAGGTGTGCATTCAAGCTCCACTGCTTTCCCGGGATAGGGTCCCTCCAGAGCTACAGGGCAGGACATCAGCGGGTAAAAAATGTCTGTTTATCCAAATGAAAGGCAAAAGATCCGTGTCAAAGCCCAGTACTGTTACCATCTAGCTGTGTGTCCTTGATGGAGTCCTTCAGAGTGTCCGAGCCTGGGCTTCTCTCTCTCTCTCCAGTGCTGTTCTATAGTCACCAGTTCCCCGAGTCCCTTCTGTGGACTCATAACCCCTGCCTTGCAATTGAACTACCCCAAACCCACTACGGGGCCCCTCTCTGCACCAGAGCCCATGCTAGGTGCTGGGGGGATGATGTTGAGTGAATCACTGCATGGGGCCTGCAGGTCGAGAGCGCTGAGCAAGAGCTTTAATAGAGAGCGCCGAGTGTGGCCGCAGGTGTACGAGGAAATGCTGTGGGAACCGTGGGGGTGGGGGAGCAATGCATGAGGGGAGTCCAGCAAAGGCACAGAGGTGAGAGGAGAGAGTCTGATCTGACGAGTCAGAGAACAAGAAAGCGTTTTGGAATTTGTGAAGAGTTATGAAAGGTGAGCTCTTATTCTGATGCCGGGTAACGTGAAACAGTTTGCAATTGGCTGCTTTTCTCTTAGCTTGGAATGGATTAATGGTAACTTGGGGAGCTCTTTAGCTTCAAAAGAATAAAGGGATGCTGTGAAGGTTTGAATGCAATCACCAATGCTAAAGGGAAATGTTCTACTAAAACATATTAAAGCTTGTGAACGAGGCTGGTGGAGGGCCCGCAGAGGGACATGCTGCCTCTGTAGGTAGCATCCAAATGCAGGGTGGGGCCCACACACCGTGTCCCGGAGGTCCTCTCCTGCCTTGGGGGACCTGGAGGTCCAGATGTTGGCTCCTACTGTTGGGAAATCCAGGAAGGCCATGTAAGCATGCTGTTTTTTCATAAAATAAAGATCACTAGGCACGGTGTATTTTTTTTTTTTTTTAATCCGTTGGATTTGATTTGCTAGGACTTTGTTGAGGATTCTTGCATCTAAGTCCACGAGAGATACTGGCTTGTAGTTTTCTTCATTTGTACTGTTTTTACCTGGGTTTGGTGTCAGGTCACACACTATAAAACGAGTTGAGCAGTGTTCTGTTGCCTTCTATTTTTCTGGAAGGGATTTTCTAAAATGGGTGCCAAGATATTCCATCCCCGCCCCCGCCCCGTTTTGTTAGTGAACGGTAGTTACACATTGTAGTGGGGTTCACCTTGACATGGTCATATGTGCATGGGATGGAATCCACTACGTTTTACTCCCTAGCGCTTTCTCTTTCCCTCTTCTCGGCCCTACCTCTGTTTCCCTTCCTCTACTGGTTTTCCATTTATTTCTTGTTTTTATAATTGGTGCTTTCTAGACACAGACAAAGGTGGGATCTACTGTGGTTTATTTATGTCTGTTCAGCCTCATCTGGTCAGTTTCATTCTGTAGTTCTTTCCTGTCCCTCCTCCCTCCCTTTCTATTGCCTTTCTCTGAGCTCCCTTCTATTTTTAAGGGGGTCCCCCGCCTCATATTTTCTCTAGTTTCCATATAAGACAGAAAACATTTGACCCTTGACTTTCTGGGTCTGGCTTATTTCACTTAGCATGATTTTCTCCAGTTCCATCCAGCAAATGCCATAATTTCATTCTTGTTTATGGCTGAGTAAAACTCACACACACACACACACACACACACACACACACACATCACATTTTCTTTAAGACAACTCTTTTTAAGGTCAAGCTTGATTAACCTCAGTGAATTTTCTACACCTAACCCAGAATCATCTTCAGGGAAGATGGTTTAGCAACACACTCCAAAACCAGAGAGAATCACTCACCACGTTCCTGCCCACTCTAACTTCACCTGAACATGGTTCTTAACATTTCATGGACTGCCCTTTGCAAGTCTTCCCTGTTTTATTGTACTTTTTTCTCACTGCACCCTGCTGTGCTGGTCATCAGTTTCCACCCCTGCGTTTGTTCATTGAGCGCATCTGCAGCACCAGGCCCTTTGCTGGACACCAGGGGCCCAGTGGGGTGGGTTTGCCAGCTGGTCAGCCTCCTTCCCTTCCCCTTTGTTCCTTTGCTTCTTGCTCCCCTCACCTCAGGCACAGAGTCGAGCTGAGCCACTTCCTCTGTGCATGTCCTCTGTGGTCCACGTGCCACCTTCCTTCATTTCCAGTCTTCCTCTGGTCCTCCTCTTCCATGGACATGGTATGCATGCAAATGTGTTGGACGTTGCATTAGTTTCCTAACCTAATGGTTTAAGGTGACTCTAAACAATAAAACTTGGTTGTTTTACAGTTCTGCAAGTCAGGGATGTGGGAGGGGTAAGAGGTCACACTGGGCCCAGTCATTTATTGGCAGGGCTGTGTTCCTCCTGAAGGCTCACTCTAGAGGAGGATCTGTTTCTTGCTTTTCCCACCTTTTCAAGTCTGCCCTCGTCCGGCTCCTGGTCACCTTCCACCTTCAAAGCCAGAAAAGGCTGGTCCAGTCCGCCCTACCCATACCCATAGCCCGGTGCTTAGCCGGGCTACCTGAACGGGAGTTATCTCTCCACTGTTATATCTGTGTCTCCCCACCTGCCCTGCGCCCCAAGATCCTCAAGGGCAAAGTCGGCTTCGTTCCTCTTTTACCATCTTCTTAGCAACGAGTTCAATGCCTGCTCGTCAATAACTGTTGGTGACATTTCTCAGCTCGGAAGCTCTAACTGGAGTTGAAGATTTCCACAGCCTTCAGGGTGAAGAAGGGGTCTTGGATTTCTAGAAGACTCATGAGGGTAGTGAGGAAGAGGGTCTTTGACTCCCATCTCCTTAGTGAGCTTTGCTAGACCCTCTTCATTACAGCTATTTTCCTGGTCCCCGCCTACCCCCCCTTAAATCCCACTTTCACTCCCTCTGGGAATCTAGGTGCCAGGCCCCTCTGTGTGGTGGGCTTTCCTCATAGTCCACCCCTTGGTTTCCCTCTCTGCAGGGAGGGGGCTCCGGCCGGCTCACGCCTTGCTGTCAATCAGGCAGCTTGGCACCTGCGCACTCTCCTCCTCGAGCTGAGCACTTCATAAAACCTGGGTGATTAGAGAACGGCAGGCAGCACTTTCTTACAGTCATTAAACAATCATTACAGATGGAAACAGCTACAACCAGCCGCTCGGCCGAGTGTGTGGCTCCTTACACCGTAATCCTTTTTCAAGTCAGAATGAATGTGTAATCAAAGTACAAAAGGGAACAGTTTCAAAGTTCTGAGCCTTCTCAGGCGAACCTATAATACATCAACCAGCCTAAATTGCTGTCCAAAATGCTCAATGGGAACTGACACATGGTGTAATGTTCTAAGTAATTCACCACTAATGTCTCTCTCTCTCTCTCTTTTTTTTTTTCTTCTCTCTTTTTAGGGATGTCTTCACAGCCTTTCAAGTTTGAGAAGTTGTGATTAAGTTATAACTTGGTGTTTGAAGTAAATCCTCAGGAGGCTTTTGTTAAGACTGCTGGGGTTCCAAAATCTGGGTCCAACATTGAAAAGCTGTGTGATGTTGGGGAAGTTACTCAATCATTCTGAGCTTCAGTTTTTCCATTGTTAAAATATGGATGGTAACAGTGACTGCTATATAATGAGCATTTGTTAAATGTGAGTGGAATTATTTATCCCTTTCTTTTGATGTGGATGCTTCCGGAGTGAAAAGGGGACATTTAATGTGAAGGCTTTTCTGCTGAAAAGTAGCTACTTTTGAGTCTCCACCAGTTGTCAAACTTTAGGATGCATTTGAATCAAGAAAGCTTACTTTAATACAGATCCTAGGATCCTTCAAGAGAGACTGTGATTAGATAGGTCTGGGGGCCCAGAAAGGCACAGTTTTAATAGGCACCCAGGTGTAGCATTCTAATGCAGACGGTCCATAGGCTGTTCTTTAAAAAAGACATAGTTAGTATCATTTAAAAGATACCTATAGGAGAAAACTTTTGACCTTTGCTTTGTGGGGGCTGGTTTGTTTCATTTAGCATGATAATCTTCACATCCATCCATTTGCTGGCAAATGTCACAAAGTCACAAAGGCACAGGCATGGCAGCCCTTGTGGGAACTGCTCATGTGTGACCCCTCTAAGAGTGAGCCATCTTGTCTCCTTCTCCCCAGGGAAGACAGAGAACAAACCCATCATCTGTTGCTTTGCTCAGGACCCTAACCAGATCTAGCCATCTTTAACTGGGGTAGGGGCCTTTCATTTGCAGAAGATGACCACTCACATAGTCAGTGCCAAAAATAATTTGGGCATTCTTCTTTATGGCTGAGTAATACTTTATCGTGTGTATATACCACATTTTCTTTGTCCATTCCCATGTACATATATGAAAGCCACACAGTGAATCCCACCACCAGGCATATCCATAAGAATAGGACTCTAAGTAGAATAAGATATATTCCATGTTTGTATAATTATATCAAAATGGATCCTGCTGTCGCATATAACTAAAACGAACCCCCCCCCCCAAAAAAAAAGATACCCACAGGGAGAGGTAGAGCTATAGTCATTCATAGCTTAATATGAATCATCCAATCAGATTGCTGTCCTATTAATGTCTCCAACCAGCCATTCTTCAAAGAACAGTGTTTTTCTTAGCTTGGGAGGAGAGAGCAGCGATTTTGGTCCTTAGACATACCTGAGAGGGTGACCCCTAGAAGCTAACCTTGGACAGCCAGAAGCATCAGCTGGTTGAAGTCGGGTAATGTGGAGGCCCAGTCACTAACAAAGAAGCATGGCTTTGTGGCAAAGGTCACCCTTTATGCCGGTAAAAATCTTCCTGCGTCCTTTGGGTTGGTGATGGCCATTTCATATCAATTAAGGCTCTCTCTAATCATTTTGTGGTTTTTCAGACCTAGAAGATGATCTCTTGAAGATGCCTTGGGCTTACCTATGGTGGGGTGTCTTCCTGAAGGCACAGGCTTGGAATTCCCATTGTCTCTCTGGTGTTGGCTGCCAGGTGATTTAGAAAGGTCCCTTGGTTGGTGTCCTGGCAGGGTGTTCCCCAGAGGGATGGGATGACCACCATGTGGACAGGGCAAGTTCATTCCCTTTATGCGCACGCCCCAAATTATACATGCAAACACGTGGATTTTATCATGAGTGGGCAGTGCGAAGAATATTCAGTTTTACATGGAAAATTCCACAGTTGCAATGCACCACGTGATAAAACTAAGTCTTGTCAAGGTCTGGGCCTTTGAGATGTGACCTTTTGAGAGCTGAGAGTAAGGGCAGAGAAGATCAGTCATGAGAGAAGGCAGCATCTTTGCCATTGTCTCTCTGCTTTCATTGCTGAAGAAGCTGATATCACTTTCTTAAAATTTTCATTTATGATTATAGAAACAACATGTATTCATCGTGGAAAATAAACATTTGTGGATAGCCTTCAAATGTATGTTCTAAGTAACACACACACTCATGTGCAGATTTTATAAAACGGAAATAATATTATACAAACTCTTTTGTAGCCTGACTTCTTTTCCTTTACCCCTGTAATGTGGGAAAAGTTCATTATTATTATTGTTATTATTATTATCAATTATTATTATTAGTAGTAGTAGTTCTAAGGATAGAATCCCTGGGTGCTAAGCTATGTTCCCAGCCCTTTTTATGAATTTTAGTCCCTCACTAAGTTGCTGAAGCTGACCTCAAACTTACCATACTCCTGCCTCAGCCTGCCAACTCGCTGAGATGTCAGGCATGCGTCACCATGTCCTGCAAAGTTCTCTGTTTTAATGAAAAATGATTAATTCCCTATTTTCAATGGCTCTGTTGCAATATCTCATTTTTTTAAAAAAAGTGAATCCTTCTTATGAAGCATTCAGGTTGTTTTTATTTTTTTTTCCTACATTTCTGATTATTTCCTTGTGGTTAGATTCTTACAATGGCTGAACTCAAGAGTATGCACATTTTCAGGTCTTTGGGACGTCCTTGCCAAACTGCCGTTCAGAAAGGTGGTTCCAGTTCTCATTTCACCACTGTTCAGGGGAATGCTGTTTCCCGGCCTCCTGTCACCACCACACATTACTATTGATTTTTAAAAAACAGTCTGAACTTCCTTAGCAACTCACATTTTCCACCCCATTTCCTACTGGCTGGCTGCTATCCTGGGGCTCAGATTATGCAAGGGCCCAGTTTTCCAAGGCACAGGCATGGCAGCCATGTGGGAACTGCTCACGTGTGACCCCTCTAGGAGTGGGCCATCCTGTCCCCTTCTCCCCAGGGAAGACGGAGAACAAACCCATCGTCTGTTGCTTTGCTCAGGACCCTAAGCAGATCTAGTTAGGACTGGGGTAGGGCCCTTTCATTTGCAGAAGATGACCACTCACATAGTCAGTGCCAAAAATAATTTGGGCATCTCTAAGCGCATGGACAGGTGGACGTGCGGACAGAGCTCCAAGTGGGATCGGACAAGAACTGTGTAGTTTGTTACCTTCCCAAAGCGCTGCCCTCTCTTGCTCACTCATGTCTCTTCCTGACACCCGAGTGGCTCAGATTTGTAGCCTGGAAGTTCCAATCAGTGCTCCCTGGTCCAGAGGGGACAGTGAGTGGGACAGGGGACAACAGGTGCACTTGCTCAGGCAGCAAAGCAGCTGAGGACACTTCCGTTGGGGGCAAGGAGGCTTGAATCTTGGTCCCAGCTTGGCCACTGTGGTGTGGTGTGACCTCAGGCAGGTCTCAGACCCCTCAAGGCCTCACTGGTTAGGGGAGGACATGGCGGGTAGCGTTGATTGTCTAAGCATGAACAAAAAAGGGGGGCGGGGGATGAGGGAAGATGGTGCAGGATGAAGTGTAATCTCCAGAGCTGGACCTCCCAGGCTTTCTCCTATCTTGATGCAAACCCAAATCCTGCTCTTAGCTGCCACCGAGGGCAAGGAGAGGAGGCTCCGCTGAGCTGGGGGCAGCACCCCAGGCTCTGCCTGCCTCCAAGGCGGAGGGCGACTTCTCCCAGGCACACCAGGGGGATGCTCAGGTCCTGAGAAATCTGGGTGCACATTTCCAAATGCATTCCAAAAAACAGGCACCATGATGAACCATGAGTGGCAGGTGCCCCCACTGTGCCCCGCCTTGGCTCAGAGAGACTTCTTTGATGACTTCTTGGGAATCATCAGATCCACTCCTCAAACTTTGCTTCCTGCTACCACCCCACGCCTGGGCTTGTCCTTCCTAGTGGTGGCAGTAGTAGGGGTGAGAGGTGGCCAGGAGATGAGGTCCCCAGGAAAGTGGGGACCCAGGGCTGCAAGGAGGGAGGGGAGCCGAAACACCTGACTCTTGACATCTTTGTTGGTGTTTCCTGCAGAGAGCACCCCGATCCTCTCCAAGGTGGGGGGCAGCTCTTGGAGCCCCAGGCTGGTGGGAAGGAGTCTAGCTTTCCACTCGCGGGTCCTGCTTGTCTCTTAAGCTTTTCTTATTTTGTAATAACAACATTTTTAATGTGTCTTATTTATTTTTTTTCCACCCACCCGGAGAAAGCTTGAGGTAACCGGACCCAGATAATTGCTGAACACCTGCGAGGCGCAGGCGGGTGCGCGGGAGTGAATGCAGGGCTGGGCGCACCGCCCCAACCACCTGCACAGGCCTGTCACTCGGGACAGGAAGGCCTAATAGGGCTCTTGTAATTGAGATGGGGTGAGGGAGTTTACAGTGACTCCAGAGAGGGGGAGAGGAAAAGAGCCGGCATGACAGGAAACTGTCTGTGGGCTTCGTGGAGCAGACTGAGGAAGGTGGCCTGGGTAATGACGGGGTTGGCTAATCCTGATAGTAATAAGGGCAGCAGAGCCCTCTTCCTAATCATGGCTAATGGGTTCCAGATGGAGAAATGTAATTGTTCTCATTAGCCTGGTTGCATAGGCGCATGCACACGCACGCACATGCATACCCACTTGCACACACGTGCGTGCGGGCACCGAGAGTCCTATCCCACCCGCATCCCTGACTTTGATAAGTACTGTCTGATAAGAAGAGCCTGACCAGCAAAGCTAGGTGGAGAGATGGTCAATTATGACTCCCCCCGCCCCCTCCCACAACATCCGTGCATACGTAATGGTTTCATTAACCTCGAGACTTCTGCAGACAAGTTGAAAACCCCGGCTTACACAGCCAATTAATTGGCAGTACATTTTGCACAGAGTATGAAGTACCTTTCTCCTCCCCTAAATGCTGCCTGACTTTTCAGCTGTATTTCATAAGTGTTAATGTAATGTTGCTGAAAGGAAATATGGCCCAGAGCAGGAAACTCCCACCCCCTTCCCGGGGATGCAGCTGTTGCTTTGGTTGGGTTGTTAATTCAAACCAATCCCAGGTGCCTATTTCATATTATCTCTTGTTTAGAGCAAAATAAAATGAAACTGTCAAAACCTTTCTGCCTCGCTCAGCCCTGGGCTCCCTGGTCCCATAAAGGGACTTGTGCCAGGAAGCAACTGCTACAACTGGTCTTTCCTCAGTGGGAAGTGCAGGCCTCGGTCCATCTCTGGGCCTTGCAGGTGAGACCCCGATGTGGGGCTCGTAGACCTTCCTGTGGAAAGGTCTTTGTAGTTGTCTGGCTACGGATCTGCAATCTACTTCCAGGTCTTCACTCTTGACCTTCCTCCCCAGGAACACCGTTTCCAACTCATTCCAAACACATCTTGCAAAACCTCCCCCAACAAACTTTCCCTGAGCACTCCAGGTTTTCAGTTTGGACATATAGTAAGTGCTCAATAAATGCTAGCTGTTATTCATGTTTCTAGTTCATGAAGCAAGTCAGTTGTTCAGTGTGCTCATAAAATATTGAATAGCGTAAGAACTCTCTAGTGGCTCTGCTTGTGATTTGCATATATCCCAGTATGCTATTTATAGCTCTGCACTTTTTTTTTTCTCCTTTCTTTCATAGTGAATGCCTCCCTAAGGGGGACATTGATATTCTTTGCCATCTGCCCTTGGCTGCTCTGCCCCACGCCAGAAGCAGGCGCTAGAGAGGCACAGATCCCAAGGACTGGGGGAGAAGCTGGGGTCGGGGTGGGGGGTGTCTTCTCGGAGCCCAGGGTCCTCCTCCTCTGGTGGGTATGTGGCTGTTAGGTTCCATGCTGTTAAGATGTTCAATAATTGTTTCCTTTCTGTCCAAAGTGATCTCTTATTTTTGGTGGTATAGGGAGAAGGGCTCCTTTGCGTGACTTTGCTTTTGCAGTGTATTTCTGGGGCTCAGGTGGTATCAGGGTCTTTAAGTAGCTGACACCCCTTGTTAGTAAGAGCCGGTCTCATTGACTGACCGGAACCCTGACCCCCGCTCCTGACCTGCTTGACAATGGGAGGTCTGCCCTGGAGAACCTTGATTGATTGTCACAAGACACGAGAGCTTCATCTCCCTACCCGGTGGCTTTCTGAAAAGGTTACCCCCAAAGAATCCTGCCTCCCCTCTGCTCACAGTGCCCTGCTTTTCTCTCTCTGGAAGTCCCCTGGCTTCCTTTCTGCACACAGGGGAGGATGAAGCCAGAGCCACCTCACTGTGCTCCAGTAAATGGGAGGAATTTCTGGAAAACAGGATCTCAAAAATGGCAGCCCTGAGCTGTAAATCAATGTGGTGCTGTTGTTGTTTTTAGTTGTTCTTAAAAGAATCTGGCCACCTTGGACTGATATCTGCCCTGCTCTGAAACCCCCCCAGGACAGGGCACCCGTACTCTGGAGTCGGAAGCTCCGTGGCTTGTGTCCAGGAACACGTTTGGTATCTTGAGGCACTTTTTCTGCAGCCTGGGGTTGCACTGATTTTGGGTTCAGCCTCACATCTTGGCCTGGGATCTTGTGGCGAGTTGGAGGGAATTAAAGAAACAATTCAGACCTAAAACCCCTTGGTTTTTGAGAACTGACCTTCCATCTGTTGACAATCAAATACTGAAACTATTAAGAGTGGCGGGTCCCGGAGCAGGGAGGAAGGAAGGAATTTCCCACAATCCCCAGAGACAAAGGACCTTTTGACTACACCTGGGGGTGAAGGGTGACCAGCCCGGGTCAGACCATGCTGGGATCAGATGAGCAAGACTGCAGCTGGTGGGACAGGAGCTGCGTCCACCTCGCTGGCTTCTGATTTGCCTGTTGAATGGGAAGGAGAACATAATTAGCCCAGGGAGACCCTGGGGCCCCTCCTGTCTCCCTGCGCCCACATCTGTGCTTGTGTGTGTGCCCATCCATCACTCCCACCAAGCCCGGCTCCTCAGAGCAGAGACTGTGTCTTCTCACCTTTGGAAGGGCCTGGCACTAGCAGACAACAGCAGGTATCCAAGGAATAAATAGGCAAAGGGACAGACAGGGATGCTTTAAGTAGGGCCCCCAGCTCACTCAGCCATTGCTTTTGCATGAATTAGAAAAGGGGCCCCTTATGGCCAAACAGACCCACGGGCACACGCTTGGCAGGTGAAGGTCAAGTGTCCTGTCCAAGGCTCTGGGAACACTTGCACCTAGAGGGATGCCCTGGGCTGTGCGGGAGGCAGGGGGTGTCCTGAAGGCAGCTCCCACCCAGGCGTGCTCATGGACAGGCTCATCTGGCCTCCCCTTCCATGCTGTCCTCTGGCTAGCCCCCCTCTCCACTGGGAACTTGGTCCCCATCAGGGCTTTCTCTGACCTCACTTTACCCAGAGTTCACAGGAAGTGTTGGGTCCACTCAATCCTGGGCTGGAGTCCCCTGTCCCTCACCCACTGTGAGCTGCACAATGGGGCACTGAGGTTCTGTGGGGTTGGTGGGGTCCTGGGTGGGGTGGACACAGAAGTCCCTTCCTGAAAGCTCGGCAGGTCTGTACCGGAGGAGATGGGGTGCCGGAACCCACCGTAAGCGTCCTGCTCTGTTGCTGCTGGAGCCTCCATTGCTTGGGTGGCCCTTCCTGGGAGACTTCTGGAATGAAATCCCAGTGAGCGTCCTCAGTCAGTCTCCCAAGACAGACCTCTCTGGAAGTGGGGTTGGAGATGCTTTCAAACTGTAGCGCATTCCTGGAACAGCACGTGGCCTTGGGAGTGGTAGAGCCAGCTGATTCGAATGAGGTTGGGTCCCTTTCACAGGCCTCTCCATCCACCCACCCTGAGATCTCTTCCTCTTATCAAATAAAATGGGCCAAAATTATAGTGCAAGAGATTTCCTCTGCATGAGGAGAACCTGGCAGTCATGGGTCGACAGGCCCTAAGAATGCCCTTGTCTCTGGTTTGCAGATAAGAGTGATTGAGGGGCTTGTGCAAGGCCCAGTACACCTTCTGCGTATCCCAGGGTCTCTCTTGACCATAAGATTATGTAAACTTTACACTTGGGCAGCTGGGCGTGTGTTAGGGAAACACAGTCCAGTGGGCACATGAGTTGGCAAGTGAGGTCCCCTTCCCCCTTGCTCGCACAATTGTTGAAAACGTGCCAGCAATCCCTGTCTGAATTCCTGAGGGGCTGGCATGCAGGAAGGCCGTGCCCCAGCCAGCCTCTCCCCCGTGACCGCATTTACCTCCGCTTTGCCTGCAGACATCAGCTTCACACACACAGAGACTGCTTTCTCCCTTGTTTCTAGGAGCTTGTTCAAGATGATGCAGAGACAAGAACCCAGGGAAGCAAGGGGACCCGGGTGGACTTGGTGTTCACTGTGTGATGGGCATCAGTCTGCAATCCTCAAATGCATGAGTGTTCTCATTTTCTTTTTCTTTTTTGCTGCTGGGGATTGAACCCAGGGGCACTCTACCACCCAGCTACATCTCCATCCATTTTTATTTTTTACTTTGAGATAGGGCCTCCCTAAATTGCCCAGGCTGGCTTTGAACTTGCAATCCTGCTGCCTCCAACTCCAGAGTAGCTAGAATTACAAGTGTGTGCCACCATGCCCAGCTCAGCGTTCTCATTTCATCCTTGCAAAAACCTCAAGGTCAGCTGAGAATTGTTGAGCTGGGTGGTTATTCAATGAGTGGATGGATACTGGCTGTTCATTACATTTATTCTTTTTCTGTTTTCTAGACATATCTCATTCTGTGCTGCTCTGAAGGATCCATACCCTGTTAGAAGACTTCTTCTCTTCCTGTTTCCTTGTCCTTTGGTGTCCTCTCAGAATGACCGTGACCCTGAGGTCCAGTGAGAGAACCAGTCATTTCCCTTTTGTCTTGAAGGACACCAGGAACCCAGGTGCAGAGTACCAGAAGTAGATTTGTTGAATTTCTTGACTCAAGCTCACAATCTTAGCCTGTAAATGGTGTCCTGTATATTTATATTCTTAGCGTTCTGGAGTAACAGAGGGGCAGGTGGAAGGAATGTTAGATTCTTGTTCTTTTCTTCATGGGTGTTACATTCTCGTCAAGCGTGCAGATGGAAAATGATCCCATACTCCAGAGACAAACAGAATAATGTGCTGTGTCTGGGTAAGACGTGCTTCTGTCTTGACCAGCTGTTTGTACGCCTGTTTCTGTTTCAGGTTTTTTGGCTGTAAGATGGGGCTATCCTGTCTCTTAGCTGGCTTCCAGGTAGCGATTTTCAAAAGATTTTGCCTGGTGTCTGCTGTCTTGTGTGGCACCCTAGAATAGGTGCATGGGAGAAGGACGAATTAGCTAGACCTTTGTTCTCTTCTCAGGCACAACTTCATACCTGTTTCTCCCTCTCTTTCTCTCTCTCTCTCTTGACTCTGGAGGTCTTGGGAAGCACATGGTGGATCTCATTCCAGAGAGATCCCTATGGAGTCCTATCCCACAAAATGGGCCAGTCATTTCTCTCCTTGCAAAAGAAAAACCTCTGTTTTGTCACCTTTTATGAAAATGAAATGAGTTGGTAGAATGAAAGCACTCTGAGAATGATGAAGTGCTCCCGGGCCAAGTTAGTTAGTTATAACAACAATAATGCCAGTTTCTCATTCTGATGAATTTCTTTAGCTGATCAGTGACTCGTTTGAAATTGCAAGTTCTGTTTGTGTGGTTCATATTTTGTGATTTAGCTCTCAATTTGTCAGGCACAGGTGACTCAGGAGAATCCAACTGTTTTAAACAAATAATGTTGTTTTTCTCAAAGCCCTGCACTCTGGGCAGTTTACAAGGTTGGTACCAGTTCACCTATAATGGAAAGCACCAGTTCACCTCTAATATGAAAGTACCTCCAACCCCGCTTCCAACCCTCAGAGAGAAGAGAGCCTTCCCCTCCGAGGTGGGGCTGGGGTGCAGGAAGAGAAAGAGGAGACCCAGGCTTACACATGGAAGAAGGCCAGAGATGAATTAATCATGACATCCCACAAAAAACCAAACAAACAAGAAACCCCACAGCAAACAAGAGGGCCTGGCTTTCATTTAACAGTCACTCAAATGGTGAAGAAACCTCAGGCCTCTGGCTGATGAGGAAACCAGATATTTCATGCAGTCAGGTCTGCGGTGAGTCCAGGGGAAGAGGCAGTGTAATGACCAGGCTCGTCTGTGACCATTTGGCTTGTGGCAATCTTCAGAGCCCAGGACCACAGTGAGGAAGGAGCCGGGGATGAGCAGAGAGCCACACGCGTGGCCTCATGCTCTGTGCAATGTAAACAGCAGGACATCTGGGCACCTCATGTTCTTATACCTTGGAGTGGGAAAGAAACAGGCTGAAAGATGAGCCAAGCCTGGGGAGTGACTCGGGAGAAGCAGCAGAAAATGTTTAGATAGTGCAGTGTCTCCTCCAGGCCCGGGTGCAGGGCTGGACTTCCCCACAGATTCACCCCTTCCCTCCTTTTCGCTTTGTACTCCTTCTAAAGCAGCACGCTCAGGTCTCAGGCCGTCTCTGGCCATGTGGGACGAGGGGTAGAGTTGAATGGCAGGGGTAGCTGTGTGGGGGGAGCCTTTGGATCAAGGCAAAATGTGGTGGTAGTTACCAGTTCTGCTTGCCTGGCACGGACGCTGTCTTGGTCCTCCTCCCAAGGAGCACAAACTCCTTCCCTTGTGACCCAGGCTCCATTAGTCATAAGCCGGCTTCTTCCTAGCCACGTGATTGGTTGAGGAATTAGCATACGGCCCAAGCAGGGCCAATTGGAGTCCTGCCCTGAGATTGATATACGGATCCTGGGAGAAGGAGATCAGCCCTCCAGATGGTGGGAGAGCTCAGCTTTGAAGCTCAGATTTTGGAGTTCCTGGTAGCTAGCTCTCCCACCTTATGAAGAAAACCTCTCTACGGCAAGAAAAACCTAGTTCCTCATCCACAGATTGCAGAGCTGAGGGATGGAGAAAGAGCCCGATGACACCATCTGAGCCTGTGGGTTCCATCGTGATGGAAGCCAGATGCACCCATACTGTCCCAGTTCCACAAGCCCCTGAAGTCTTTCTGGACTAACTTGAGCTGGGTTTTGGAGTGTCCCCTGAGCGTGGACAGTCTGGAGGACAGTGCAGGCTGAGGGTCAGGGGAAGGAAGGTAGGACCGAGCAAGAGAGAAGTCAAAGTGAAGGACGCATTGCCTCGTGGTCCTCTTTGGGGAACCCACTGGGTTTCTGAGGCTCTCAACCTGACCTCCGAGAACACTCACTATAGGAAGTTCTGCTCTTGCTGGGGAATCAGCCCTGTGACTCTCAACAGGATGTCACTAGCTGAGATGCTGAGGTTTAGCATGTGGGCTTGGTGGTCAGACTACTGACTAGCAGGTGTGCCTTGGGCAGTTTGCATAAGCTCTCAGTTTTTTTTTTTTTGTTTTTTTTTTGATCTCTAAAACAGGGCCAATCATGATATAAGTCCAGGGTCTGCTGCGAGGCACCCGAAGCATATGAAGAGCTTTGTGCCACACCCAGCAGCAATATATTTAATGTGATGTTAAGATGTTTTAGTTGATGTAAATGTCATTAAAAAGTTGACTTAATTAGAAGAACAGTTAGAAGGTACAGATCCAAAATAACTGCCAGGAGGGACAGGAAGAGATTTCGACACACCCCTATTCATAGCAATGCTAATCACAGTAGCCAACAGGTGGGGGTGGCCCGCGTGTCCATCAGAGGATGCATGCAGAACCTGATGTATAAGGCACATTATTCAGCCTTAAAAAAGAAGGAAATTTGGACAAAAGGGATGAAATTCAAAGACATTGGGCTGAGTGAAATAAACCAGACCCAAAAGAAAAAATACCACATTATTCTACTCATGCAAGGTACTTAGAGTCAGTAAATTCAGAGATACTGAAAGTAGAACATGGGTTGCCACATTGGGAAGGGGCTTCGAGGCCCTATCGGTTAGTAAGCACTCAGTTCCCGCTGAGGAAGAAGGAAAAGTCCTGTGGGTGGCTGGTAGCAATGGCTGCAGATCACGTGTATGTACTTAATGTCACCGAACTGTTTTCTCAGAACTGTCCACATGGGTATGGTTGAGAACTGATTAAAATGGTATTTTATCACTTTTTGACAAATAATTTTTAAAAAACAAATTAGAGTATGGTAAGAATGTATTTTCATTTTAATAAAAGCACCTGAGGTGTATATACATACAGAGAGCCTGCCCTTTTATTAATATATATGGAGCAAAAGAGAACAGGATGGAGGAGTTCATGTTGAGCGGTTTGCAGAGTTTCTGTGGGAGTTAGTGGGGCTGCAGGGGGAGTATCACTTTAGTCACTTTAGTATCATCTAAATTATGACAATGATTAAGTAATGTTGCTATTTCAATGAATAATAAATTATAACCATTTGCATCACACTTTTATACTGTCAAAAAGTGTCTTTGTGGAGTAGAAAATGGTGCCACGGTTTTGGAAAGTTTGGCAGTTCCTCAAATGATTAACACAGAGTTATATAATCCAGTAGGTTCAGTCCTAGATATATACTGATGAGAACCGAAAACATGTGCCCACCTAGAAACTTGTATATGAAGATCCATAGCAGCATTATTCATGAGAGTCAAAGAGTTGAAACAATCCAAATATTCTCCAACTGATGAATGGATAAACAAAACGTGACATGTCTATTCAAGGGAATATTATACAGCAATGAAAAGGAAGTGCCGATACATGCTTTAACACAAATAAACCCTGAAAACATACTAACAGAAAGAAACCAGACACACAGACCACCATATTACAGGATTTAATTTTATGTGAAATGTTCAGAATAGGTGCCTCTATAATGACAGAAAGCAGGTTTTTTGGTTGCCTAGGGATGGAGCACTAGAGGACTATGGATGACAGCTAAGGGGTGTGGGCTGTTTTAAGTTGCAGTAATGAAAATGCTCTAGAATTGACTGAGCTGGTGGTGGCACAATGCTGTGAATACGCTAAAAGCCACCGAATTGCACACAAGCAGTGATCTGTATGGTGTGCAACTTCAATCTCGATGAAGACAAACAACCTCATTCAACATTTTATAAGCTGTCGAGTTGGTTATTTATAGCAAACGTGGGAGGCCAACATTAAATAAGGAAAGAGACCTAGAAAGCCCTTCGATCCCTTCAGGAGAAAAGGTTCCCCCAGAGTTGACCTGGCCCGACTTGCTTTTATCATCACCCAGTAGAGACGAGATCAAAAGGAGGTGAGAGAAAGTGACCCAAAGGCTCCTCAATTAGGGAACAGGCTGACAAGGACCTTGCCACACACCGCGGACTCTGCTCGCCCCCAGGAGAGCAGTCGCCCACACGCACAGCACCTCGCTGATCTCAGTGCGCTGGCCGATGGGGCGGCGGGTGGGGGTGACCCTCAAGGAGCAGGAGGGCCCTTTTTGGAAGGTGGGACACTCCGTATCCTGATTTGGGTGGTGGCCCCACAACTACACGCATGTGTCACACAGAAGCTGCGAACTGGACTCTTTGTCAGTGACCAGAAAAACCAGGGGAAAAAGGATATGAAGAGCTCAGTCGGAGTGACCATGACACTCTGACCCCGAGGTGACCCACACGTCCCCGGAGTGTCCCTGCTCCGGGGACATCCAGGCTGCACATCCCCAAGGCCAGGCGGGCCCCTGCTTCTGGCTGTGTCCTGTCTTCCTGTCTCTCCCATCCCCTCTCTGGGTTTGCTCCCCGGAGCTGAGTTCCTTCCCCTTGGACCCCCCCTACCTCCCAGACCCCCCAAATGGACTCAGGTCCTTGGCAGCACCAGGCCCGTCTCATTCGGGATCCTTAGTGTGTAGGGCCCCTCTCTCCTGGTTCACGTTTGATGACTGGTTCAGGACGAACGGTCCCACGCTCTGAGTTCCAGTCCTCCCAAGAGTGCTCAGGAGGCACCCAGCCTCCACCCAGGCCTCCCTGGGCTGGCAAGGCTGCCATCTGTCTGCATAGGCCAGGAGAGGACGGTCCCCCCGGGGGACAGGCCCTGTTTTCTCCGACCTCCGAGAGCCTGCCTTTAAAATTCATCAGGGCGATCTGCCGGCCCCTCCTCTAGCCCTGCTCTCCTCCTTGCTCACCCCCTCACTTCCTCCATTTGTCTTCTCTGTCAGAAAACAGGCCCTGATTGTTTGGGGCTCAGAGCTTCAGCCCGGGCGACGGCAGCCCGTCCCCATTCCTGGGCTAATTAACGGCCGGGCTGCAGGAACCCCAGGAGGGTTCCAGGAGGGGCTCCCGGCTCCTCAAGGAGGCCACTCTCCCGGGCGCTCTGGGGGCACCACCACGGTGGCACCCGGGCCCTGGCTGCCCCTCGTGAGTCTGGGCCCGCTTCCCGCTCCAGGCCTTTCCCTTGTCCCTCGTCAAGTGTGGAACAATTTCCTCTTGTCACAGGGCTCCGTGGCAGGCAGATTAATGGACTCGAGCCCAGCACTGAGGCCGGCCTGCCAAAAATGTCTGCAGTGCATTCAGGGGTCCCCACGGTGGGTCGCAGGAGGGACAGTCAGAGGCAACAAAAGACACGGAGCTGCGTGCTCAGGTTCCCAGCAGCGTCATCGGACCCCAGGGTCCAGGGCGGAAATGATCTTCCACCTCCAGCTCCTCGGCAGCCTCCGTCCACGGCCGTCCTCCGCAGCCTCCCATTCTGAGACGTCTCCTGGATGGCTTCAGAAATAACGGACCAGCCACAAGTCGTGGCCCAGGCCATAAACACCCAGTGTCTAGTGCCCACTGAGACCTGGGCACGGGGCCGCGAGGACGGGAGCAGAGATGGCAAGGACCTCTGCTCCAGGCGTGCCAGCAGCCCTCGGCGGCCAGTGCTCTTGTTATAAAACCGTGATGCTTTTATAACCGTGATGGGCAGGACCAGTTGGGTGTTTTTCGGAGGCTGTTTCTTTTCTTTCTTTCAGCTGAGTTCTTAATAAACTGGTGTGTGGGACTCACTCCTCCAAATGGGAAACAGATGGCTCAGGCGTGGGCCTTGGGGATATTTGCTTTGGAAACGCCCAGCGTGACAAGGGCTCTGGAAGAATTCTTAGCAGCTGGGGTCCCACCAGGCTCAGCCAAGTGTCCAGGGAACCAGTGGCTCCCTGGGAAGGTGGCTACCAGCTCTGGAGATTCCCTAGAGCACAGGTTGACTGTGAATTACCCCGTCTCGATGGAACCGAATTGTCACTCCTCCTTTGTGGGACGGTATCCCTATCTCCAAGGCTGGTGCAAAATATGGAGTTACCACACACCACCTCGACAGGACTCTCCAGCTTGTGGGCCTGGGTGCTCCTGCCCACGGGGGTCTGTGTCTGAGCCGGTCAGTGCCTAGAGGAGAGGGATGGTACCATGGTAGGTGTTTAAAAGGAAGTGCGGGGGTGGGGTGTTATAGAACCCAGAAGCATTTTGGTCACAGTCACTTATACCCCAACATGTGTACGTACCTCACATGTATTTTCATTTTATCTTTGCCATATCGGACTCTTTAGATAATGTCAGTTTTGACTTGTCCTTCTCTTCCCCCACCCCTTCTCCTCCTCCTTTTCCTCCTCCTCTTCCTTCACCTTCTTCTTTTGTGGTGCTGTGGATTTAACTACTGAGCTATTAGACTCTTGCTAAATTGCCCAGACTGGCCTCTAACTGTGATCCTCCTGCTTTAACCTTCTGAGTAGCTGGGATTACAGGCCTCTGCCACTGTGTCTGACCAAGTTTTAACTTTACTATTTAGTAGAGTGATTCTTTCTATGAGGAAAACAGCCAAGCTCCCAGATTGTCTTATTTAATGCTTTCAAATTCTTATTTTTGTTGGTATCAGTATTAACATATCAACTCTCCTTTTATTGGCATAGGATGGAACTGACTTTTATCATTCCTTTAACCTTTCTGTATCTTTTGATTTCTAGGTTGAATTGTGGGTAGCATACAACTGGACATAAAAATAAATCTGAAAGTCTTGAGATTTTCATAAAAGAATTTTACCCATTCACATTTATTATGGCCATAGATGTACTTAGACTCATTTCAGACATTTTATTTCATGTTTTCTACCGACCACGAATTCTTGGTGTCTGTTGTTTGCTTTTTTTGTATATTTGGCTAAAATTTTTGATTTTGGGTCCAATTCGTTTTTCCCTTAAGCTTAGAAGTTATGAAGACTATTTTTCATATTCTAGGGCTAAGAACAGCAGTGGACCAGGAAGCAGGAGACAAGACTCTATTCTTAGCCTGGTCATTAACTTTTGTGACTTTTGGGTAATTTATTTCCCTTCTTTGGGCTGCAGGTGCTCCCTGCCATAATGGTTGGATTAAGTTATTTTGAAGACATCTACCTAGTGTTAACATGATATGAGTCAGTGGTTGAGAAAGTCTAGAGAAAGCTCCAGTCTGCGAGGAAATGTAATCCTTCAGAGTGGGAGGGAAAATGAGCAGGGTCAGGTGTGCCCAAACTCAAGCCTGTGGACACAGTTGGTCTTCTCAGGGGAAGGCTGGTCTTAGCTGATTCAGTCTGCCAATGGAATGGGAACGCCAGTGATTTCCTGTTGTGAAACATGTTTTCCTCCTGGGTTAAAGACCCTAAGAGCTAGTATCTGCCCCCTGCTGCGGTGACCAGGGAGACAGACGGTGCAGTTCCATCTGCCTGGGTCTCAGAGTGACTGTGTGGATCAGAGTTCTCTACGGACCCCTTTGAACAGGCAGCATAACAAGAAATAAACTTATACTAAGCCACTGGAATTATTTATTAGTTTATTTTTGCGGTGCTGAGGGTGGAGCCCAGGCCTTCCGCATGCTGAGCAAACACTGTATCGTTGAGCCATGTCCCCAGCCCTAGGGATATTTTTTCATTTTTTAATGAGAGGGTAACATAGCCCATTCGAGCTAACACATGCTACTCATACACCAAGGGCATTATCATGACTGTGCCTGTTATGTCTTCTCAACTTGAAAACAAAGGGTTCAAAGGACAGGTAATGGCAAATCTGTTTTTCTTCCTCCTATCTTGGCACTGATGGCTGAAGCTGCCAAAGCTCTAATCACAACTCTGTAAAGTCCCCACTGTGGGAACGTACCCAACCTCAGCCCGGAAGCCCTTCTCCTCTGGCCCGTCCTTGTTTACAGTTCCTCACCCGCCTTCCACCCCGCGTGGGACTCAGTTCAACACCCCATGTTTGCAGGCCCAGGCTTTGGCTCAGACCTACTGCTCGCTGTCCTCCCCAGGTACATTTTGCCATGTTCACACCTGGCCTCCCTCAGCTCCTGACAATCACGGAGCAGCTTCCTGCCCCGGGACCTTGGCCACAGCTCCCCTCTGTGCCTAGGAGGCTGCGTCCACACTGCGTACCTGATGACTCCTCCTCATCCTCCGGGGCTGGCTCTCTCAACTGTTTTCTTCTTCACTATCTCTCCAAGCTGGTTCCCGGTGCCCAAGGCAGCCTCTACTGAGGGCCACCCTCAGGGCATAATCTCAACTGTAATTAAATAATGAGTTGTGAAATCGTTTGCTTAATTAATGTCTGTCTGCACATTGGATTCTCCACTCCAAAAGGCAGGGATGATGTTCACCCAGTGCCGCGCACGATTTCTGGTGCACGGAGACACTTCGTGCAGAAAACATGAATGATGAGCCCCTTAATGCTAAGATGAATGAACACATGGTCAGCCCTCAGCATCACGCGCAGTTGTCTCCAGACTTCAGCGTGTGCATCAGTCAGAATCACCCACCTAGCAGGCTCTGGAAAATATGTATTTATTTTAAAATCGAAGCAAAATATGCACAATACGGAATTTTACCACTTTAACCATTTTTAAGGGTACATTCCAGGGGCGTGGTGCAAACATCACCACCTTCCAGCCTCAGAACATCTTTCATCAATGCAAACTGAGATTCCATACCCACTCAACAAATCCTCACCCGCTGCCTACTTTTGACCCTCCCAGCTCCTGCCAACCACCATGCTGTCTCCAGGAACCTGCCTCCTCCTGGGGGGCATTTGAAAACACAAATTGTGGCCTGATTGGGCTCTGGGGAGGGACTGAGAATTTGCATTTCTAACAAATTCCCCCGTGACCTGCTGCTGCTGGTCCAGAGATCATGCGTGGAGCACTCTGCACAGGGAGGACCTTGATGCCTCCCACCAGGTTTCCATCCTATCTTCTGCATATAGAAGGAGTTCAGAAAAGATGGGTGAAGTGGGGTGAGTACACCCAGCTACCCACAGAGGAACAGGTGAGTTCTTTGGGTGAAAGCCTGCGGGATGTCCACCCAGCTTGTTATATTCAACTGGGGAGATAAAAAAAAAATACAGATGCTTGGGCCTCACCATAGATTAAATAGAATACTCGGGAAGTGGAACCCGGGCATCTGTATTTGTTGAAATTTTCTATTGAAATTTTTCTGTTGAAGATTTTTAGTGATGCTATTGAGGAGCCAGGGTGGAAAAATCACTGAGGTAAGGAAAGCAGCAAAGGAAGAGAAATCCAAAGAGACACGTGGAAACCAGAAAGACAGACACCTCCGGGGAACAGCACCCTTGATTTTTGTAGAAACTCCCTGTGACCTCAGAGTGAAGACGATTCTTTGTGAATCCTGTGGGTGGGGGAGACACCTCCCGGTGTGTTCTCTAGGGATGGGTTATGCTGTCCTCAGAGATTTGGATTTATGGGAAAAGATTGTCACACCGAAGCTGACCTCTTCCTAGCCAGCTTCCCCTCGGGCTATTATTTCTGGATATCACCTCGTATTTCCATGAGTGGACAAAGTTATCTTCGGGTGTATCCTGCAGATTTCTGATATTGCAAAACTCAGCTCGGCTTTTTCTCTACCACTGGGGATGGAAAGCTCTTTTCCCTCTGTGTTGGTTTAAATTAGAAAATCCCTCTGCTCACATGAAGCCCTCCTCTCTAAAT
Source organism: Marmota marmota marmota (assembly GCF_001458135.2). Classification (NCBI taxonomy): domain Eukaryota; kingdom Metazoa; phylum Chordata; class Mammalia; order Rodentia; family Sciuridae; genus Marmota; species Marmota marmota. The sequence goes on from NW_025999999.1 coordinate 16,927,819, forward strand.
TAAACCTGCAAAGGCTTCCTTCTGCACAGGAGTCTGCTCACCAAGCTTTCCAACTCTGAACAACCCAATCTTGGCAGCCATCATCATAGATCACCGCGACTCAAAGTGGGGTCCACAGACTGGCGCCAACCGCGAGCTGCTCCCATTGCGCAATGAACTCGACATGGAATATGAGACGAAGTATTCAGAAACATCTATAGCAACCTGACAATGACGTGACACGCACATGCGTCACAGACCTGTCTTGGTGGAAAGGGGATTGGCCAAGTCAAGGAGCCATTGACCTGGGCGGCAAGTTGCGGGTGGACTGCGTGTTGGTCCAGGAATGTGTGGTATTCTGTTGTGAATTTCTTTTGGGGTTCCCTGATGACGACTAAAGTTGAAATCTTAGCTTATTTTTTTTTTTATTTTTTATATTTTTTGTGTATTCTATTTAAGGACCCGTTCAAGTGTTTTTGACCATTTTTCTATTGGGCTTTGGTTCTAATGAAGAGTAGGAGTTACTTTTTCTGGAAATAATAATTACCTTAATATTCTGTTATTGAGTATATGGTCAATGGGAATTTAAAACAATAGCAATGACTAAGGGCCCTTCACTCAGTTCTAGAAGCAAGGCCATTGGAGATTAACCCTGTGGCCCTATCTAGGATAATACCTGGTGGGATTCCTTTTGAAGATCAGAGAAATGAGTTTAGAATCTGACGCTTGATTTTCTTGGTCAGGACTCTTCACATGGCAAGTAGCATATGCCCAATTCAAACTAGCTCAAGCAAGAGGGTATCAGGGCTAGATTCAGGTGTGGCTAGATCCAGGTTTTCAAGGTTTTCCCCACCCCCATATCTCTTACTCTGCATTCTCTGTGTTGGCTTTGCTCTCTGGCGGTTCTCTCTGTGTTGGGATCACCCCCAGACTCTCTAGCTTTGCATGATTCTTGCTTATTGTAGTGCAAGAGATAACTTGGGCCTCCCAGAGTCTACATACATTCTCCCAAAGGAACTTGGTGGACCACACTTTGGGTGACAGGCCCACTCTGAGACCAATCTGAGTTTGGGAGCACCCTTGTACCAGGGGAGACAGAATGCTGGGCCTCAGACCTCAACCCCAGATCCCTACCAGAAAATGTGTAAAGTTAAGGAGGGAGTATTACTGAAGGTTGGGCCCACACATAGTGGGTGTTCACAGCCCCAGCTGGGACTCCTCAGCTGGAAAGGTCTGGAGCAAGGCTTAGTGATGGCCGAGGAGGAGGGCAGTGTAACCGGGGTGTTGAGCTGGAGAAAGATGAATTGGGAAGTTCCCGGTGACAGGTGAGGAGAAACGTTAGGTAATTATGCATTGAATATTCATTTATTCATTTCTGTACCCAGGCAACTAATTTTTTTGTTTTTCTCCCCCAAGTACTAAGGGGGTCGGACTGGAGCCAGGGTTTTGCATGTGCTTGGCACAAATAGGTCAGTCATTAAATTTCTCCAAAGTGTTTTCTCCCCCTAAACAGATAATGGAGCCTCATTGCTACGACAGGACACAGAGCTGGACTGGGCCCTGCAGAAGTCAGCCGTTTTTACTGTGAGATCAGAGACTAAAGATGAGATAATCCTTGCTAATAGGCATGGAATTCATCTCTGGGCTTCCTGGTAGCTGAGGAAAAAAGGAAAAGCTGAGGAATTACTTCATTTTCATTGTCTGATGCCAATACATTTTGGAAAGACAAGCATTTTCCTAGGTCCAAATATTTGGAGGAATTTATTAAGTGGGTTCATATGTGGAATACATTGAGTAATAACTCATATCCCCCAAACTTATAGAATGGCCAGGACTTCATATAAATATATCAGACAGTAGAATTTCTTGCCTCGTCCCTTCAAGTTCTTCCCAAACCAGCATCAGAGAATATGCAATGAGAATGACGTCACATTCCTGGGCAGGACACGCTCTTAGGGAAGGCTTCTCTGACTTCTACAAAGACTTTATTTTTCTTTCCTTCTTTTTGTTCCTATGCACCTGCAATTCAGTTTTGACATCTGCATGACTTTGAATTCTGACAATTTGTTGGCATATCTGTTCTCTTCCCGCTCCCACTAGACGTCAGTTATGGCTCGTCAGAGACTTTTTTCCAATTCTGCATTCCGACTATCTACCGCTCTATCTAGCCAAGAAGGTCAGTGTGTTGGGAGTGTCTGGAAGGAAGGGGAAAAAGAGAGGGAGGAAAAAAGAAGAAGAAGAAAGAGAGGCGGAGGGCTCTCTCCAAGGACGGGGAAGAAAGTGAACTCTGTCAGAGAGGCCCCAGGTTCAGGCTGAGAGGCCAATTTGTCTGGAGAAGCGCAGGCAGAGGTAACATGGGGCGCCTGTGTGAAGGCTATTCAGGAAGGAGCGAGGAGCCAATGAGAAGAATAAATTAAAGATCGCTTCATATTAAAAAGACTTTAAGAACTTAGCATGTTCAAAAAAACGGGAAAAATCAATGCCCAATGGAGATTTCCATCAATCAATGGTGATGAAGAGAAGTGGAAGTCCTTATTTTCATCTGCAAAATCTTTCTCTTGCCCCACCAAGAGCCGTGGTGGTCCCCGGGGCTGCTGCTCAGGGCTAGGGAAGGAGGGCCATGGGCATGGTTACCCCAGTCTTGTCACCAGCAGCTGTGGGCAGTGGGACAGGAGGGGGCAATGAGCCCCACGACATTCTGAGTAACTAGGGCCATTTTGGTTCTCGGTTATCCCTGGGCACTTTCTGATTTTGATCAGTTCACCTCACATCGTGTCAAAGTATGAAAGGCACCCACATTAGAGCAACATTTTTTTTTTTTGCTATAAAAAACTTCAAAGGACTTTTATGATTTTGCTTTTGAAATTATATGGCTCCAAGTAACTCATTTATTTTGTGATTAGCCATGGCTTCTCATGTTTTGCTGCTAATTGTGCATGGCAAAGCAAGAAAACCTAACTTACAAATTGCATCCAAATGCTGTTAAATGTTAATACATATTAACTTTAATAAATAATGACATTTGTACATATTAATAGCATTTATTTATTTTCAGTTTGCACTTTGCTTTTAGTTATTTTGGAGCCATTGGTATTTTGGATCTCAAGCACCTTTGTGAGGCCTTGCAAAGATTGTGGGCCCCAAGCATAGCACCCCAAGGGCTTCCTGGCTCAAATGGCCTCATAGACAAAGGATTGGCACATATCAGGTGGGACAAATCTCTCATTAGATATTAGGGATTTGATGTTGGAAGAAAGACACAGTCACTTTACTCCTGAACTGGGGACTCACTAAAGCCTCCCAATCATTGAAAACCTCATTAAGAAGTGGTGGTAAGTTTTTTGTTTCGTCTTTTCATTTTTTAATTTAATTTTTTTAAAATAAATTTTTTTTTTTCTTATTAGGGAAGAGCTCTTGTTCAGGGACACCAGACTTGACCTCATAGACCAACATTCCTCTCTGGGCTGTGCTCTGAGTAAGCAGGTGACATGCAAGAGTCCTTCGAATGCTCAGGGACTTACTTTTCCTCTACTGTGAAATGGGTCTCATGATGTCAGGCAATCCTTACTCCTGGGGTTGTTTTGAAGATCAAATGAGATAATGTTCAAGAAAGTTCCTTCTTGGAAAACACCAGAGATCATGATCGTGCAAGATAGCTTAGGCCAGCCGTTCTCCACCCTGGCTGCACTTTGGGAACATCCCGGGGGCTTTGAAGAAGTTCTGAAGGCAGAGCCCCATCCGAGACCAATTAAACCAGAATTGCAGAGGAGCGAGAGAGATGCTGGGTGTTTTCAAAAGGCAGCTCCTGGAGATTCCAACACACAGCTGATGTGGAGGCTGGAGGGGCTCAGAGAGGAGCAAGGTGCCCACAGTGGGGAGTGGCAAGTGGGGGGGGGCGTGGCTTCCAGGTTACCTGACTCGTCCTGTGCTGTGATTTTAGCCTGTTCTGGCTGCTTGCTGATTCTGGGAATTCAGTGGAGATCGTTTGGGCTCAGAAACATGCGTGCTTTCCTGGCACGTGGCCCAGCTGGGCCTGCAGGCTTGCAGTCATCCAGGGCCATGAAAATGAGTTGGGACCCATGGTCTGTGAGTTGGGGAGAGAGGTGCCACTTCCCGGCCTTACCCACTGTGGTCTGTAGGGCTGTTGTAACAGTGGGTGTAACTGGGGTGACTTTCAACAACAGAAATTCATTCTCTCACTGTTCTGGAGGCCGGGAGTCTGAAATCAAGATGTTGACAGGGCCATGTTTTTCCTGAAATCTTCTAAGGGAGGCTCCTTGGCTTGGGGCACATCACACTCTGTCTCTTCACGGCCTTACTCCTCTCTCCTCTTCTATCCAAATGTTTCCCCTTCTTGTAAGGACACAAGTCATTGGATTTAAGGCTCACCTGGTTAATCCAGGATGACCTTGTTCTGAGTTCCTTACCTGAATCATATCTGCAAAGACTTTCCAAATCAGGTCACACTCAGTGGTACTGGGGTCAAGATTTGGACCCGTCCTAACCCAGCCAGATCACTTGACCTCAGTCCTTCCTCCAGTTCCTTGCTCTCCTTCATGTTGGGATGGAGTGAGGACTTATTTTATCACCCAATCTTGGGGTTTGGTGCCTTGCTTACAAGAAACCCACATTCTTACTGGTACTGAGAATGCACCATGGACCTCTGCGGTGCCGGCTTGGCCGTAGGCATTACCTCATTTGGCTCTCAAAATTACCAGCAGGTTGTTTGCTGCCCTCACCATTTTTACACATGAGAAAGTTTAGGATGGAATAATTGGTCCAGAAGACCCTCAAACGAGGATAGGAGGGGAAGCTTAGGGGGCAGCGATTCATGAAGAACTGGAAGGAAGTGGAGAAGTGAGGTGGGGGAGACACAAGAAGCCAGACAAAAGTGTGCTCAGGAGCAGAACCGGGCTGCAGGCAGCTGGGGTTCAGGCCCACTGCAGACCTCTGGGAGCTGGTCTGGAGCCCACCTCAGGGGGTGAAGAAACCCAACCCTGGATCCACCATCTCCATCTGATGCTGATTCCGGGCTATTTCCAGAGACTGTAACCCCCAGGTCTTCCGGCTTGCTTCTGCTCTGCTAATAGGCAGGACAAACTCTGACGGCCCAAGAGACCCTCAGACAAAGAGTTTGCAATAGGAAGTGCCAAGGAAAGAGACCAGGGCTGAGGGGCTGTGGGCAGGATGCACACGATGCTTGTCTCATGACTCTGGGGAGCAGACCCATGCTCTCGTGCCTGCCCCACGGCCTGCCCCGAATCTGCAGGCACTGAAATCCTGTGCTGTTTGCAAGATGTCCCAAAGCCCAAAGACTTTGAGATCAAGTCCAGAAGATTCCTCTCTTGGATGCTTCTGCAGTGTGTGTTTTGTGTGATGGGCTCCGGGTGACCCAGTGACATGCATCATACTTGAAATATTTCCACTGCTGACAAAATAAATCAGCTCTGCCCGCCATAGTGCTTGGCTTATTAGGGGAAAATGGAAAAAAGGCATTAAATATTAATGCTGCATATTTTCCTCTCCCTCAGAGCCTTCTGTGCAGCTGATCGCGCTGCCCAGTCAGTGCAGCCTTCTGTCTTTTTTCTTCCAATGATGACAGGGGACAGGAAGGACCTTTGAGAAGGTGGTGAGAGGCAGGTGTGTAAAATGAGGCTCCAACTGGCTTTTTTAGGTCCCTGTTTGGGAGCGTCTCTGTCTCCTTTGAATGCCAAGGGCTGTGGCACCCTGAGATGTCATCTCTAGAAGAAAGTGCGCCCCTCTGCCTGTGCAGCCAGACAGATCCACAGCAAGGTCAGGGTGTGGCTTCTGGAGGAAGGTGGTTTCTGAAGAGGCAGGTTGGGCAGAAGGAAGCTTCTGGAAGCAGCTGGTACATCCCGAGCTGCCGAACCAGCCTCTCAGATTGTTCATTTTTAGCAAACATCTGGTAGGGATGCCCTCACTTCTAAGCCCAGGCCGGGGAGGAAGTGCAGGCCAGCAGCTTGGAGGCCTCGGAAAGACATTCTTCCTGAGATGTCAGCGTTTCATTTGGCTGATCTTCGAAAACTCCTGCACAAAAATCAAAAAGTAATCCCTAAGAGGAATTCTCTTTTAAAAAGCTGGGAAGTTCGATTTCTTAGTTGTTTTTTTTTTTTTCCTTAAAATTAATTTTTCATGACACAAGCAATGCATTAATCCAATTTTGTAAAGATTAAATCATTACACGCAAGGCAAGAGCGCTCCCCGCCCCAGGCTGGCCGCCCCTTGTGGCCCGGGAAGCCAGGGCTGGGGGCTTTGTGGCAACCCGTCACCAACATGGCGAGGTGCCCTGTGGTTTTTCTGTTTTCCTGTCTGTGATTCTGATGCTCCTCCTGAAAAACGCTTCTGTCATATGAGATTCACTGTGGTTTGGACTCCTGGCTGCCCTCCCTTGTCCCTGCTCCCCCCGTGCCATCTTTTCAGGGCTGTGGCATTCTGGTGGATGGCCTCCTCTGTGTCTGAGCTCAGGAAACTTGAGGGCTCCTGCATCCTATGGCATCAGGCGGAGCTTCTCTGCAGGGCTTTTCCTTATGTCCTTCCCTGCTCCACCTCTTCTGTCCCCAGCCCTTGTGGATGTAGCTAGGACTACTGTCCCAGGCAGCTCAGACACCTAGCTGGGCAGTCCCCTAGCCTTTGCGCCCTCTGTTCTTTCTCTCTCCCTCTCTCTTGATCACGCTCCTCTTGTGATCCCAAACCCCCGTGGAGCCTGTCCTTGTCTGCCTGGGGGCGTTGCCTCTTAGAACTCAGCTGCCATTAGCACTGGAGTTTGGGGAGCACCGTTTCCCAGGCAGGTTGCGTTTCATGTGAACCCCTGCAGGGCACACTGTATCTAGGTCAGTCTATCAATCAATCAATCGATCCATCAATCATCATCATAGAGGTTGTTAAGGACTGTTGTTCCAGCTTGGTTCTAGGTACTTCACATCTGTCAACTTACTTTGTGTCATTCATGTTTATGGCTAAGGACCTGGGACTAGGGGACGGAAGCAGGATTAAAACCCATGGCTGATGCCTAAAGGTGCGAATGAGAATGAGCGTGGGATGTACACCTGCTGCTGTGTGTCCCCTAATTCCGCTTGATCTGTGCCCTCATCCTAGATGCCCCACATCTGTGTCCATGGAGAATCCCTAAGTCCTCAAGTTCATGGCCCCCTCTGCTGCCCTTTGCTCAGGGGCTTGGAGAGCTAATCTCTGACAGGGGAGCAGGAGGGCTGCCTGTCAGGTGGGCTGAGGCCCCCAGGGACCCCCACGTGAAGCTGTCGGCAATTTAGGTTGAATGAGCATCCCAAGGCCAGCGCGAGGAAAGATCATGGGCAGACATTAGCCACGGCTGTTTACAAGTGAGACGAGAAACTCCTCCGTGGCTTTCTTGAGGAGGGCAGACATATCCCTTGAGGGAAAATTAGGCAAATCGTGTGCCCGTTTAGGCTAGGTGAGCTCCAGTCCCCACCAGGGAAATTAACTTGTCACCGGCGTGGCTGTCACTTGTGATCTGTTCATGGCCTCCTTGCAGCTGCAGGGAGACGCAGGGGCCTGAATCCCCGGGCTCGACACTCCAGTCTGGGGAGACGGGCTTCACTTAGGGCACTTCACCGTATGGCTGGACCCTTCCAGCCGCTGCTCTGCTGATTCACCTCAACCTACATTGGACACGATACCCGTCCCCTCGTCTGCCTCGTTGAAGCCTTCTGACCCTGAAGAGCCCACTCTCGCTCTGCTGTTGAGCTGCTCTGCATCACATCTGGTCTCTCCACTCAAGTGCTACGAGAGTGGGGAGTTCCTGGTTCCAAAGAATGAGCGGACGGTATGTGAAAAAAAAAAATGGCTTAGTGTTCATGTGGTTGGTGGATACATGGAAATGCTCTTCTAAGTGTCTTGCTGCAAGACTTAGCAGAGCCTTCAAGTTGCTAGAAAGGGGTGGGCATACTGGATCAAAAGCCTCTGGTCATGGAACACTGTGAGAGTAGAATATCCATCCTGAGAGTCCATTCCTCTCTCCATTAACAGGATGGTGCGGGGAAACAATACGTGAGACCTCCAGAACCCGCAGAACCGAGGGAGGGTGAGGGTCTCCTTTAGCTTGATGGCAGCTAGATCTGTGGCCTCCTAGGTGCCTGTTTTCTCATATAAATGTACAGGGAGTAGGACACCTTCAAGGAATTGTGGAGAAGGTGAAATGAGGTGTGGTTTTGGAGCGCAGTGAGGGTGCGCTCACGGCTGTCTTCTGATTCTCGCCTGGCCACCGCCTCATACCCCTGTGACTGTACATCTGTCTGAGAGGACCTTGTCAGACTGCAGCATGGCTGTTTTTGAATGCACTTCCCCCACAAGATTGTGAGCTACTTGAAGGCAAAGGTTGTGTCTTAGTCCCCTTACGTCTCAGCCAGACGCAGAGAGGGTGCTTAATGTGCAATGATTGCATCCACATTGAATCTTGACATTGATCCAGTTTTGTGGCATCATAGGAGTCTAGGCATCTCTTGGGAAGTTTTCAGGGTTGGGTGGGGATTATGCATGACATACTTGAGCTAAGGAGGGTTAAATGGATTTTTTTTAACTCACTAAAAACTTGCTGTGTATAGATAATTAAAAAAAATTTTTTCTTATAAAAATTAGTTGCTCCTTGAATTTAGAACATATGGAAAAGCATAAAGGAGAAAATTAAAATTACTAATAAAATCCCATGTACTGATAATATTTTGATATGTATCTTTTCAGTCTGAATTTGTGTATCTATATCTATATCTATATCTAAAAATCTCATGTACATGTCTTTAGTGAAATGAATTATTTTCTAATCTGCTTTGTCCACTTAACAATATGTAGGAAACATATGTTGACATTAGCAAATCTTCTACATTATTTTAAATGGCTGCCTGGTGTTTTGTTGTGGGGACATAACATGATTTGTTTGACCATGATTTATTTTGGTGGTTTCCATTCTTCTCCGTTACAAACAATGAAGCAGTGAACATCCATCACGGATGTTTGAGAGCATTCTCGATTATTTATTTAAGATAAAATCTTAGAAGTGAAATTGCTGAGTCGAAAGTTAACAATGTACAACTAATTCTTTTTTTGTGGTAGTGGTGGGGTACCGGGGGTTGAACTCAGGTGCCGCAGTCTGGCTGGGCACAAATCACGAGCCACTCAAGCAGGAACAAACTTTATATCCGAACTCCACCAGCACACTCCACACACACTCCCTGGGAACCTCTCCCAAATGCCACCCACGCGGCTTCTCCAGGCACACCCCATACCAACCGGAAATCCCTCCTTCCCCAACCAACGAGAACCCTCCAGGCATCCCCGCGAGAACTCCAAAGTAGAGCGAGAACTCCAAAGTAGAGCGAGAACTCCAAAGCATTGGGCAAAAGCCGCCCCATTGCCCAACAGTAAAGGTCAAATATACAATACGATCAATCCAGCATCACAGCAATTATATATAGCTTAACTCAGATCATCATCTCAATGGTTCGCTGGCGTCACCTTTCAAACATTCCCTCTGGCAAATGCCAGGCGTCACACTCAGGGGTACTCAGCCACTGAGCCAAATCCCCAGCCCTATTTTGTATTTTATTGAGAGACAGGGTCTCACTGAGTTGCTTAGCACCTCACTTTTGCTGAGGCTGGCTTTAAATTCACATTCCTCCTGCCTCAGCCTCCTGAGCTGCTGGGATTGCAGGTGTGCACCACTGCACCGGGCAAGAGCTCATTCTTCACCAAGAAATATTCATTATCTGCCAAGCATTATTCTGGACAAGAGGTCAGCAAATTGTAGTCTGTGGGCCAAAGCCAGCCCCCTGCCTGTTTTTCAATAAAGTTTTATTGGAGCACAGCCATGCCCATTCATTTACCTCTGTTTCACCGTGGCTGTGGGCTCAGCAGTGGAGGAGCCGAAAGCTACATATCCCGCAATGCTCCCTGCACTTACTCTCTGGTCTTTGCTGTTCCAGATGCTAAAACCATAGCAGCAGGAACTTACGTGGTCTCTAAACTTGTGCCAAGTTTTGGAAAAAACAGCAAAACCCACCCAGGTGGGTTTTCATGGACCCTCCTAGGATAACCGCCTGCTTGTCAAGTTCAATGCTGAACTTTCAATCCTCACCCTAGTGCTCTTGCATATTCCCAACAGAAGGCCATTTCCTCATTATCGAATTTTTGCCTCTTCTGTCCTCAGCAATCTCCTTCCCCAATTCCTGCAGAATTTCTTTCTTAGCTGTCTATCATACAGTTTGATGGTTAAGAGCTGGTACTGTGGAAATGGTCTGACTTTCAATACCAGCTTCTTTGTTTGATAGTAATTGACCTTGAGCCTCAGTTTCACCGTCTGAAAAGTGAGTCAGTCAATACTTATGTTTGAGAAGTCCTTTGCTCGACACCCAGCACATACTAAGTGCTCAATGAAGAGTGGTAGGTGTGTCTGTTTCCTTTCCCAGCATCTCGTCCTTGGTGACTTTGAAGCGATGGTGTTCTTCCGCAGGGTTCTTATCTTTCTATTCTGCCTCACCTTGGTGGACAACCACTGCTTAGCTTGGCTGGAGCCCCCTCCCCTACCCCCGGTCTCACATATCATCTTCCCATATGACACCTCTATATATTTCAGATCATTTCTTGGTGGCCAATAATCCCCTGTTTAGAAACTCAGTAAGAGTTTTGTTCAAAACCACCAAAAAGTCTTTAAGGTAATTGTTAGGCTCTCCCTTGAAATAATCCAAACTTCTATAAAACCTGTATTTGATTTAAATAAGACAATCTGTCTTGGCTCAGGTACCCTCCCCATTCCCTGTCCTCTCCCCACCTCCCACACTGACCACCAGAAATCATCAATTTCTGGTAATTTCATAGGATTTAAATTCAACAGGAAAGACTTGAAGACATATCAGAAGATTTGAAGGCATATCAGTTCCATCTTCCAAATCGTGGAACAACCTCCAAAATATAACTGTAGTCAATAAAGGAGCTTTTAAAATGCTGCCTGATTTTCCTTCCTAAGGAGAAACAAGAAATAAAAAGCAAATACATAGATACGTATTCCAGGAGAGCTAGCCCTGCTGACTGTGAGCCACTTATCATGATCCAAAAGATTTATTCAGAGGCATAATTAATTGGAACTTATTTCAGTGGAAGTTATTTCCCTTCATCTCATTACAGAAACAAAAGAAGATTATAGGCCAGGGAATCCATGAGGTTTCAAGAGAATCTATTGATGAATGAAGTTGGAAAGAGTTGACACATGGTCAGAGATGGTTAACATCCAGAAATTCCTACAAAGAAACAGCAATTCTTTCCCATTAATCCTGCCTTGCCTCTTTTGATCTTGATTGGTACCATCGCTGCAAGCCAGGCACAAAGCTACCCTGGTATTAAAGGCCCTGAAGATCTTGCCCTGCAGAAAATTCTTCAAGAGCTTGGAAGATTAAAAATAATAACGGCAATAGTAATGATAATAATAACAAACTCCCAATCAACCAACAAGACAGAAACTAGAGAGATGTGAACAAGCAGAGAATCTTTAGGAAAGTTCTAAAGCTGTTGGATGGTAAATATGCCCTTGGTATTGGTTAGGACAAGTGCACTGTACTGATTTGCTTTCCCAGTGAAGAAGAGAGCTGGAGAGGGTGCGGGTGGTTTGGGGACACTTGAAGGAATCCTAGAGACCCCGCCACTGACTGTTTGCTTGACCTCATCTTCCTGTGGTTCTAAGGGCTTCTCGATGGCTCTCAGATCTCCAGTGAGGAAGCACCGTTGAACATTTGTGGCAACTCTTGAAATTCTTGAAATTAGACTGGGTCCCCATCTCTACTTTGTATCATCTTGTGACTCCACAGACAGAGTCCCGAATCCTTTAATATCCTTCTGAGTCTGAAAGCGGACTGAGGACATTAGACATACTTTTAATTCTAGAAATGGGGGATGAGGAGAGAGGGGGCTTGGACAGTGAGGAAGTGACCGCCTCGCACAGTTGGTGGTCAGCTCAGGGCTTTATGTTGTCCAATTAAAGAAATAAAAAATTTAAGTTTTGTTGGGGAGAAATGCAAATAAGGTGGCCTCAGGGTTAAGATTTTGAGTGGTTCCGTGGTTAAAGTTATGCTCTTGTTTATGAGAGGAAATGGATTTTTAGAAGAAGTCTATACACAGTCGAGTGAATTCGGCAACCATTTATTATGTAATTGAGTAACAACATAATCCACTGTGCTGGGTGAGGCCAGCCAAGGCCTCTGCACACTGGGGGCTCTGGACTCCTGCTTTCTCACTCTTCCTCCTTGAGCTCTTGGAAGAGCAAGGGTTTGGGGGTATTCAGCCTCCTCTCTCTTCCTCTCCATCTGTCTCAGAGGGTGACGACCAGCTATGCTTTCCCTGGGATTTGAGTCCTTGTTTGTGGTAGAGAGCAAAGGCCCCCTTTACACAGCACCTGTCTCTTTGGTCCTCACTGGAGGGCTTGTGTCACCTGGTTCTCTAGCTGGATGTTGTCCAGTGGGAATTGTTGGGACAGAGGAGCAGAGGGAAGTTTCTACCAAGACTGTACAAACTGAGAGGCAAGGTGTTGAGGCCACCGGGCCATTTTAGGTCACACCATTGAGTCAGAAGGGATAACCTGCTTCATCTTCTAGGTTCTCACAACAGTCAGCTCCGTGGAGTTCTCAATAGGAGGCAGCCTCCTTCTCCCAGTGTCCTAGTTGGTAGGGGATTGAGTGGGCTGCAGAGGCCTGGGCCAGGCAGGGCTGGGAGTGTGTGTGTGTGTGTGTGTGTGTGTGTGTGTGTGTGTGTGAGCTTGCACCATGCACATTCCAAAGGATACTACAGAGGACACCATGGTCCTACCCCCAGGTCCCTCCTGAGGCCCAAGGTGTCTACTGATCCAGCTGCTGACAATGTTGGTCACTGAAGGCTCCCAATTGGGAACTGTCCTCAGCCAAAGGGAGCTCCTTGCTCAAGTGCATGTCCTGTCCTTGGAGCATCCTGCATGAATGACTGGTCCCTGTGGCTATTAGGCCTCAGCCTCATGTGCATTCAGGACAGCACTGAGGGCCCTCCCTGGTCCAGAGCTCCGTGGGGGACCAGCCGAGGCCTCAGTTGTGATGGTACAGAGCTCAAGTTCTCCCTCGGCCCAATCCTGCTTCCCTCCCGCCCCTGTAACTGCAGGCCCCGGGAGCACCCTGCACACCAATCCCAGACCCAGTCTGTTGACCAGGGAAACTACCCACTGGCCAGGCGTTGGCTCCTCTTCATAAGTGGTTGGAAAACGGGCATTGGCCAAGGCATTGCTGAGATGCTGTCTTGTGATCGCAATGGTTGTTGGCTTCGCAGTCACTGGATGCTTCTGGAAGCAGGGCTAGACTTCTCTGGATCCCGAGATTGCTGACTAGAGTGATGCAGCCTTAGGGTTTGGGACGTTTTCTCTGGTTTGCCCTGTCATTCTGCCTTTTTGCGAATCAGTTTTCTTTTTATCTGAGGAATTTTGGGGTTCCCATTGCAAATCTCCTGGAGTTGTGCCACAGTTATGCAGGGAAAGCACATGGTCAAGCCCCAACTCTACCATTTACCAGCTGTACCATCTTGGAGTTGACAAAGCACCTCTCTGGGCCTCAGAATTCTCGTCTGGGATGTGGGGCTTCAGGACTGTCATGTGCCCACTTTGCAGAACAGATGTGAAGTCCAACAAGAAGGTGTGTGGACACTGGGAAGGACACCAGCAGAAGGCCAGGCTGGGCAGGGAGGATAATGCCTTAGCACCTCAGTCCCCACCTTAGCAGAGACTTATCCTCCCGACCCAGTCAGGTCCTGCCAGAAAGAGGCCCTGGAGAAAACTCGGGGTGGACGCTCCAGCAGAACCTCTGGTTTCAAGGCTAGGTAGAAAGGTGTTCAGATGCCAATCGTCTGAGCGAAGTACTCAGCCTTTTTGTTCTTAGCTCCCTTACCCAAGAGTTAGCACGGCCCTTATCATAAGGTTTTTGTTGTTGTTGTTGTTGTTAGGAGTGAATGAAGAGTTTAAGCAAAGGACCCAGAGCACAGGTGAGGAGCTCAGTAAGTGCCAGCCTCTGCTACTGGCAGAGTGGAGTGGGCTCCATCTGTTACTCACCAACCCTCTGAGCCTCAGTTTACTGACCTTGAAATGGTGATACCTCTAACTTCACAGGGTCACTCAGGGGGCTCAAGAGAATGTAGATAAAGGGTCTGGTACCACACCTCTTACTACCGCTATTATTTCCTGAGGGTCCCAGATAATTAACAGCAAAACAACGGCCCAGAGAAGTCAAGTGGATTATTCCCCTGGTGAGCCCAGAATGAAGGGGTCTCGGCCTTCTCACTGAAGGTGGGAAGTTCCCAGTGACTTCTCTTGCCAAGTTATTTGTTTCCTTGCAGGAAAATAATACCAGGAACTTGGCTACCTGAGGCTTGAGCCTCTGTTCTCTGGGAATCACCTGATGTCAGGGTTTGCAACGTGAGTTCTGGCCCAGAACAGGGAGCTCTGCCCGGCTCCAGACAAAGCCTCCTTTGGTTCCCGAGCTGGCTCTGGGCATTGTCCTGGCCAGGTGTCCGCTGGTTGGCTTTCAGGTGTCACGTGACTGTCCCATCACGTGATTGGAGATCTTCAGATAGACACCTAGTCCTTGCTGGGCATTCGGTCACCTTCAAAACCTCATGAGGAGAGGGCAAGCTTCTATTTCACTGTGAAAGATTCAGAAAGACCACACCCCATTAGCACCAGAGGACTCTGCCTTATCCACAGAAGGAATCAGGTGTTGGGGGCTCAGGCAGAGCCTTGGGTGAGGAGGCCATTTGCCATGTTATGTTGGCCTCGGACCTCCCTGGTGACTGGGGTTCAGCTCCTGTGACCCAGGTGTGCCCCACGATTCACCAGGCCAAGTATCCGTTTATTTAAAAACCAAGGCTAGAGAATGTGACTGGCTTGACTTGGGTCAGGTGTTAGCTCCTGGTCCTATCAGCTGTGAGGAGGGGAAATGGGTCCCCCGAGGCCACCTGAGACTCCTGCAGGAGCTATTGGTGGAGCAGGATTTCCAATAAGGGGGTGTGAGTAGCAAAGAAATAATGGGCATTTGGAAAATTTGGTTCAGCTTTCTGCACCTTATTTTCTTTAACTGAAAATAGCAAGAATTGGTCATCAAGTGTCAGATTAAATCATTTTGCATATGAAACCCAGTTCCTTCCCCTCTCCCAAGGCCTACTCTTATCTCCGCACCTGTTCAGCCATCTGTGGCCACAGTATAATCCAAGCCTTTTCTTTCTGTTTTTTTTTTTTTTTTTTTTGTGATAAGTACACTTAACAAGAGAAATGGCCTCTGTAGGCACAGAGTTGAACAATAGATTGTGAGGAGGGCTGATTCTTCTCACTTGACTTGTTTTGCCAGTTGATGAGTGATTGTTTCCCCTCCCTATGGAAACCTCCATTCTACTCTTTGGTTCTAGGTATTTGATTGTTTGGACACCTCATATATGGTATCTTTCTGTGATTGGCTTGTGTCACTTAGTGTAATATCTTTAAGGTTCCTTCCTATAGCCTGGATTGTAGCATTTCCTTCTTTTAAATGGCTGAGTAATATTCCATTGATTGTAACACAACATTTTCTGATTTAAACTCTTTGGATAAGTTCTCAGCAGTAGAACTGTCGGATCATGGTGGTTCTGTTTTCTTATTTTTTGAGGCCTCTCCACACTGTTTTCCACAGTGGCTGTGCCATTCTGCATTCCCATCAGCAAGGGTTCCAACTTCTCCACATTTTTGCCAGCATTTGCTGACTTTTGTTTATTTGACTTTTTATTTGTCTTGTGTTGGTTTTAATTTGCTTTTCTCTGACAATGAGTGACATTGAATGTTTTGCATACACCTGCTGGTCATGTTTATTTGTGTGTCTTCTTTAGGGAAACATTTATTCAAGTCCTTAGCCCATTTTTTAATTGAATTATTAATGTTTTTTCCCTGTCGTTTCTTTCTTTCTTCCTTTTTTGTTTTTAAAAAACAAACAAACAAACAACAACAAAAAACTGTTGACCTGTAGGAGTCCCTACCCATCTTGGAGACCAGCCCTTCATCAGACGTTGATTGTGGTGATTTTCTCCATTCTGTACTCACCTTCTCACTGTTCATGTTCCCTTCACTGTAGAAGCCTTTTGGTTGGACAGAGTCCCACTTATTTTTGTTTTTTTAATCTGTGCTTTTTGTGTCACATCCATTGAAGGAAGTCCATTCTTCCGCAAAGTTCTCTGCGGTATTTCTAGGAGTCCTGAGGAGTGTGTCTATATCCACAGGTCACTCCTCCAGCCCTGGCTCTGCATCCTCACTGCCCCAGAGCCCAGCTGGGAACCCCTAGATGCTGTGCTCCAGGCGATGACACTCACCCTTGGGCATCTTTCTTGCTAACATGCGTGTGAGCCCATGGAGGGAGCTCTAGTCTCCAAAGCAGAGTTAAGATAGGATGGAAATGGCCTCACTTTACCAAATGGTGGGGTCAATAAAGTTTAATTCGCTCTTGGTACCTTCTACTGGGCCTCCTTCAGGCTACAGGACCCAAAGGACCTTCTGGACACCTCTGCAGATGAGTGCCAGCCATTCTGAGAGAGAGGAAGAACTTCATCCCTTCCAGCCCAAAGTCCCCTCCTCTCCTTCACCAGGCTTCTCCCTAATTTTCAGGAAGCCTGGCAGCTTCTATTCCCTCTAAAGGAGACCCTCCTGCCCACCTGCCACCACTGTCTGACCCATGACCTGAGCTAGGCTTTCCCAATCACCACCGACCTTTCCCCAAGTCTGACTCCTTCCACTTAAACAGCCCTATAAATCAATAGTCTGGGTGAAGACTTGAGGGCCAAACCTGGACCAGAATTTTCTCATAATCTGCCAACATCTGGTGAAAAGAAAATGGACTCGCTTCGCCCTCCTGGTGGGGTGGGTCTTGCACCGGATCACTTGTGAGCTCATTCCTGGTCAAAAAGACAAACCGATCTCCCAAGATTATACTGTGGTTTTCGGGACATGGAAGTTGCACGTTTCACAGAGAAAGAGTTGATGATGGCTAATGGTATGCCTTGGAATGGGAGCTGGCCTCAGGGACACAGCCCCTCCCTAAACAAAGGCAGCATCTCTTCCAAAGATAAAGTCATTTGGTTTTCTCATAGACTAAAGAGATGGTCTGAAATTCCCAAGATGGCTGTTCTCCAGCCTTAAATATTGAAAGCCCCATCTCTTCCAGGTGATTTGTTATGCAAATGATCTCCTTTGATTCTCCCAGGACTGGATGAGGTAGGGTAGGACTGCCTTCATTTTACAGGTGAGGAAACTGAGGCTCAGAGACAGGTGAAAACACAGGGTGGGTTCAAACCCAGCCTGGACTGTGCTCTTTGTCCTACCTCAGGCCTCCAGGCTGTGATTCTGAGACTGGGGTGGCTTTGTCCCTAGTATTGGGTAGAGAGCTGGTGGCTCTGGATCACATGCCCAAGCACAGGACTGGCTGCATAATTTGCAGAGCCCATTACAAAACAGAAACGTAAAGCCCTGTTCAAAAGTTACCACAAACCCAGGACCATGACAGTAGAGCATTAAATCAAACACACGGTCCTGGACACTGTGTGGATCACCCGCTTGTTTTGACCGGCCACTCGGACGGGTCACCTTGCTCCTAGAAGCAGCATGGGCAGTGGGGTGACCTGGTGCTGCAGGAAACGGGCCAGTTTTCTATCAGGCTTCTCCACCTGCTGCCCTGTCATGTGGCATGATTGTCAAAGAGAGCCAGGCACCAAGGGGTTGAGCCAACCAGATAATTTTTGCAGTTTAGCTGCTTTTATATCTTCCCCATTGTTGTTGTTTTGAGTAATCTGTGTGGCTTTTGAAGAAATTGCTTCAACCGGTTTGAGCCTTAATAAGATATGAAAAAATCGGAGGCAAAGGGACCGGGTCATAAAAGCGCAGCTTTCATTTGGCGCTGCGGGCGCTGGGAGCGGAGGAGCGGGCGCTGCGTGCGCATCAGAGGCAGGTGGGCGCCGCGTGGAGGGGGCCGCAACGCTGCGAGAGAGCGAGGTGCTGGGCTCTCCACAGCGGAATGACAATTGGAAACATAAAAGCCAAGGCAGAAAGCAAGAAGGAAATAGGGAGAAACCATCCCCCGGCTCCATGACAGCCACCCGAAAGAAGCGGCTGGTGAGGACTGTAAGTGGTTAGCAACCCCTGCTGGAAGGAGGGGTCATCGGCTGCTCTCCCAGCCACAGAGGCAGGTGGGCAGCTGGCTGGATCTCCCCACGAGGCAGAACCTGCTAGAGAGGGTCCAATGTGGACCCAGGCCTCCTGCATTCCCAGGTGTTTGGGGTCCGATCAGCTGCTTGGAACACAGGGTCTGGCTTGGGGATCCATTCATTGGTCCTTGAGCATCCCAGGTGCAGCCCTGTTAGCTGGGAGGACAGAAGGGCCACAGGCAGGTAGACTTGCAGGGGGTTGAGGGGAGTTTCCAGGGGGATGCCTTGTGCACAGAAGAAGCTCCCTGGAAAAGCACAGTCCAAAGTAAATCTGAAGGAGGAGCAGAATTTATCCATGTGTAGGGGATGGAGGAAGGGGTTCCTAGCTCAGGGGAGAGCATGGTCCAAGGTGGGAAAGCCTGGCGGCAGAGGATGCACTCCATTGATAGCCCCTGATGACCAGGGGAAGCTTTCTGTCAACGAGGAACCTGCTCAGTCCTCACCCCACCCCACACACTTGACGGTGCCACTCCCTGTCGCTTGCTTCTGGGGGAAAAGACCTTTTACTTCTCCAGGAAGCGACCCTTGCTTTCTCTCTATTCTTTCCATTCATTCATCATGGGGCTGCCTGCCTTGGGTCTGCACCCCCCCCCCCAATCAGAATGCAAATTCAACTGCTGTTTCAAAGACCAGAATGTCAACTTTTAAACAAGAAAGAGGGAGGTTGATTTCACTGTCACAGTTGGCTGTTGAGGGGACTCCACAGAGGTGAGGACCCAGAACCTCACTTTCTCATTGTTCTTCCATCCATGAAAGGTAGTTATTGAATGTGGGCTCCCAGATGGCTTTCCACTGTGTCACCTTGCCCTGAGGTAAGACAGACAGAGGAGGGTACTTCCTTACCCCAAGGCTGTGGGCTAGCAGTTATGTGCATCATTTCTGCTCACATCCCCATTGGCCAGAGCATAGTCATGTGACCATACCAGATGCAGGGGAACCTGGGAAATGTATTCTAGCTGGCTTTCACATCCAGTGAAAACTCAAAGGTTCTCTTACTGCCGCATGAAGGTGGAAATGGATATTGGGGTAAACGGTAGTTTCTATCCTCTCCCAGTTCTGGTTTGTCACAGATTAATATTGCAGTAGTGAGTCTCCAGTTTGGTTCAGCCCTGGGCTCCTGATCTTTCATGCGGATGCAGAAAGGCAGAGAATTTCAGTGCTAGAAAGCCGGCTATCATCCTGCATCTAAGCAAAAACTTACAAGAGTTGAGTCAAGGGGTAAAACACTGTGGATATGTGGTAGGTCAATTTTAAAAAATAAAAAATTCCTCAGAGTAAGGCACGGGAGGCCTACTCCCTTTACTTGAAAGAGCTTTGTTGATTAGATGGAATGCTGAGTTGGTCCTCCTTTGGGTCTTAAAACCTCTCAGTTGGAAGAGACCAACAACTTGGCCATGAACCCTTAATTAAGGCCCAGCCCGGATTCCTTAGGTAGGGTGGATTATTTCCTGGCAAGGCAGATTGGTAGGCAGTGAATGGGTTCCCCCCCCCCCCAAAGCAGCCTTTGGGAGTGTGAGAGGTGGGCCATCCCTGAGAGAATAGGTTCAACCAGACAGACGATCCAGATAATCCAATAAAACGCTTCTTGTTTTTGTGACTAATCCGACTGTCATACTCTGTTTCCAGGAGCTCAAGATGTCAAAAAGTGTTTCTGAGCCTTAATGTTCACTTTCTGGTTTGTCCAGAATTCATTTGCTTCTCCAAGCTGCCTGCGCCTGTTGCAGACAATAACCTACCAAGCAAGAAATTAGGGGGAGAGCCAGACAGAGTGTTTCCTGCACTCCAGAGCTCAGGGCTCATCAGCTCAGGTGTCATCTGCTAGTGTGGGTTGTGTGTGCTCACTGCCTTCTACCCCTTAGTCTCTGATCCTGTGATGGTGGTTCCTGTATGAGCCTCTTCCCCCAAGGGAGAGGTTTGGAGGAGCCAGGCTCCATCCTGGTTTGTGTGGTCTTCCCAGCATCTGGGTTGGTGGTAAATCATGTTTACCTGGCATGTGGTAAATCAGTGTTAGCTGACTTGTTGACTTTGTGCCAATAACCAGGGTTGGACCATGGCTCTTTGGAGTTAATCCACTTTGACACTGAAGTGCCAGCTATAAGTGATCAGGACACCGAACCTGTCCTATTTCCATGCTTTCTAGATGCGACTCCAATCTCTCCCTCCTCCCACCTTCCCTCTAGGAGTCCATTGCTGTCTTTAAAAATGAAAAGAGTGCTTATCAGAGATTGGCGAGAGTCTTCTCATTATAAAAATTAATGATATGGGAAAACTGTTTGGCAATTTCTTATCAACTAAGCATACACTTGCCTTAATTCCCAGTGGTTGCACGGTTGGACATTTTTCTTAGAGAAATAGAATTCTATTTTCAGACAAAAACCAGTACATGAATATTCATAGAGGCTTTATTTGTGATAGCCCCAAACTGGAAATAATCCAAGTGTCCTTCAGTGGGTGAATAGTTAAAAGAAACTCTCATACATTCATACAGTGGAACCCTGCTCAGAAAGAAAAAGGTGCACTTTTTTTTTTTGGTCTCACCTTTCAAAATACAGCTAGCATTTAGACTACATAGGTGTTTGCACCAAGGACACATTTCTGAGATATGCAATGTATTAGTTTGGTAGGGCTGCTGTAACAAAATACTAAAAAAAGTGGCCTAAGTAACAGAGATTTTTCTTCAGTTCTGGAGGCTACAGGTTTGAGGTCAAGTGGTTGAGATTAAGTGTCAGAGGAGATTGGGGTATGTTCTCTCTGATGGTGCTAGGGAAGGGTCTGTTCCAGATCTTTCTCCTAAGCTCTGGTAGTTCCTTGGCTCATGGCAGCATAATTCTAATCTTTATGTCATGTTCTCTTCATGTGAGTACCTGTGTCCTCCAGGGTGGAAGGTCACAACACAGATGTCTGTTCCCTCTAGACTTCTCCCCAGGACTTGATTTCCCACGTTTCCAGATTTGCTATATCTTCTTGGATGAAATCGAGCCTGGAAGCCCCTCTGCAGGGAGCTCAGGTCATCTCTTCTCTCACCCGGAACCCCTCAGCTGCCCAGTGGTCCAAGGCGCCTGGCTCCTCTGCCACTGAGTAGGTGTGCTCCGTCCTGCCTCCAGCCCCACTCTGTCACCTGGGCGCAGCAGGGCCACACCCCCAGGCTCCTGGATCAAATGCTGAGGAAGTTGGCTTTGCGGTCTCTGAGCCGGGGCTGGCTCTGGTGCAATGGCCCCAGCAAGGCCCTTCTCTCTTTGCCTCAGTTTTCTGCACTGTCCAGGGAAGGAAATCATTTCTCTCTCTTCGTTGAGTCTGAACTATCTTAGAGTTGAAGGTTGAAATTGATGAAGATTTCTCACATATGCAAGGTCATTATAATGGTGTTATAATAATCATTTTAAAGTGACCGATTTTTAAGCATCTCCCCATGCTAAATGCAACATGGCCTCTTAATTCTAGTAAAAATCTTACAAGGTGTCATCAGGAGCCTGGGCTGTCCCAAGCACATTCCCCATTCTTCCTAACTTGAAGTAAATTTAATCCAAGATGGTGAACTTTTCTTTACTCCTGAATACTTCCCATTATCCTTGCTATTTAATGATTGCAGGATGACATCTATATCTTTGCGATTTTGTCACAATTTTGCATTTTCTAACTTGTCACAGGTTTCCAGGGATGCTTTCTTAATATTTCCCATGGGTCATGCCATCTCAAGACCCTCCAGGACTCCCCATTCCCAATGAGCATGAAGTCTGCAGGTCTGCTGAGGGTCCAGATAATCTGTACATTTCCCACCCTTTTCTGTCCAGTCCTCTCCTCTGTCCCTGCTCACCCTATTCCTAATTCTCTGACATTTTAACCTTAAAGACTTTCTCTCTGATATTCCCTGGACTAGAAAGCCATGTCCTTCCTCCTTCACAGTCCAAAGGCTGTGTGTTTTCATTTGTTTATCGTAATTTTCGAGGTTCAGCAACACTGTAGCATGCATCAGAACTTCATTCTTTTTTTTATGGCTGAATAATATTCCTTGGCATGGACGTGCCCCAGGCTGCCCATGCCTCCGTTCACAGTGAACACGTGGGCTGCTTCCCCCTTCTGGATCTGGTGACTAGCCAGTAGGCTTTCTTATGCATCACTTTGCTTGGTTTATGTCCCACAAAAACTTCCCCAAAGGGATGTTGACGCAGAGAGTCGATGTACCGGCCCGTGGGATCAGTTGGGCAGCAGGGAGGAAACAGATGGCCCACTTCCCCGGGCAGATGAGGAAAGGTTAATGAAGGCATTGTTGATGAGGTTGGGAGCTGGGGTAAGAAAACCAGCCAGGGCCAGGGGTGCCCCCAAAGCTTGCCACAGTAGGAAGCCTTCACCACTGGGAGGCTTTCGGGAGGGACCGGCTGCTAGACTCCAGCAGGGGCGGGGCTGGCTGGCCGGAGCCCAGGCCTTCAGAAGACAACCCACAGACTGGGGGTCAGGGAGCTGGGAGGGAGGTACCAGGGCCTCCCCTCCTGCCTCCCATTGGCTAAACCCAGGAGAAGCCTGAGGCCAGGGAGCCAGCCCTCTACAGGGTAGCGAAGATGGAGGGTGAATCTAGGGGTGGGGGGTGTAAACTGAGCCCACCCAGGATGGCCTTGGCCTCCCAGAGGTCTTCAGTCTTGACAGTGGTCTTCAGACTCAAGACCCCAAGCTCCTTCTAGCCCCTGAGGTGCGAGCCGCTGGCCCATCTCAGACTCCGTCCTGTGCCTCTGCTTCCCCACAGAGGCCTTTCACTTCCCAGGGCTCCGGGAGGCTGGGGTTTGCAGAGGAGCGGCCTCTGGCCTCCTGCCCTCTCCCCACAGGCTGCGCTCAGCCTTGAACCTCCTGCTCTCGCCGCTTTGCTGTGTTCCCTGCATCAGCTGCAGACCAGTGGGCCCCTGGGGACGGGGGCTTTTCTTCTTTCTCCCTTGTTCGTGTTCATTTTTGAGCCATAAGAGAGCCAGGGAGAGAAAGCACTGAGAGAATCAGGGGCCGGGAGACTGTAGTGAAAAGAGTGGCGGGGACAATGCCCAGCGCTTGGCGAGGTCCTGAATGCGGGGCTTATGGCCGTGTGGGGCCTTCCAAGGGCCTTTGTGCTACTTTCTATGAACTGTTACTAAACCCTTGAATGGGCTCACATTGTGCTCAGGATGAAATGCACCCCCCAGGCCCCCAGGGCCGGGGCCTCCTTGCACACCGCTGGCCCCTCTCTTCCCCACTTGCCTCCCTATAGCTCCTGGCACCCCGCGCTCGCACTTCCCACCTTCCCACCCCTGCATCCCTGGCCTGGGATACTGCTTCCTCCTTCCTCCCCAGGGGTGAAGCCTTGTGCTTCAGGTTGCATGCCATGTCACCTCGTTATAAAGGCTTTTCTTGCCCTAGTCTAGATACCCTTCCCCCCACCATGCATTTGCTCTTGGCCCCTTTGGGTGGCATCTCTGTCTCCCACTATCCTGTAACCTCCACCAAGACCTGGTGGCTCACCTGCAGCTCCATCCGCAGTGCCCAGGGGAACCAAGCACGAGGTGAGCCTTGAAACATGTGCAGGGGGTCAGCGGAAGCCGCCCCCATTCCTCTTGGCAGAAATAGAAAGTGGGAGAAACGTTTCAACACTCCGTCTGTTCAGACGTGACCCCTGTTTGCATTTCTGATCTTAGACCATCTACAAAGACGTCTCTGAGCATCTGACCTGGGTGAGGCTCACTCCGACTTTTGTAGGAAGAAGTTCTGGACTTTGTTCCCTGGATTCCTCTGTGGTGGCAGGGACAGGAATATCATCCATCTTGAATTGTCCCCGCGAGTCTGTCTTCACCCCAGGACTCAGTGGCTTTGATTTGGGCTCCTAATTAGTTATGCACCTTGTGGATAGGTCCTCTCTCCCCTCCCCCCTCCCTGCTTTCTCCCCCCATCATATCTGGCAAGTCCTCCTGAATTATTGGATGATTTTGATCGACTGAGATATTTTGATTTTGACTTCAGCTGATAAAACGTCTCTGGCTGGCCCCCATTGCTAGTGTCCCTCCTGCGTGTGAGCGAACCGTGGTCCTGATGCCAGCCTGTCCACTCAGTCCACGTCACTGTTGCACCCGAGGTCTCTACCACAGTGGACTTGAACAGTGACCCGAGGGTTTTGTAATGTTCGAGGGTGGCTGTGGGGCACTTTATCACAGGACGACCGTGGCAGCCTGGGACGACAGGCAGATGAAACTGTACAGGGGTGCCCCCTCCCAGCCGAGAGGACAGAGGCCGGGTTTCACTGGGTCTCCACAGGCTCCTCAAGCCCCTTGGAAGGCCGGGTCCTCCTGTCCCTCCCTTCCTTGCTCTGTGTGGCTGCTCTTCTGACTTTACCCAATTAAGCAAGGTCCCAATGAGGGGTGCCACCATCAAGATGCCAAAGGAGGAAGCAAACCAGGCGGACCGGCTAAGGCCCGTGGGACTCATCCCCATCCACCAACGCAGCCCTGGGGTTCTTTCTTGTCTTACCCACCGCTCCCTTCGCTTTCTCCCTCCTCCTCCTCCTTTCCTTCTCCGGCTCCTTGTCCTTCTTCAATCTGAGACAGTGACAAGCATGGCCTTCTGTCTGCTCTCTACTCCATGCGTCCTGCTGGTGAAACTGTGACCAAAATGACGGGGGACTGAGCTCCCCTTGAATGCAGAGGTTAAGAAGTGGGTCGGGGCTTACAGGCCCTTTAAGGTGGGTTGGATTTTGGTGGAATACCCCCAACTGTGGCCTTGACTGCATTTTGACTTAGAATCCAGCTCTCGGGTCTCAAGGTCCAGATCCTCAGGGCAGCTCTCAGACTGTATTGGGGTGAGGCAGGCAGTGGATTGGTGTGACATCTTAGAAACAGGATTCATTCAGCCTGTGCTTTTAGTGAGCTGCAAAGACCGCCATTTCCTTACTCGAGAAGGCGCAGTCACCTGATTATCAGCTAAGGGGGTCACTGAGTTGGTAAATGCAGCCACAGGTAGAGCATATGTGAATCATCTCAGCAGCTCACCATACTGAAGTTTTGTTTTGAGTTAGGGGGAAGAAACCCCACCACTCTGTCATTGGGTGAATATCCACGTTTCCGAGATGAGGAGACCAGGATCCCAGAGGCCACTGACTTGTCCTGGGGTCACCTGTCAGGAAGGCTTTGATCAGACTGGTCCAGGGATCTTGGGTGTTCTGGTTGATTCGGCAGGAAAGCTGTAGTTCAGATTTCTTCCTTTGTTTCGGTGGGGATTGCACAGAGAGAGGCACAGCGCTGTCACCTCCAGCCTCAGGTCATTCATCAGCCCTCTAACTGATCTTCAGTTTCCTCACCTGTGAAATGAGAATAAGGAGGCCCTCCTGGGGGCCAACAAGGGTCCAGGGAGGCAAGTCCGACACTTAGCTTCACTGATGGCAGGGCCTTTGATGAAGTTGTGGAATCCCATAAGGCCGCTTCTTGGCCACACCTTTATTGACATGGAAATTCAGATTTCATAAAGAGTCAGTAGACCCCGAGGGAAACTGACCTTCTGTGTTCTCATGTGCTGCCACGAGTCTGTGTGTTGGGCTTTTAGAGGTTAAAAAAATAATGTGTGGGCTTACCCTATATGGGCAGTTCATAGTGAAAGCCTTCAGGACGGACTTTTCAGCTGAGCCAGGATTCATGTTTATGGTGTCCAGATGGAAAGATCCTAGAAATGAAAAGCATTTTTTGAATAAACCTCGTATGCACTTATATCAACAGATACCTGCTGGCGTTACATTGAACAAGTAGGCAGGGAGGTCTTGCCACCAGATTTAACAGAATCCAGAGACACAGAAACTCCATATAAACCTTCTAATCCCAAAGAGCAGCAATGACCACTTTCATATCCTACGCCTTGGGCACGCATCACTAATCCATGCCAGTGCTCTTATCTCCAAGCCTTATGTTCATTTGTATGTGTGTGTCTCTCTCACTAGGCCATAGGCCCTTGAAGAGTGCTGACTGAGTTCTGTTTCTTCTTTATCTCTGCAATTCTCACATAGCATAGATGGTTAATGCTTGCTGAGGAGGTGAGCTCAGAGGGGTTAAGGAGGTTGCCCCAAGCCACACAGGAAGTAAGTCTGATCTGTAGTCACACCTCCTTTCCCAGGCCAGGAAAACAGGAGGGAACTTGTGTAATGGAGTAATATTGTGAAGTATCGATGGGAGATTTTTTAAAAAGTATTTTTGAATTGAAATATAAGTGAAATATAATTCACATAGTAGAATACACAACTTTTGTCTGTGTAGTTTCTCAAGTCTCAACAAATGGGTTCACCCATAAAACCCCACCCCACCCAGGCCATCTGTTATTCTAGATACCTCTCTTGTGCTTTTCCCTGGTCAGTTCCTCTCCCGAGGTAGCCACTGATCCTGTCACCATGGAGGAGACTGGCCTGGTCTACATCTTCATAACATGGAATCGTGAAGTGTGGGCTCTTGCGTCTGGCCGTCACTCAGCATGAGGTTTCATGAGGGTCACCATGGGGTTGGGCATGTTAGTCGTTTGTCCCTTTATGCTGCTTAGTGAGCACACCATGCTTTGTCTATCTGTTCACCTGAATTCTGGTTTAGGCGGGAGCAACCCACCTGTGGTCAGCAGCCTCTGAAATGGCCCCCAGGGACCCCTACTCCTTTCTGATCTTTGGGCCTTCCACAGGCTCCTCTTGTCCCTGGGCTGCACCTAGGGACTTGCTTCCATCAAAAGCACAATGAGCAGGAGGGACGAGAGGTCAGCTCTGAGCTTTGGAGGTAGGGGCTGCGACTTCGGCTCTCTTACTCATTCGTGCCTTTCACTTGCCCCCACTCTGATGGACGCAGCTGCCGGTCATGAGGCAGAAGCTCATGTGACAACAAAAGCAAAAACAGAAACAAAAAAAAAGAGGAAGGCCTCATGCCAAGAGCCAGCCAGGATCCCCAGCCCTCAGTCCAGCAGCCTGCAAGGAGCCGAATCCTGCCAACAACACAGGAGTGACTCGGGAAGCAGGACCTTTTCCAGGCACTCCTTGAGTGACTGCTGCCCTGTGTGACATTTTAATTGCCGCCTTGTGAGAAACCATGAGCCTGGGACCCAGCTGTGCCGTGCCTGGATCCCTGACCTGCAGACACTGGGACAAGATGCCAGCGCTGCTCAAGACACTAAGTTTCAGAGGGAATTTCTCACACAGCCATGGATAACTGACACTTGGGTGTCAGGAAAATACTGCTTCCCAGGTTCTTGGACAAACGTTTTTAAGGATATAAGTTACACATGCTTTAAAAAAAATGCAATGATCCCCTTTGACTTCGTCGTCACCACCACCCACCTGACCATTCAGACTGAGTGTGAGGCCTCTTGGCTTTGGGGAGATGGTCACCCTCTGCAAAGCGCTGTCACCTCTGACAAGCCATCACATCTTTCACTCTTGCATCTCAGAAGCTGAGGTCCAGGAAAGGAAGAATACCCAAGGGACGGGTTTGTCTTCACCTAGACAAGGTCATGATTCTGGGGTTAGAAAGATGCTGAGGCCGAGGGGAGAAGTGAGACCCTGGTGTGGCTCTGAAAAGTGTCCTTGTGTTCTGCTGTCCCTCCCCTGGATGACCTCCAGGTATATATGGAGATCTGGAACAGAGGGACTTACTCTGCCCATTCCCAGGTGCGTCCCAGGACAGCCTCCAGTCTCTACCTGTACCAGGTGGGCACAGGGGCAGTAGTAACCATGGTGACGAGGCCTGCAGAGGCAGAGAAGGCCCAGACAGCCCCAGGGAATTTTCAGAGCCTCAGGAAGGAGAACTATGGGGACTAACGTTGACCGTGGTCAGAGACTTGCTGAGCGACGGCAGGGACAAATGCCACCCACCAAAAAATCCCACAGGAGCAAGAGTACACAGCACATGCCGAAGAAAACAGGTGGTAGCCAGGGGATAGAGGCGCCCTCCCCTGCAGCCCCCAGAACTGGAATGCCACCGCAAAGAAGGCAGGATAGGAAAAGGCTGAAGTCAATGAGTTCACCTGCGTTGGCTAAGATTGATTTTCTTGTCTCAGTTGCCTGAGGCCCTCAAGACAGAAATTAGATTATACTGAATTGATGCAACTGCAGACAAGAACATTTTATTTGCATGTGAGTTTGCAGCACGGGGGTGTCCTGTGGCTGGCCGTGCCGGCTGTGTGGCCCTGTTCAAGCTGTTCCTGCTGCTGCTAAAATCAACACCGCGGTAGGAGAAGGGTTTGGAATGGAGTTGGAGAGGTCATAAGTCAACTGCTTCCTCTTCATGCTCCAGAGATTTATCTTTGAAAAACCTGACCCTGTCCGAGTTTATCAGCAGTGACTTGCTGGGGTGGCTACTGGAGGTCCCAAAGTCGTCATCCTCCTGAGCGGCATACTCACCTTAGTCCTTGCCGCTCAGAATTTCTTGTTTTCCCTTTGAATTTGCCACTACATCAATGATGCCCTGCATTCTAGGGCCACACGCAGCTCCTTTGTTCAATGCTGATCTCAGCATTCGCAGAGGTTGGGTTTGTGACACGGTCTTAGGATCTCAAATCATCTTAGCATGCAAAATACCAATAAAAAATTAAAATATGGAACCCCCAGGTAGCCCAAAGGAATGAAAAGGGCTGATGTTTTGACATCACACAGCTTTGACATTTGTTGTCTTTGTGGAAGATTCTTAAGGTTCCCCCCCCCCCAAGATTTGGATGGATAAAACCCATTGTGTGGGCTTGGCATGAGATGAAAATAAGAAGCGAGACAGATTAATGACGCAGGCTCTAGAATCATCTGCGAGCACGTGCTCAACTTACTCTCCACGTTTCTTTGGACAAGTGACTCACTCTCTGTCCAGCACCAGCATCTATCTTACAGGGTTGTGTTGGGGTTTGGAGACATACGGACACAACAGGTCTTTGTTGCCTAACACAGTTTGACCCTAACTGAGAAATAGGCCCTGGAGTCCGACAGAGGGAGATGGGAACACCACCTTTCTGATCTTCATAGGCGAGGTTGGTGGATGAGGCTGGGCTTCATGGCCACTAGTGATAGTGAGCTGTCAAATGGTGAGACCTGGATGCAGGCACAGCTGAGACCCAGCGCATGCCTCTATTGGTGGCCCTGGAAGGAGCAGAGACTGTCTCCCTTAACCTTAGGGAGAAGAACAGCCTGGGGACTCTCTGCACCCAGGTTGAACCCAAAGAACGGCAGGGGAAGAAGACAGCCAGATGAACTTTGTCCTTCGGCCCCAATCCTCCATCAATCAGTCACTCCTCTGCTTTTGGAGGGTACAAGAAGAGGAGAGAGTTCAGGAATTGTACTCAGTACCCAGAGATTCTCCCAGAGCACCAGGAAGAAATGGATGTCCCCCTAGTAGATCATGCACTATAAATCAAATATTCCCCTCTCAGGGCTTTAGCACAGCGCCAGGTACAAATGCTACAAATCTTGGCTCCCTGCCTCACATTAATGCTCTAGAATTTTATAAAATTTTTTAAACTACTATGACCTGGAAACATATGAAGAGGTCCAGCATTGCTGGGTCCACTCAGTGTCTCTTTTTCTACTTCATCATCTACAAGAAAAGGAAAACCCCATTTTCGAGGAGCTGGATTCCCAGTATGCTTGAGGACACTTTGCCGCATGTCAAGCAGATATTGACTTTCGAGCAGGTGCTAGGGCAGGGCGATCCATAGACACTGGTCCTGCCCCCAGTGCTTCCCCTTGCAGGGCCGGCTTGGCGCTTAGCCTGGGGCTTCGGAGGGTACCGCGTCTGTTGTTTTCCACTGCACAATGTCAGGGTTCTGTGTACAGGTGGTGAGCTATGCGGATGGAGCAGGGAGCAGCCCCCCGGGGGCCTGGGCCAGGGCTTTCCCCCCAGTCCGGCCATTGCAAGGAGCTCTTCTGGGCTCCTTTTCCAGATCGTGTTCTTGGCTGGCATCGGCAGCCCCTGGGGTCTGTTTTCAAGTCTGGAGAAACAGCACCGAAAGTGAAGTGATTTGCTCCTTGCAGCATGGGTGTGTGTGTGTGGGTGTGTGTGTGTGTGTGTCTTGTGCACTTCTGTGTTCACCTGTGACGGCTGGCCAGCTCTCATTCTAATCTATCAAGGTCAACAGCACAGCAAGATCCATGAACTCGGGATCCAGACTGTCACCAAACTTGACCACTAACTGTCCTTGTGACCTTGCATAAGTGGCCCCTTATGGCTTGGTTCCCGCGTCTGTAAGATGGGGATGAAAATACCCGTCTCCACAGTGCTTACGATGTATGTAAAGCAGTCAGTACTTGGGATACAAAAATAGTAAAATCTAGTTCTTCCTATTATAATGTTAATACTATCAATTTTGAGTAATTTTGAGATATTCTACAGGAAGTACACATAATAAATAAATCATGTATCTGAACTGAAATTGCCAGTCAGAGAAACGGGAATTAAGGAAAAAAAAAATGTGGACAAAGGCAGATGCACATTAGAACAGAAAGGGTGGGCTGTAGTGAGAGAGGAAGTAGGGGAATACAATTTAAAAAATCAGAACATAAGGGCATATACCATAATTATAATAAGATGTCAATTTGGCTGTGAGCTTCCTGGCAGCCAGATCAACAAGGGAAGTAACTCAGACCAAGTGGTACAAACTTTGCTAAAAATCTAAGATTCAGAAGATCTAGCTCTCTTTATTTCCCAAAAAAGCAGATCACAGAGTTAACAGCATAAGATTCTGGACCCGATCAATATTTCCTACCAAAAAGTGTGTGTGAGTGTGTGTGTGTGTGTGTGTGTGTGTGTGTGTGTGTGTAGATAGGCAGCAATAAATAGTTGTTTGCCCAATTGAAGTTCTCAAATCATTATTATTATTAGTCTCAAAGCTGGAGGCCCTTTCATTATGAGCCTTGGGTCTACTTCTTGTGTGCAGCTCCTGGGTCTTCTCCAGCAGCACCGGTGCTTGGCCTCCCTGTCTCCAGTCATGCTCCTCCTTGGGGGTTTGTATTACAGTGACCTTGTTGACCTGGTCAGTCTCAGAATGGGAGCTCTTATAAAGAACCATGTGGAATCCAGCCTTGCACTGGACACTACTCCTAATCACTAAGGGATTCAAACAAATGGAACATAGGAAGATGTTGGAAATCCACACAGATCCTGGGCATAGCTCTAGGAAGCGGGGATGTGGGATGCCTTCTTCAAATGGCTCTGGGTGCTCCATTTTCCATCTTATACCCACAGCAATCCAGTTATTCGTGATGCCCAGAGTGCAAGGGTCCCGTTGTTCTGACAGCAGGCCTGTCCTTGCTTCTGCTGAGTTGAATGAATCTGCGCTCAGAAGCTGATGGGTGCCGACATCCATCGCCATGCTTGTTCTGAGCCCCCACTGCCCATCGGCTGCTTCTGTCCAATGATTCACAACAACCAAGGTGGGCATGTTCCTGGGGATGCAGAAGGCCTCTGATGGGTGAACGCACCAGCAGCCTTGCCAAACTTTTCTTAGACTAGACAGCAATATAAGATGCCATCACCCTAACCTCATGGTTCCGAAACACCTACCTGTGACTCTGCGGGTGGCTTGGGCTTTCTCACAACATGGCCGATAAGTTCCCCAGTCTGACATCTTGACAGGGAACCAGGAAGAAACTGTGTTCCCCAAATGACCAGGTTCTGGAGACAATATGACATTACTTCCACCATATGGTATTCATCAGAAGCAAGTCACTAAAGCCAGCCCACAGTCAGGAGGGGAGAATGAGACTCTACCTCTTCCTGGGAACATGCCACAGAATGTGCAGACACGTTTTAACCCTCCGTCAACATGCAAGGAGCCCCATGGAGGGGCTGGGCTCCCTGGGGGTCTGTAGTCACAGGCTGATGTGCTTTTGTGAGGGATGTGGTGGTGCCCAGCTCCGAGTAGCTGGCAGATGGTCTTGTTGCTGGCTTGCGTGCCACCTGTGTGCTCCTCAGTGGCGTTATTCACTGGTACCCAGAGCAGCAGGTGTCGGCTGGAGGAAGCTGCGGGACTAGAGCAGGGCCTCCTCATTCTCATCCTGGCTCCCTCCCCACAGTGCTGGGATCCACTTCATTCCATCTGTGCTTCTTCCATCTTTTCACTTTCCAGAAAATGTGACCAAAGAGAAAACACAGGGCCAGGGTGTGACCTGCGCTAGGCACCCGGCTGATAACCTCAGGGGCCGCCCTGTTCTGCTCTCCAGGTGCAAGCTGGAGGTGACTAGGGCCAGCCATGAACGAGCTCATCCTCAGAACGCACAGCTGGGCCTTTGTTGCTCCCTGTGTTCATTTTGCCTTTCCTCTCCCGGGTCATCCACTAAGACGTTTTACCAGAAAAGCAAGAAAGTGAAATTAAACCACTGACGGGTGCCACTCAGCCTCCCACAGGACCTGGCTCCCTGGAGGTTTCTGGGCAGATCTTGAGACTTCATTATTACCAGCTGGCACTCTCCCTCCTCTGGAGGACCAGGGCTGGGCGGTAACGAAGGGGAAAGTGGACGACTCGGCCAGTCTGCTGAAGTCCCTCTTCCCATGAGTGATGAGAACTATTCTAATTCTCACTTGATGAGATAAAAACAAAGGAACCACTAAGGTAAAACACACCAATGACATAAAGACTCTGTATTACTTTATTAAAATAGAGAAAAACTCAGGCAGAATAATTCTTCTCCTCCTCCTCCTCCTCCTCCTCCTCCTCCTCCTCCTCCTCCTCCTCCTTCTTCTTCTTCTTCACTCAGATTGAACCCAGGGGTGCTTGGCCACTGAGCCACATCCCCAACCCTTTAATATTTTTTCATTTTGAGACAGGGTCTTGCTAAGTTGCTTAGTTGCTGAAGCTGGTTTTGAACTTGCAATCTTCCTGCCTCAGCCTCCCGAGCCAGTGGGCAGAATTTTTTTATAAATAAAATTAAATTGACTTAGAAGCTACCTCTTGACACCTTCTTCTCATGAAAGACAACAACTTGACATAACCCAGTGTGAAATAGCCTTTAACTTCACGAGGGGGGGCCACTTGGATTTTATTGTGCAGTGCTGCTGTGGTTAGGCCCCTACAGCCCACCTCTTGTAACCCTTGCAGATGTCATTCTCGGGTAAAAGAAGAGAAGATCGTTATTTTTTTTCAGTCATGACAGTAATTCTCAGTATGTTCAATGCCAAACAGGTGACAACTGCTAAAAACGAGCTCATAGTGATTCTCCAGAAAATCTGGCGATCATTATTTTTGGAGCAGTATACGGTTTTCAGTTTGTTATGCTGAGATATCTGTTGTCTGTGATAGCCATATTTTTTCACCATTAGAGCTGCCATATGCACAGGCAGTCACATCTGTGCACAGAAGGCCAATGATTGCTCTTTTATGGGATTCTCCCGAGTCGTCACATGCTGCCCTGTCTGGGGTCCTTGCCCACTCTTCCAATCACACCAGCGTTCTGGTGCCTCAAGATTTCTCTGGCTGAAGTCTCAAGTGTCAGGAGATGCTCTTTAAAATCA
The DNA here is from genome assembly GCF_001458135.2 of Marmota marmota marmota. NCBI lineage: Eukaryota > Metazoa > Chordata > Mammalia > Rodentia > Sciuridae > Marmota > Marmota marmota. The sequence goes on from NW_025999999.1 coordinate 16,961,514, forward strand.
CCAGGCAAAGTGGGCACAGGGATGCACCCCTGTAATCCCAGCCACTCGGGAGGCTGAGGCAGGAGGGATGGCAAGTTCAAGGCCAGTCTCAGCAATTTAGCAAGACCCTGTCTCAAAATAAAAAATAAACAGGGCTGCTGATGTAGCTCGGTGGTAAAATGCCCCTGGGTTCAATCCCTAGTACCAAAAACAACAGCAAAAACTAGGAGCGGGTGGGGTTGAATGTCTGTCTTCTCTAAGCTCTGAAGGTGACTCCGGGCCAGTCTCTGAGTGCACATCAGTGGGAAGATAATGAAGGAACCAGGCTGTGGATCTCAGTTTTTTGGGGGAATTGCAAAGCCCACCCCCTTCATTTATCCCCAGGTTGGTAAATGCTTCCCCTTGGGAAGCACCCAGGTAAGCAGCAAAGTGAGACCAGGGCTCAGGTGTGGCCGTGGACCTGGCCTCACCCCTGTGCTCAGTTCTGTGTCTGTGGCCAGAAACCCGATGGGCCAGTGCTCTTGTGGGGAGACCTGTGCTGGGGGGGAAGGACAGGCCTTCTCCCCCAGGCTCAGGGGTAGGACGCAGAAGAAGCAGCAGGAGGAAGTGAAGGACAGACACCAGATACTCCCCTGCCACCATGGCTTCTGAGGCCCAGGAAGCAGCACGTACCTGACAGGTTGGAGCTGAAGAGTGGTGGTGATTGCTTGGAGCCACTACCGCCTGGGTGATCATTCCGCAAGACGACGAGCAGCCGCCGGTGGCTGCTGGCCTGAGCTCTGGACTGGTGGGCAAGCCTGAGGAGGAGCGACACCTTCAGCGTACAGCTCGGTCTTGGGAGAGATAAAAAAATGAGTAGCAGGCCTCCCGGGACCCCTGCCTGCCTCCTCATGAAAGGCTGCCCACTCGCACGGCCAGTGACAGCAGTTTGGCCTTTCCAGACAGCTTTGTTTTAAATAGAATTATAAGACCTCGTAAGGCTGGGATGAGACATGGCTCTACCTTGTCCATAGGCACTGAGTCAAAGAAAGGCAGCCTGAGTGGTCAGGTCCCACTGTGCCGCGGAACTGCACAAGGTGAGCTGCACAAGGTGAGCTGCACAAGGTGAGCTGCACAAGGTGAGCTGCGGTATCTTCCGGAGGAAGCACATGCTCTAGCAGGGAAGGTTCAAGGCTCCTTGTGGTCTCCTGCAGACTCTCAGCCTCAGGTTCCCTCCTGGTCCCAGTTTGAATGTGGCCACCTTCAGCCACACGCCCTTGGGGCCAGCTCACCCAAGCCCGCCCTCAGGCCTTCTTGGCTGGGGCTAGGAAACTCACCACCTATAGGCCTCGGTGGCTTGACTCCTGCTTATTCTTCAGGACTTGATCTCTGGCCACCCTCCCCTGGAAGGCTTCTCTGACCATGCCCTTCTTGCCTCCAGGGACACACGGGACAAAGGAAAATCCAGAAACTCCCAGACCCACAAGTTAAAAGATGTATCTCTGGCCAGAAAAAAATATTTTCAAATTAAGACACAGCCCTAGGACAAACACCAACATGAGACCTTTTGTATTTGTTATGACCTCTGAGCCCTTCAAATTTTCCCCTTGGCACAAGTGTCTCAGGTTAGTGAGTCCTAGGCTGTCCCACCAAGGTCTGAGGAGTTCAAAGCACCTGTAACTCAGTCTGTCTAGAGACAAGTCTGGGACAACATAGTGGGCTATTGGCCATGGAGCGTCCTGGAGTCAAACTGGTAAAAAATCGACAGTGTCAACAAAAAACAAACCAAACAGATTCTCAGAGCACTGTAGTGCTCAGAGCATCACCAGCCAGGAACAAAAGACACCATGATTATTCAAGGCATTAAACAACTCTTGGGGCTCCGGTATTTATGGGCGGGTCACTCAGAGAAGATAGGAATTACCCAGGTCTCAGCAGGGAGCATTTCTGACCCTGATTGTGAAGATTTCAGAATCGCAGGGAGCCTCCCATTCACTAGGGTTCTTCAGAACCAAGGGGCATGTTTATTTGTGTGTGTTTGCAGGAATTGGCCCGTGAGATTAGGAGGGCTGGCAAGTCCAACATGGACAAGGAATTCTAACAGGCCAGAGACCCAGGAAGAAGTTGCAGATGACCCAAAGGCCTTCTGCTGACAGAGTTCCTCCTTCCAGCTTGGAGAAGGTCTTCGACCTCTGAAGGCCTTCAACCTGAGGTCCACCCACCTTATGGAGGGTAACCTGATTTACACAGAATCCAGGTGTTTGTTGCAGCTGTTTGTCCAAGTGTTGTGTGTGAGTGGAAGGGGTGTTAAAATTTTTGGTTTGTAGGTATCCCAAGTCAGAGGAGCCACATCCAAGTCTGATATAGATCATGAGATCTTTGACTTCAAGCCTGAGGCCATGATAGAATAAGCTTTTAGGGTAGTTTTTTTTTTTTTTTTGCAGGGGATGGGGGAGATGAAAATGATTTTCTTGTGGAGGAAAGTAAATGTTTGTGACCGAGGGGAAAACTGGTGGCCTGGATGGTGGTACCCAACTATGTTCACTCTCTCCCATTCTCTACATCATAGGTTCCTATCTCTTTGTCCTTGGTCTTGGCCATTTGATGTGCTTTGGTCATGAATGGGAGCAGAAGAGACCTTGAAAGCCATCACAGGCCTCCAATTGTTCTCCTGAGCGTTTGTTCTCCACGAGAATAGAAGGTTCCTTCAGCCTGATCTCTGAATGAGAAGACAGGTTGCCAAGACAAACCAATCACAGCAAAGCCCAGCTGAGCTCTGCAGAGCCACAACTAATCAACAGCCCTCACTGTTTCCGAGCAAGAAACACGTGTGTTTTAAGTTATTGAAATGTTGGGGATGCTTGTTACTGCAGCAAAATCAGACACATACCACTGACGTCTATGACTAATTTGGATAATTCAGATCAGGTAAACAAAGACCTCCTTTCTAAATGGGAAGGTTTTCAATTTGAATTATGCAGACACTATCCCATTTTCTAACCCTATATTATCTTTACAAAGGATATTTGAAAGGTATTGTAAAGGCTTTAAATACTCTTATTACAGGATTTTGGATGTCATTTTGAACCCTGGAAATCCAACATATGGCTTAAGCCTTCCAGCACTGAGGGAATTAAGGCCGTCCATGTTTACCAGGCTGCAAAGACTTCCCAAGCAGTATCCCCAGTGGAATCTCCCGGATGTCAAAGCTCAGGGTGAGTCTGATGACCTCCACAGCTCTATTTTGTCTCATATTTCCTTCCTCCTCTTTCAGTTAGCATTTGGGCTGGATAAGAAGAAAAGAATTTAGGATCTCTCTTTACTGTGCCACCAAATTCCAGAAGACATTTTCAATTAAAAATAAAACTCAAGAAAACACAACCATGGCTTAAAGCCCTTGGGTAACTTTTATTTTCTGGAAATAACAGAAAGTCTTCGATCCTATTCACTTTTTCCTATTCTTTCCTTCAATTCTTTGCTTACTGGGAAACTAAACTAGTCCTTCTAGCACTGATTCTTAAGGCCTAATTCCTCCATAATTGAGTTTAAGTTTCCAGCTCTGTGGGAGGATATAAAATTATTTTTGCTTTGGTAACTTCGGTTAAGTTTTTTTTAACTGAGAACATTAATTTTGAGTAATAAAAGACTCAAATTCAGTAAACATAGGCAGTGACCTTGCCCAAACAATCACGATGCTGGATCTTACACAACCGATCTGGATATTTTAAGAGTAGGGCAGACCAATGAGTATTCATGCAAAAGGTCGGATAAGTAGGTTAAAGGAAAAAGTACTCGTCTCATCAGTGTGACTCATCCACCCCCCTGAGACTGGCAAAATGACTCAGGCTTTCAAGTAGGTGACAATGCTTAGAGAAAAATATGACCTAGCGGTTTTCATCGGGACTTCTCAGTTGGTTGGTGGTTACGCTTTTGATTCTTCTGCATCCCTGAGGAATTTGGGGTATTTTGGGCTTTTTCACAGAATGGGCCAAAGAACCCTGCTGACAGTTCACAAGAAACCTTCTGAATGTCTAGATTCCAACCTTGACACTCACAAAGGCTGTGGCAGAAAGAGCTGAAGGAGATTTTGAATTTAATCATCACTGGTGAATCAAACCCCAGGCCTGTGTCTACAAGTCCCCAAGGCCTGCTGGGAAGAGCACCTATTCATGTCCAGAATCCATGTTTGTCTTAAGCCAAGGTCAGCTCCAAGTGGACAGCCAGATCTCCAAGCCCCTTGCCTCTACTCTGCTGAGCTGGGAACAGGTCCTGGAAGGCAGGAAGGGGTCACCGGGAGGCTGGGATCCTGTTTCAGGTTTGCCCAGGCCAAGGCAGGAGGTCACTTCAGGTTGCTTTCTTTCTGGTCCTTGTTCATCAGCTGAAGGGAGATGGTCCCAGAAGCCTCCTTTGTTAGGTTGCAGTCAGAATCTGCAAGATTAGATGCTGGGAGCCTTTGGAACACTGGAGGGCACAAAGATGCTCAGAATGTCATCTCTTACGTTGTCAATGAGTAGGACCCGCTGTTAGGCATGCCAATGGCTTCCAGGCAATTTCTCTGTCTACATAAGAATTCTCAGAGGGTTCACGGAGAGAAGAAGACAAAACAGGGATTAGATATGGTAGACACACACATGCCCACAATACGTTCCCTAAAAATGACAATTTGGACGAACTCTGTTGACGTCCTCCACACCCAAAGCCCTGTTGGAGGCTGTGACATTTTCTCAGTCCCTACCAGTGGCTCCTCTTCCTCTTGGCCTTGAATATGACAGATTCAGATTTGGGATCCTCACTCTGTCCCTCCCTCCCTGTTTGGCTATAGCCGATGCCTGTTGTTTATCTGAGGATGAATCTCAGATCCTGTCTGTCCAGTGTCCCAACTCACAAAGGAACTTGTTTCATTACACTTAGAGCTGGTTGGGTATGTTCCATGGGAGCACCATTTTTAATCCAGACACCACCAAGGGTAAAATTTTGCAGATTAGTTTTATTGTGAAGGGGTGCAAGGGGGTCCAATAAGCTCACCACCCACATTACTTCTTTATTAAAATGCTCTTTGCTCATGTGGCACCCCCACCCACTGGCTACTCCCAAACTCAAGCCAGTTCTCCCTCTCAGTACTGTCCCCTCACCCAGCTTTATTATGTGAACCAACTTACTTCCCTGTGGTTGTTCTTATTTGCATATCTACCTATTACTTAGGTAAAAATGGTGCCCACAAAGATCTTCTGGTAGACTGAGATTTGGGGATGTTGGAGGTCATTTGATTTGACTAGTCATACACCTTGGTCACCTCCACTCCCGCCTCTGTCTCCCAGTGGTAGAGGGACTTGGTGGCAGCTTGAGTTCATTATCTGATCTGTGGATCAGAACTCAGATGAGGAGAGCCCTGGGCTGATGGTTGGACATGGGTTGGGTGAGTATATTTTGCTTGTCTCAGGACCACAGCCTGGACCTCCCAGTTTCCATACCTCTCCAGAACTTGCCATTCTTAAACCAGCTATAGTAAGGGGCTCAAGGACCAGTGAAAGGGCATCTGTCACTCAAAGTAAGATGCAGAAGTTGCTTCTCCTTGTCAATCAGCACAAACCCCCACAGTAATTACACTTGGCATTGGGTGATAATTTCTATTGGATACAGTTTAGAACTCTTGAAGCATTTTTATAGCTATAACTTCTTTGATCTTGCAACAGCTCTGTGAAGGAGTCACATCTTTCAGTTATTCAACAAATACTTGCTGAAAGTTCTGTTGGGGATGACTGAAGTGGTTCCCAGGACATAGGGCTATTGGTTTTAAAACCAGGACTGCCCCAGACAAACTGGTATGAGTTGGTTATCCTTCTGCCATTCTGGGCATTGAACTCCTAGAGATGAACAGGATGGGAGTGGTCCTATTACACATGGTACCTACAAGCTAGCTATTTTCATGTGTTTGATTTCCTGCTGGGTGTTGGACAGAGCTGTTGCCATCTGAACTTTATGAAGTTTTGATATCCATTCTTCAGACTTCTGACTTGTTCATCAGGCTCAGAGCTAGTCCCTGGGTAAGAAGACAGAAAGTCGCATGAGATGTTGTCCTGGCTGCTGTGGTTGGGAAAATATTAGGAGAACTATTACCAACTGGGGATTCCAAGTCTGTGTCTTTAAGGTACCACCCCGACTCCTTTTTTCCTTCTCTCTTGATTCCAGTGCCATCTCTGCCCATCATGCCCATGTGTCCTCAGCACCCTACATTGACACTGCTTGCTCTTGTGGTAACCAGATCCTCTTCTGTATATTTAATCATTACCTCTCCTGGATGCATCTGTAAAATTGAGATTAAATAACTAAATCGATTGAATTGCAGTTCTGTACATCTGCTGAGAAACACTGACCACAAACAGTCACCCCAGGAACTTCCTCCTGGGGAGAAGCTATTCTGACCAAGAGATAAGAATTCCTTCCCTGTTGTCAGGAATATCACTGAATTGCTTTTCTGGGACAGATGAGCATGGGGTGAGTTGGGGCAACAGGAACCAGATTCTATTGTGTCACGAGGCTCTCTCTAAAAGTCAACCACTTCTCCCGTGTTTCAGAACAACCAGGAACCTTGCTAATTGAATAGTGTCCCATTATGTGACAGATCATGCATTTCCAGGAAGGACGAAGTAATCCAATTTGTGTTGAAATGTCAACTCAAGCTGCAGATACTCCTTCGGTATGAGCTGCATGTAGCATTTTCTTTGGCCGTTGTCAACAGTGCGGTTAACTCTAAAAGCTACCTGTGGCATTTGGCATGGACACTCATCTGCTCGAAGCACAACTCTCAGCTCCTTGTTTTTCTGTAATCACGCTTTCTGATTTTTCTCTGTTGTCGTTGGCTGGGAGTTTGGAGGGTGTGGATTGATTTCTCCCAAGCTCGATGAGAACCTCACAGGAAGGATGAGCTTTGTCTCCCTTTGGGGTGTGGCTGTCCTCTGAAAAGCTGTGTCGGTTGTGTCCAGCTCTTTATTCATCCATTTCTCCATCATCATCTGTGGGGAACTTACCAAGTTCCATGTAACCTTCTGGGCACTCTGAGAAGGTCAAACCTGAGTTGAGGTACAAGTGATACCAATGAGTCAGACACACAAAGGTCTGGGTGAGGAATGTTCTAGTCAGAGAGAACAAGTGCAGGTACCCTACTGGCATCCTTTCGGTCTCATGTACTGTCAGCTCAGAAGTCAATTTCTGGTAGACTATAGGAAGAAGTCAATGGAGACCTGGACATTTCCTTCTGAGGACAAAGAGAAGAGCAAGAAAAAAACTGACCATCTACTGACGGAGCATAAGCAGAGAACCACCTAAGGTGTCACTTCTGAAGTACAGTTTTCTTACTGTAATCACTGACAATAAAAATAATGATGATAACCAGTCTTGAGTGAGTGTTTGGTACGTGCCGGGCATGGTTCTGAGCGCCTCATGTGGATGAGCCCACTGCGTCTTCCCATAACCTAGGAGGGAAAATGGGCACTTTGCTCCATTTTTAGATGCAGTACCTGCTCAAGGTCACACAGCAGGGAAGTGGCAGAGCCCAGGTCTCCTGGTCCCTGGCCTGTACTGCTAAGCCCTGGGCTCCCAGTTCCTCTCTGGGCCTTGGCTGGGATCCCCTCCATGGGGCTAGGCCAGGTGTGTCACACACACGGGATGGAACAAGTGCCTACAGGCACCTGTATGCATCTCAGCCATGGTGACAGTCCTTGGTGGTTGAGTCTCCCAAGAGCAGAACACACCATGAGCGCGAGGAAGCAAGGGGAATCCTTACGGACTGAGGCAGCCGGAAAGGCCTTTAGTTGGAAGCGGGACAGTCCCCCTGCCTGACTCAAGGAGAATTTGGAAATGTTTGGAGGTGTTTTTGATCAACACAGTGAGCTGACATTTAGTTGTGGAGGGAGAGGGGGCAGGAATGCTGAAGAGCCTGGCATTCACGGATGAACTGTCTCACCCCCAATGCCAAGGTCACCAAGGAGACCTTGGGCTACCAGATGGGCCTCTAAACTCCCATTCTAAATGGGCACCATTTTTTCCCGTAGAAGAGTCCAGAACACATGGATGGTAGTCAACTGTGCTAATGGAGGCCGGATTCAGGACTTGGATTGAAGATCTACCTTTGAGTTCGGAGATTCTGTACCAGTTTGAGTGAAGTGAGGTATTATGAGTGTTGGCTGGGGCTGGGTGGTTTTCCCCCTTTCCGCCACTACTTTCTAAACACAATTTTAGGCCAGTGAGACAGTGCTTAACTGGGAAGCCACAGCTGGCATGGCTGGTATTACAACCCACGTGAGAGCCTTAATGAAGAGTATCTGATTATGGAAGGAAACTAGAATCTGTTTGTTTTCTGTTCATTTAATTTGATGTTTTAATGATGCTGCGAGTTATTTGAAATATTCTATTTCAATATACCCTTTATTTATTGTGCTTGTGCCCTGAGGCAGGGTGGCAAAGGGTGATCTGTTTAAAAGTCTGCCCGCAAATCATAAATTTCCACTGGAAACCAGGAGCAGAAAATTTTACATCAGGAATGCTTTAGAATTTTTTTTTTTAAAAAATAAGTCCAAATTGGATTCCAAGTTGGAGATAAGCAGGAGGGACTTTTCTTTTTTCCTTCAAAAAGTGTAATTTTTGAGGATTTTTTTATGTTTGTTTGTTTGTTTTTGAATAAAAGAACAACTAAAAGCAGAGTTCTATTTTGGGTCAGATAAATGGAGACGGTGGCAGTTGTTAGGAAGTGGGAAATTAACAATAGTATTTTGAAACCCGTAGCACAACTGGTTTAATCTCCCCCCTCCCCACTTTTAATTCAATCGACTGAGACTCTTATCTGTTTTCTTCTTTCTACATTGCCTCCCCAGTCTGGGTCACAAGACCCCTGATCAAAAGGGTCTTATCGATTCATCCTCTTCTATTGCCCCTCCGCTCAGAGAGACCCTGGCACACTATTGTTACTCAGCAAATGCCTGCCTGGCAGGGTAAGCAGTATAATCATTTCCCAAAATATCCAAGTTCTTGGAACCTGTGAATATGTTATGTTACATGGCAAAGGGGAACTCAACTTCTAGATAGAGTTAAATTTGCTAATCAACCGACTTTAAAATAGAGAGATAATCCTGGATTATCATTTGGGCTGGATGTAATCCCAAGGGTCCCTAAAGATAAAAGAGGAGGCAGGAGGTTCATGTTGATGGGATGTGTGAAACACTCGGCGGGCATTTGCTGGCTTTGAAAATAGAACAAGAAGGTTCAAGGGCAAGGAATTCAGGTAAAGTCTAGAAGCTGACAAAGGTCAGGAAATGGATTCTCTTAGAGCTCCCAGAGAAAGAAACACAGCCCTGCCTGCAACTAGATTTTGACCCAGAGAGATCATGACCAGCCACTAACCTAGAGAACTTCGAGATGATAAGTGTGCACCTTCTTCAGTCACCGAGCTCATGGTAAATTGTGACAGCAACAATAGAAAATGAAAGCATTGTGTGGAGTGGTGCTCTTTTGTACCCCAGGGACTTTGTACCTGCTGTCTCTCTGCCTAAAGCTCTACGGTCATCTCCCTGCTTAGCTGACTCTCCTGGATGAGAGAAGCATTTCCTTAAGTTCCTCCCCATCCTGAAACTTCTCCTCAGAAGCTTTGTACCGATGATGCTATTTCAAAATGCATGTCATTCAGTGTTTTTACCTTTTCCCTGTAAAATGTAGTTGAGACAAAGAAAACCACAGGAGAAATGTTGCTTTGTGAACTGTCTTAAGGGGAATAACCACTGGACTCTTCAGGTCCACAGAGGTGTTTTGCCCCTCAGCCCCAGACCTTCCACAGGGCGGGTCCCCCTGTGGGGACAACCCTCCTGACTTCTATGCTCACCCCTCCTTGTTCCAGGACCTCCCTCCTTCCTCCTTTTATTTCCCAAGGGTGGATCCTCAGACCCTCTGGTTTTGTCTGTGTTTTTTCTTTTTCCTTTTTTGGATGTCTTTTAAGATTTTGTCTCTCTACAGGTCCCTTCTCTTGTAATTATTTGTGACAAACTCAGTTTGTGCTTTCAGGAGTTTCCCACAGTGTCGATTCCTGATGGCGTCCCCCTGGTGTGATTTCACATGTCCCTCTATCCTCCCTGTCTCCTATAAATTGGCTCTGTGGTGAGTTGACCCCTAAGGGTTTGGTTGCACTAGGGTTCAAATGTTATTTTTGGGACGACTACTCCATAGGCGGTAGTGTGGAGCACCAGGGGACCTCTGCTCATCGTCCTGTGTGATGTCAGCAGTCTTTGATGCTCAACTTCTAGAGCCATTGGCTCATTGCCTAGGTTGCAGGATGGTGATGTTCTCCCTAATGTCCTGTCATTAATTGCTTAGTGTCTTCCTTTCCTCTACCACTGCCCCAGCCCTCAGGAGGGCAGAGCTTGGATTGGCTTTCAATCCCTACTGAACCCAGGGCCAGCCACAGGCCTATGATGTGATAGACTGTGTGTGTGTGTGTGTGTGTGTGTGTGTGTGTGTGTGTGTAGGGGGTACCAGGGATTGAACTTGGGTGCACTGAACTACTGAGCCATATCCCAGCCCTATTTTGTATTTTATTTAGAGACAGGATCTCACTGAGTTGCTTAGTGTCTTGCTTTTGCTAAGGCTGGCTTTGAACTCACAATCCTCCTGCTTTAGACTCCTGAGCCGCTGGGATTTCAGGCATGTGCCACTGTGCCCGGCCGACTTTTTTGTTGTTAAATTTTTAGATTTGTTTTAATTAGTTATACATGACAGTAGAATGCACTTATGAACTTTGATATAGCATGCATAGATGGGGTATAATTTCTCATTTTTCTGTCTGTACATGTTACAGAATCACATCAGCCATGTAGCATATATGTACATAAGGTAATAATGACTGTTTCATCCTGCTATCCCTCTTATTCCCACATCCCCTCCCCTCCCCTCCCTTCACTCCCCTCTACCTAATCTAAGGTACCTCTGTTCTTCCCTAGTGCCCCCTCCCTTATTGTGAATCAGCATCCACATATCAGGGAAAACATTCGACCTTTGGTTTTTGAGATTGGCTTATTTTGCTTAATACGATTCTCCAACTCCATCCATTTACCTGCAAATGCCATAATTTTATTCTCTTTTAATGCTGAGTAATATTCCATTGTGGATCTATACCACAGTTTCTTTATCCATTCATCTATTGAAGGGCATCTAGGTTGGTTCCACCGTTTAGCTATTGTGAATTGTGCTGCTGTAAACATTGATGTGGCTGCGTCCCTGTAGCGTGATAGATTTTTGTTGGGTATTTTTTGAATGAATGGATGAGCGCCTGGAGGAGCTGTTGACCTGCGTAGTCTAGTGGTCACTCCCCTTAAAAAGGTTCCTCTACCTTCCATTTCACTGCCCCCTCAATTTCTCCACGTTCTCTTCTTACTTTATGCAGCTAAACCATGGGTCAAAACAAATTGGATCAAAAACAAAAAATTAGGAGGAAATACCCTCAGAGGCATCAAAAGTGTCTGCTTTACAGTGGCTCTGACATAAAAATACTAATTTAGAGCATTTAATGGGAATACCTTGTAAGAGACCCAAATGGGTGTTTAAACAACATCTATGGCTTTTCTTCTAAGCAATTACACCTTAGGGGCCTTCCTAATGAGATTCCTAAGAGGAAGTAGCATTAATATGGCCAAGAATTAGCTCATCACATAGTCTGCCTTTTGAATGGTTCAAAGTGATTCACACTAATATTACATCTGTCCTTCAAAATACCCCCTTGAAGGGCCCAGCCTCTGAGGTATGCAAGGTGGCACAGTGAGTATCATTCTCTACAAAAAGTCGGCCTATGGAGGTTGGAAGACCCACCCAGGTCTCATAGGGGACACATTTAGAGCTAGACATTTGTACATATGCTGGGTTAATCTCTCTGTGGCTGGTGGAATCTGAGCTGGAATGGACCTTAGAGATTATTTAACGGCAGCACGTGTATCACTTACACATTGCCACGGTAATGCTGCAGGATAGACGGCCATGGCACTCCAGTGGCACAAAATAACAAGCACTTGTCGCTCTCCTGCTTGGGGTCAGCAATGTTGCTGGTGTTGGCTGAAGTCGCTCATGTGTCTTGGGGTGGGCTGGCTGTTGGCTGACCATGGCTTGACCTTGGCTGGGGAGACTGGGGTGACTTGGCTTTGTTCTGTGTCTCTTCCCAGGATGATAAGTTGGAGAACAAATAAAGACACCAAAGCCACCAAGGCCTCCACTTGGAGAAGGCACAGATTGTCACTTACGCTGCATTCTATGGGCCAAATGGTAGGAGCAGCCCAGATGCAAGGGGTAGGGAAATGGACTCAGCCTCTTTAGTGAGAGGAACTGCAAAACCCACCAGACAAGGGACATGGATTCAGGGAGGGGTGAAGAATTGGGGCCCTTAATGCAATCAGTCAACCACCACACCATCTCATCTTACAGAGGGAGCAAACTTGTTTCACGGGATGGCCTGAAGTATGCCCAAGATCATTCAGCAGAATGGGGAGGAGAGCCCAAGATTCTTGCCTCTCACTCATCAAAGCACAGACTCCAACTAAAGGCAGAGGCTATTGCCTTTGGCATTCACCCACCCGCCACTCATTCAGCACATGACCCTCAGTGTCCATGGCTGTGCTCTGTGCTGGGTAGCCGGAGTTCATTAACAGCTGAGTGTGAATTATATGAAAGGGTGACTTCTCCCATTCACCCCGAGGTTTGCTTCTGGATAATAAAGTCCCAGGCAGGAAGAGAAACGGGTCTCCCACCTGCCCTTCCTTGGCATCCTGGAAGCCACACATAGAAGACACCCATTTCTGCTGATAGAAGGCTACCCCAAACTGCAGAATACAACTCCTTGTTGTCCAGCTCTGAACGGAAGCGGTCATCTCCATGTCCCCTGCGGTGATATCCCTTCCCTTATCACCCAACAGGTGGTTTTGCCAAAGTGGGTTTTTATACCAGTGTTTTCCACTGCCTCAAGGGGAAAATAACACAGCCATTTTTGGGGTCTGTTTAGTCTCAAAGGGAAACAACTTACTAATTAGGGTAAGAGACTTTACAAAAATATGTTTTCGATTTCACTGATGGTCAGTTACAAGCGATAACACTGTTAAATGTAGTGCCTAATAAATCTGGAAAAACTACCCAATAAATGTAAGTAATAACAATGATTAACAATAAATTAAATGCAGAGAACCAGGAATGTACCACATTATTTTTAACTAGTTTGGGCCATCGGGTTGTGATTATTCAGTTTGTCCTGTACACCTGGAGTTTATTAGACTGTAATACAAACTAAACGGTCCCTCAGAGAGGCCACTGAAAGGGCTTAGTATAAAACAATATACAAGTTTAATAGTGGTAACTGACCTTTCTTTCTTTTACAAAAACATATCTTTGTAACTCGAGCCCCAAGGAAATGTAATGCTTTTTACCTAATCCTGATTGTTAATTTTCCTTTTATTTAATTTAGAAGGTTTCATTTGTTTCATGAGATAGGAAGATACAATTTATATTCAATAATTCTTCCTGCTCTGGAAAGAGATCCAAAATGGCTAAATATTGCTTTCCTTCTGCCCGTGTCTATTACAAGAGGGAGAAACAGGCAGTGCACTCGCTATTAATGGCAACTGGTTAAAACCCACATTTTGAAATAGCCAAATGAAATGGGTACATGTGTTTATAATCAAGGTACATTTGACTAATTTTCCCTAAACCTTTAAATATTACTCATTCTCAAATACCAGAAAATTGGGTTCTCTCGGTGGAGGACAGGAAGGAAGAAGCAGGCTCTTGGTGGAGACTTTTCCGTAACTTTCCTAAATGCTTATCTTCCAAGGCCCTGTAACAGGACTACCGTATTTATTTCAATTACGAAATCCTCAGCTTTGGGCAGGTCTCACTGGGTAGAGGCTGTTCTCATTTTGACACTGCTCTGGTATGTTTTCTGAACCTTTCTATTTGGGTCTGTCACTTTTCCCATTCTGCACTCTATTCCCTGAACCAAAGGCATTTTCCACAAAGGGAATCTTAATGGGGGTCAGCTCTTGTAAACATCTGAAATCTGAGGTGCCCCCAACAAAGCTGAGGTCTGGCGAATAGTCCATAAAACTCTGCCTTAAAATAATTAAATGAAATGGTCACCGGGGAGGGCAGGAATGGCATGGCCCCAGGGGCCAACAGAGCGGGAGACCCTTGTCCTCAGTCTGCTAATCAATATGGTTGGCCTGAGGCCTGGTGCACCCCTGTAACAGAGCCCCAGGTGACATCTCACTGGTAACCAGCAGCCTTCATGTCATAATCAAAACCATTTTTTGTCCAAAAGCTGGTCTTTATCTCAAAAGATGGAGTGAGTTTGATTCTGTTTGGAAGAGAGAGTTCACTCCAGGGGGGAGGAGGTGTGACCTGCTCAACGGGGGTGGGGGAGCCCAGTGTGAACTGACGTCTCTGTTCCTTAGGGAAACCGGACTCTGTGCGAGGGGAGGTCCGAGCTCTTGAAGGCACATTGTGTAACTCAGCGTGGCTCTTGCAGTGGCTCTTGCCGTGGCTCTTGCCGTGGCTCTTGCCGTGGCTCATGGGGGTAGAGAGGAGGGAAGGACAGGGAGGGTGGGGTCTTTCGATGCTGGGGGACTCTCCCCTGGGAGAATGTAGGCACAGTGATCCCAGGATGGATCAGAAGTGAGTGTGGTTCCCTTGAAGCCATCTCTCTTCTAAAGTGCGTAATCAACTGACAGCTACTCTTGGGTGCCCAGCGCTGTGCTAGGTACTCACAGGAGTCTTCATATTTAATCTTCACCGTGACTCTGGGGTGTGCTTCGTAATGCCTCCATTCCACATCCCAGGGGTTCCTTGCCCTTTGGGGGTGACAGCAATAGGATAGATAGCAGGTTGTGATGACATGAAGACGCACCCCTCAGATGGATAGTGCGAGACCCTGTTGACCGATGGCTCAGCTGCTGTCCCTCCATCCATCCATTGCCCAGTTTGTATAGAAACCTCCTTTCCTGTGAGCCCCCACCCCGCCCTCCAGGGGCTGGGTTGGGAAGCAGCAGAGACCTATCTCTGAGTGGTCCGAGACCCTTCCACAGGAGGCTCTGGTTTCAGGAGTCCCCGTCGGCAGGGCTAAGCCTTTCTTCTTTCTTCTCAGGGCTGAGGATGGAACCCAGGGCCTCACATGTGCTGGGTCAGGGCTTCACCACCAGCTGCAGCAGCTCAGGCCAGCCCCCCCCTCCCCAAGCTGTGCTGCTCCCTGAGGCTCTTCCACCCCATCTTCCACCCTCCGTCCCGGGCTCCGATGGCACTGCAGCCTGAAGTCTCCCTTCCCTTTAGGTCCCCTTCACAAGTTTTCCCCCACAGATCCGTCAGGTCTAGTCCTGTCCTTGGGGTCTGCTTCACAGGGGATCCAAAGTCACACCAGTCAGTAGAGCAAGAGCCATCACCGTGGACAACGGGCTCTGGACCTTAAGTTCCGTCATTTCAGGCCCCACGGCAGCCTGAGAGCCCAAGGAGGAAGCCATGACTCCCTCTCCAAGCTGATGGCTCTGTCTGGAGGTGACACCTGCTTCCTGATGCTGACTTGTTCAGCTTCCTCCAGGACCTATAATCCTTTGGCCTTCTTCTCCGCCCCGGTTCCTGGAACTAACTTCTGACCTTGGCCCTACCACCAACCTTTCTCCACATGGGGCCCAACTGCTTTCTCCCTGGCTCACTTGGGAGGGGCTCCCAGTGGGACCCTGGCTCTGCATTTCTTACATTCTACTCTGGTCTTCTTTGGCTGGAAATTTTCCTCAGTCCTCCAAAGTTTGACTATAATCTCTGCCTCCCTTGTCAGATTTGGGGAAGCCAACAGTTCTGAGGACAGAACTGGTCAGAACTGGTGTAAGTTCTCTGATTTACCTGCTGTGTGATCCTGGCAGGTTACCTAACTTCTCCGAGCTTTAGTGTCTTCATTCATGAGATAAGAATAATAGTAGTATTTAATTCACAGGGCTCTTGTGAGGACTAAATGAGTCACTTAACGCAAGGCATTTAACTCCCAGCCTAACACATATAATACCTGATCAAGGGTTGCTATTTCCTGTGGTTAGAACTTATTATCTAACCAATACCTTTGGGAATAAAAGACAGGAGTTCAGACCACCATTTCCACTAGTTTTATAGTTCAATTTTCTTCTTAAAAAATCAGAGGGTTGCTTATTAAGTGTAATGTCAGTTAGAATCTTTGTATTTAGGGTGATATTTTCCTCCATGGGATTTGAAATTTTAGGGGTAAACATCTCTATTAGAATCTTGGGGAGACATTGGCAGTTTGAATCTCAGCTTCAGTCTGGGGGCGGGTGCAGCGCCTCACCGACAGGCTCCAGAGGAGAGAAAAGGCTCCGCATTTAAAAGCTCGATTCTGGAAAGGACTTGAAACATCTTTCTGGTCGTCCAAAGAAAATATAAATGGTTGTCCCCAGCCCTTGCTCTTGCTTGATTTTTGGAGGTTTCTGTTTATTTTTTCAAACAAGGTTTATTAAGGAGAATCCTTTTATTCCTCAGACTTTGGAGGCGCTTGGATCCGTTCCTCTAGGAATTTGCTCAGCTTCCCAGGCAGAGGGCGTGCCTTTGCTGATAAGCCACAGAAGGCTCCCTAGACTTGGCTGGTCCCTCTGTTTCCAGACTCAGTGCGACTTCATGTTGGAACCATTATTTCCTGTACCTTGCAGCCAATAAAATAATCATGGAGAGATGATTTGGTCTCGGTGCTTAAGTCAGTGGAGCCCCCGGCCATCGGCGATGGAGATTTAACTTTGAGTGACATTGGATGAGAACCTGGTTCTGGGCTGCACTGGAGCCAACCAGCTGTCCTTTCATCGCATCCCGAGAGCCAGCCCCACATTTCCCCGGCTCATCGGTGCATTCTTGATCCTGCCTCTAACGCTTTATTTCCAATTCCCCTGATGGCCTCCGTGAAAGTTCCCGGCAGAGATTGATTGCAGGGCATGACCCAAATTTGTAACTGGCCACAAAACGCTGTAAAACAAAGTTCACCGAATACCTTCCAGCTGATTGTAAGTGATTTTTGAAAATGATCTGGTTACATTTTTCTTCTTCTTCTTTCCCCCCC
>NW_025999999.1:16978615-17182470 GCF_001458135.2 Marmota marmota marmota
GTTACATTTTTCTTCTTCTTCCTTTACCCCCCCCCCCCCCCCCACAAAATGTCTGAATACAAGGACTTTTCACCAAGCTCTGATTTTTGTCATAGGGGACAAAACAGATTGCATGCACCCATACGGGGGCAGTGACAACTCTGGAGCAGGTCAGGTTTTGTTGGCTGAGATGCGACTGT
This sequence comes from Marmota marmota marmota, assembly GCF_001458135.2. Lineage (NCBI taxonomy): Eukaryota > Metazoa > Chordata > Mammalia > Rodentia > Sciuridae > Marmota > Marmota marmota. The sequence continues at coordinate 16,978,795 of NW_025999999.1, forward strand.
TAATAGGGAACAAGGGCAGAGTTGGTGTCCTGGCAAGGAAGGCTGGAGACCTGGGCTCTTAACTCTTGGAAGATTTCTTAGTCTCCCAGTGGGTATTTTTTCCTCCTTTGCAAAATGCAGAAGAGCATTTGTCAAGCTGTCTTTGCAGAATCCTGGAGCTCTCCACCCTGGACTAGGAGAGGGTTTTTCCACACCTGCAGGGTATAGCCAAGTGATTTGAGAGAAGTGTCTCTGTGGTAAGCTTTGTCTCACACATTTCTGTTACACCTTTGACACCTGCTACCGGCTAAAAATGAACAAGCATCAAAAATGCTAAAGAAAAAAATTTCAGAAATGTGCCTTTGAAAAAAAAAGAAGTGACTTTCCTCTGGTGGCCTGAATCCATGTAATTGAGTCCTAGTTTTTCAGTGAAGTCATTCCTGGTTCATGCCACAGAATGGAAGACCTCAGAAAGCATTTGCTCTAGGATTCAAGTGCTTCTGAGCCTGCTGGGTGGCTGCCGGGCTGTTCCCTGCCAAGATCTGCTGCTGTGAGGATGGGAAGAGCTTCTGGGCTACAAGCTTGTTCTAGGACAAGGGTCACAGGAGCCACAAGAGAGGGTCAGTGAGCAGTGCTGGGGTGGGGGCAGGATTCTTTTGTTCAGAGGTCCGCTTGTTCCAGTCCCCAAGCCTTAACCTCACGTCTCCAGGTGTGGGTGCTCTGCAGAAACTAGCAGAGAAGGCACCGAGCCCCCAAGGCATCACATCATACACTATGGGTGGCATTGGTGTTCACAGTTTAATAGTCTTGGGAGACTGAGGAGCCTGTGCTGTTGGTGTGGTACAGACTCTGGCGATGCTCAGTGGCTGGGCACTGGCCCTGAGGCTCTTGAGTCAGATATGGTCAGGATCTGGAATGCCACCACAGGGCTGGGAGCCTCAGAAGTCACATTGAGGCTGTTGCAGGAACTTGGCAGTGTGGACATCACTGGGCAAGGGCAACAGGTAGCCTGGGGGATAAATGAGCCCAGCTGTTGTGAGGGTCTTATGCTGGGATCATGGAGAAGCTGTCATTTCATTCTGGGGGCAAGAGGGAGCTGTTGAGCCAGTTTTGAAGGAGAGCCTCTTGGAGTTGGACTTCAGGATGATGCTCTGGCCTTGAATGGGTTGGCATGGGGGGAGGGAGGCTGTCGGGGATAGTGCACTTCAGAGATTCCTACCAAAGGCCTGAGCAAGGCTGAGGCTTAGATCAGAACCTGAGTAGGCACTGCATATGGCTGAAGGGCTGTCTCCTCTTACCCCAGTGGGTGGCTTTACACCAAGGAAGTCACGGCCCACACAAACTCTGGGTTCGTGCCACACATCTGGCAAAATGAACTAGAGTCAACCAAACCCAGCAAACGCACGACTAAAGCCCAGGCCCTTGCCCTGTCCAGGTGCTAAGTTACCTGCCCATGGGGCTTCTTCAGGTTGGAAGGGAAGAAATATGAGGCTGAAGTGACCTGTAATCCATGGGCAGGGGACGCTGTGTCTCCAGGGAATTCCCTGGGCCTTCTTTGGGGTAGGATGGACCAGGACCAGTATGGCCACCAGGATCCAGCCCCTCTGTGAACATTGCTTTACCTTCATCTGGGTCCCTGTGGAAGTCATCCAAGGTGAGGCTCATCTTGCGCTGCTTCCCCTGGAGCTGTGACCTTAGTGTCCCCGTCCTAAGCATCACCACAATCTCAACCAACTCATTTCTATTTTATATTGGGACAAAGGACTATATTTCTAGCACCCAGAAGAATAAAAAATGAAGTAGGAGAGATAGAAATGGAGGCCCATATTTTAGTAGATAGAGCTCGGGGCAGGGAGCCAGGAGTCCCATCCTGGCCCTGACACTGACTTAGCTGTGTGACTTGGGCTTTAGTTTGCTCTCAGGGATAGTGAGAAGCTCATATTTGGTGACTGTAAAGGCCTCTTAACAGCTTGAACTCTCTGCATTTTAGCTCCAGGAGAGGAAGATTCTGCCTATGGTTAAGGAGAAATGCTTTGAGCATTCCAGGTCTCTCTAGGAAGAAGTTGTAGTAGAACTTGAGAGTTCAGGCTCTGGGTTCAAAAATTCACTCTGTAACAATGTAATGATGGCCCTGGGTAAGTTCCTTAGAGTGTCTGATATGCAAGGCCTTCATCTGCAAAATAGGGCCCCAAATGCATATTTTGAGGATAAGATAAAGTTTACACAGGACGTGGCACATGGGAGGGACTCATACAGTGATGCTGTCTGGCACTGCTCTTGATGGGGTTGGAAGGGCCAGATGTGGGCAAGTCTGGATCCTAGATCTGGAGGGATCACCTGCACCTCCCACGTGTGCTCCTTCCCCAGGGGAGTTGGGCCATCCTCTGGGGGACAGTCCTCTTTGTCCTCTGCAAGTTGAGGCTCATCAATGGGGAAATGTAGCATTCCCAAGCAGGAAGAAAAACATACCACTGTGCTTTTAATGTTAAAGAACCAGTTTAGACATCTTTAAAATACACTGCACCCAATATGATTACCCACAGTCATCTATATTACCTGGGCAGGTCATTCATCAGCTTGTCAATTTAAGTGGATTTCTATATAGAAGGGACTCCCTAACATGCTGGAAACTCTTGAGAGGAAATTTATAAGTATATAGTACCAGCATAGTAGAAAAATGCAAATTATCCAAAGCCTTGTGTGAGGGCACCATCCCTACCCTAATCAAATGAGCAATAACACCATTTTCTGTATAAAATCAGAGAGCAGAGAGGGGCAACACTGCAGAAAGAAGCCGAGTTCCACTGTGGTGCCCAATTACAACACCCACCCACTCAAAGTTGTCTACGTTCTCATCCCCAGCACCTGTGAATTTGTTTCCTTAGGGTTGAGGGATTGTGAAAACGTGATTAAGTTGAGAATCCTGAGATGAGAGGTTATCCTGGATTGTCTGGTGGACCAAATGTAATCACAAGGGTCATTATGAGAGGAAGCAGGAAGGCCAGAGTTTGAGAAGGAGATGTGTGATAAAAGGTGATGTGTGTGGTGTTGGAACAGAGGATGGAGTGATGTGGTGCTGTGAGCCAAGGAGCGCAGGTGGCCCTTAGAAGCTCTCTTAGCACTTCTTTTGATTTTTGAGCTTAGCGCAACAAAAAAGACCTCTGACTTCCACAACTGGGAGATAATAAGCCTGTGTTGGATCCACTTTGTTGTAATCTGTCACAGCAGCAAGAGGACATGAGCACATGCTGTCCCTACAAAAATCACTGCTATCATTTTACATACATGTGCACATCCTTCCAGGCCGTTATGCATGCACATGTGTAAACACACATATAAACACGTGTGTGCTTGTGTGCAGAGGGAGAGGTGTTTCTTTTTTAGTCAATATGAGATTATACTATACATTCTCTTTTGTAATCTAATTTTGTCTAACAATTTTCATCTATTTTAGTAAATTTCCCTTTATTCTAGAAGTTAGATGACATTTAAATTTCCCTGACTCTAAGATGTCCATTATAGGGCTTTGCTCAATCTTATAAATAAGTATCATGCGTCACATTTAGTTGTTATGGCTTTCTCATCTTTTTCATCTTGTACATCTTCTTTTGATGTCACTGGCTTGTTGCAGAATGTCCTCTCATCTAGATTTCAGGTTGTTTCCTTGTGGTGCTATTTAGCTTGTTCTTCTACCCACTGCGTTTCCCGTGAGCTGCTGACTGTATCTAAAGCCTGAATGGACTCGGTTATACACTTTGGGCTAAAACACAACAATATAAGTGATGCCATGTACTTTACATTGCGTCACATAATTGCTGTAGCTAGACTATTACTAGATAATAATTGTCAAGGATGGTTTCTAGGACTGGGACATGGAGTTACATGGAGTTATGTGGAGTTTAGAGGCATCAGAAGAATGAACGATTTGCTCTGATTCTGGGGGACCCGATTGCTACTAAGGAAAACAACTACTAAGGAAAACAACTTCCAGGAACCACTTAAATTCAAGGCAACTCATTTGCCAGCCTAATGGATTAGAGCCCCAACCCACAAGGGGGGGACAAATAACAGGAAACACAAGCTTGCAGACCACATTCAGACTCATAAATTACTGAGAGTGGGCTCGAAGAAAACAAACAGGTTCAATTTCAACAGACCTTTCCCAACTAGGTGTACCAACATCTGACGGTTTAGACATCATTAAAATACATTGCACCCAATATGATTACCCACAGTCATCTATATTACCTGGGCAGGTCATTCATCAGCTTGTCAATTTAAGTGGATTTCTATATAGAAGGGACTCTCTAACATGCTGGGAACTCTTGAGAGGAAACTTACAAGTACTTATAGTACCAGCATATTAGAAAAATGCAAATTACCCAAAGCCTTGCATGAGAGCACCATCCCTACCCTAATCAAATGATCACTACACTATTTTTGGTCTAAACTATTATTTATATTGTAAGTCATTATTATCATTATAATTATTATAATAATAATAGTAATATAATGCCATAAAGAGTTTATAGACAAAACTTCTCTTGGTAAAATTTCTGAAATTGTCATTAATATCTTGGTTCATGGATAAATTATTACATTTTGCACATATGGGGTGTGAGTGTGTGTGCACGTATGGGGTGTGTATGTGCGCGCATGCTTGTGTGTGTGTTTTCCAGTCATCCTATCCAAACCTCTCTCTCACATAATTAAATGCATCATTGACACCACATAGAGTTTTGATCCAATCTTTTGGGTTATATTATTTTCAGGAGATTATAAACTAATTCGAGTTTTCCAAAGCCCGACCAAACCCGAGGTGCTCTCAGCAGGAATATAGTATTTCGAGGCTCATTGCAATGTGTAATGAGAAACTCTTTGTGTACAGCTCTTTCTGCTCTCTTTCTCTCTCCCTCTGCTCAGCCCTAAAGCCTAAAATTTAGATAGGTCCTAGTGAAACCCTTGTAACCTAAATAAGCATGCTTTGGGCAGAATCCAGAAAACAATCTGTGTATCTTACAATCTGGGGGGAAAAAGACAGAAAATAGAGACTTCCATTTCTGTTATGAGCAGAATGAAGTGAACAGAGGAATGTTGGAAAGGTTTTTGAAAAAGAAAATTTCTGAAAGACACCGGAAAACAGTGTATTCTTCACATGACCGCACGGCTCTTAGCATGAATTAAAGACGTGTTGAGCCTGTGAATGGATATCGCTGTCTTAATGAGAACACCAGATGCCCATGCTTAGGAAACGTAGGGAAAGCGAGACCCTTGTAAAATTTTATATATTATCCCTTTCACCAAAATATGAAAAACAGATTAGAAGAGGGAAGGAAAAGTTCTTCTATAAATAAATTTGAAAAAACACTGGACCAAAAGGAGACACTTGTTTAAATACAACGTCCAAGAGAGAAAAATTGTCAAATAAACAAGAATCCGCACTTTGGACGGCACAGCTCAAACATTCTCTGTCACTAGGCGCTAAAGCAGGGCCTCCCTCCTCCCTCCCTGGAGGCCGCCTTGCTGAGCGCCATCTTCCCTGGCAATCACAGTGGTTCAGAATAATAAATAGGATCTAGAGCCTTCTTGCAAAGACGCACAGACACTACGCAGGTATTTTTATCAAGTGTCTATTGAGATCTCTGGGCTTGTGTTTGGCCTGGATTTTTGAGTCACTTGTTGCTTCCTCTTCTCTGCCTACCACCCCCTCTTTCTCCTTTCAATGCATCTTTCAGTGCATCTTGGATCTGTGCTGCTCTCAAATCATAAGCAATTTGCCATTTGCAGAGTTGTCCCTGAGCCACGGAGAGGATGGATCCTGTAGGCTGAAGACCCCGGTTAGAGGCCTTGCTGAAAACCTGAGCCTGTGACACCCAGCAATAAAGAATACACAGTATTCTGTACAAAAGGGGAAAACACAGTGGAGTGAAACTCAATTTTTTTTTTAATTACTGTTCTCTGTTCTTGGAAAAACCAAAAAACATAACCGCAGAGTTATGTTCCCCTTTAACTTAGTGCTGTCGTTCCTAAGAACCACCAGGGGAGGATTTGAACCTGGGTAGGAAGGCTGGCTGGGTGGAGCGAGGGAGAAGCCCAGGTCCAGGTGCGTGGCTTTGTGGATTTGGTGATTGACAAGTGGAATTCTCTTGTGCAAGTCCTTTAACCACCCAGAGCTCCTGTCTCCTCATCAGGAAAAGGAGGACGACAAGCCTGTGTTTCTAAACTGGTCCCTGCCTGGAGTGCTGCCTGGGACTGAGGGGGAGTCTTCCAGAGTCCTCTGTCCCCAGCCCCTTCTGGTTTCGAGAGTCCTTCCTGTCTAAAGCCAACTTGCAACTCTTGACTTAGCGACCAGCCTGGTCCTGACTGATCCCTGGGAGTGGGATCCGTCAGATTCTCCTGGGCTCCTGCTTTCTGCTTTCACACAGATGGGCCCACGGCTCCAGTCTCAGCCTCCCCTGTCCCATTGCTCCTGACCCCCACACAGTAGGCACTGTAACTGCTGCCAACCCCACTGTGCTCCTGGGCTTGCCCTGGTCCTCTGGGAAGGTAGCTCTGAGGTGGCAGCCTTCGATGTGTTGCTGCACTTTAATCTCATCAGATGCATTGAGGTAGGTTTCATCACCGCCCTCTTCCAGCAGAGGAAGCTGGCAGAGATGTCCCCTCATCTTCACAAGGTCACGGAGGGCACGATGGGCGGAGCTGGGATTTGAACGCAGGCAGAGGGTCAGCCATTTCTTCCACAGAGGGTCTGTCGTAGACATCAGGCTGTGCCTGTGGTAGCCACTCAGCTCTGCCCTGGTAGCTCAAAAACAGTGACAGACAATATGTAAAAAGTAGGCAGGCCTATACCCCCCAAAAATGTATTTATAGAATCAAAATGTAAATTTCATGTGTCATGACATATCACTACTCTTTTGATTTAAACAAAAATTTACAGATACAAAAACCAATGTTAACTCAAAGGCCACACGAAAACAGGCGGCCACCGGAGTTCGTCCGTGGCTGTAGTTTGGGCCGTCAGTTCTAGTACTCGTGCCCTTGACCACCACCTTTCAATAGCACCACTGTTGCCCCCTTTGCAGATGGGAGAGCTGAGGTCAGACAGAGGGAGCAAGAAGAGGTCAAGGGGACCCAGGCTTGCCAAGTCCAACGTCTGGGCGTCACCATAACCCTCCCCCCCACCAGGGCCGAGGTGAACTGTAGCTCCTTGGTCTGCTGCATGGAAGGACAAGATCAGATGTGATCATGGCCCTGGCCCACATGAAAACCTCTGCCCCATTATAGGTTTAAAAATATGTGGACGCTCTCGTCAGCTGTGCACTGTGAGTAGCTGAGATGAGGCTCGCCTCTGAGAGCCTGCTCCGTGGGGACAGTGTGTGTGGCCTGGGGACAGTGAGCAACGGGACCTCCTTCAATGGGGAAAGAGAAGTCCACGAATGACCAGGCTCCAAAGGGTCGAGTGCCACCGTGAACGGGGAGCAGAGGACGCAGCCACAGCCACATCCAGGGGCTTCGGGGCAGGAGCCTGCAGGGGGCCTCCAGGTAGAGGGGAGAAGCCTGAGGTGGGGGACAGTCTGTGCCAAGCCCTGAGTGTGGCAGGTCCTCATGGCTGCCCCGGGGGACCTGGAGGCAAGTGGCAGAGATGAGGCTGGTAGGAAGGCAGAGCTGGCAGGCCGAGGACTTGTTCCAAAACTGAGACTCAATACCTCGAGAACTAGGATGTGTCCCAGGAGTCCTCAAAGGAGGTGCCCTGAGGAGTACCCAAAGTCAGAGGACAGAGATGGGCAGACTTTGAGGATGTCCATTTTTTTTTTTCCAGTACCAGGGATCTAACCTAGGGTCCCTTAACCACTGAGCCACATCCCCAGCTTTTTAAATATTTTATTTAGGGACAGAGTCTCACTTACTTGCTCAGGGCCTTGCTAAATGGTTGAGGCTGGCTTTGAACTTGCCATCCTCCTGCCTCAGCCTCCTTGGCCATCACACCTGGCCAGGATGTCCTTTTTAATGAAAGTCTTTTCAATTAAAATCATTTCTAAGCTAAAAACAAAAAACAAAACCAACAAGCGCACACTGAGTGTGATGAAAAGTCCATATTAAAATTTAAGATAAAACATGGGATTCCAAATGAATTCAAAGCAGACGGCTGCTTTGGGTTCCACTCCACACCTCTGGAACTTTCCTGTTTGGTAGAGAGTTCTGTGGGGCAAGTGGCAGAGCATGAGAAGAGGCTGAAAGCTGCTAGCAGTACCAGGATGCTGCTGAACTTGGTCTTGTAAAGTTATCGTGCAGGAGGTTATTGGAGGTCTGGAGACCAGTTAGGAACCTACTGCAGGAATTAAGGGAGGGACAGTGGGACAAACAGCCTAGTATAGAGGGAGTCTGATGTTATCATCAAATGTGCATTCCCATTCCATCATGAAGTCACGGAAAGCTTTGGGGTCAAAGTGCCAAGATTTGAACCCCCGAGCACTGACGAGCTGTGTGACCTTGGGCAAAGCACTCAGTCTCTCTGAGTTTCAATTTTACGATCTTCCAAATGAAGATAGGAAGGATACCCATCTTACCTACCTCTAGGAGTCTTCCTGGGATTGCCTCCGAGAACATCTCTGAGGGCTCTTTGTAAACGGCTTGAACATCACTGGTGGGTTTCCAGGGAACAAAAGGCCAAGAGATCTTGCTGCTTGGTGGCCTCTCCAAGAACAGGCAATTGCTACCCGCCCCTTCCTTCTTCAGCTGATCAATTGCAACCAGGCTAAACACACACACAAAAAGGTAGTCATACATGATCAGCAAAATGGTCCAAATGATGTCATCCATCAAGATGGACACTGCAATTTGCCAACTATTTTCTCATAAATCAAACCGAGGTCCCACAAGGAAGAGGGGCAGGGCCGGAGGAGCAGCCTGGCAGCGCTGACCGGTGGACCAGACGCAGGGAAGCGCTCCCTTAAGGACACAGTAATTATTTTCACTCGATGGGAAATAAAGAGGGGCACGATGGGAGGGAGGGCTGGAGAGTGTCCGCCTCACTTCATTACTGCTCCCCCGGCAGGGGACACAACATGTGCTTTTCATTGGGAAGCCAATAATTTTGAATCGTGGGACAGGTGAAAACCTAAATGACATTTACAAACCTTGATTTATTTCTCTGCTTAACTCCGGAACATGCTGGAGACTCAGCTCTCGGAGTTCCCATAGATTAGTGGTCAATGTCAAGTATGTCCAATGACATGTTCAAGCGTTTCCTGTCCCTATCAGTTAATTAAATATTTTCAGTACTAATCTCCTCTTATTGAAATGGTTTCCCTTCTTTTGGTTATGGCTTTGGAAAACAATGCTATGGAGTATGTGCTTTATGGAAAACAAAATATCAAAAATAGAAAAGAAGACTTTTTTTTTTTTTTGCCCCCATGTGCTATTTGACTCACTGGAAATCTCATTAAAAGTTATTTATGAGCTGTTAGGGATCCCATAAGGATTACACCTAATTCAGTCTGTAAAGCTTTGGAGTTTCTCTTACATGGAGGACCTCCTTCCCCATTATTCTACTTTCGTTTGCACCCAAATAAATACTGGAGATTAACTTCTTGGCAGAAGAGGGCTCCTCACTCCCTAACCTCCCATTATCCAGGCAAAGCTTGGGCCTCCCTCCCCTTTCTGCCGGACCCACTGTGATCTGACCAGGGTGAGAGGTCAAACTTGTGGCCATTGATAAATTATTGTTTTGTTATCACAAGTGCTGCAGGGAGGATGGTGGAGCTGTGGGTATCACTGACATCCCGGGGTGGGTAGACGTTGCAACTCACCATGCAGCTAGTCCCAATGGAATGTCCTGTTTTCTTGGACACCATCTCCCCAGTTCCCTCCGAAATAAGAAAATGGAATTTTATCAGAATGAGTAATTTCCCAGTCCCTTGATACAGCCCCGTGCCCATTTCTTGGAGTTTCTAAGAACTTGTTCTCAGACGGCAAAGACTGAACTGCCAGTTTAGGCATCTTTTGTCCTTCCGGGCTCTTTAATGAAATATTTGCGAATAAAGGCATATTTAATTTCCAAAGAATCTGCTGTGTGTTCTTTACTTCTAGGACACAAAGAAGAATGCCATCACCCGAGTAGCTGAATATTCTGGATTAAATTTTGGCATGTAGAAAATTGGCATGAACATTTAACAGTAATAGGGACGCTGTCACGGCGATGATCAGATGCACGGTGTGCTCGTGGAAATGTGACGTATCATTGTTACCAGTGTTCCTCTGTCTTTACCCAGTGCCTGGGCTGGGGCTTGCTCATTTCTGCATTTCCCCACATACCACACTTTTCCCTGTGAAGCAAGAGATAGGTGATGCTTTCCCTGGTCCAAACACAAGACGTCCGTATCTCCATGTCCACACTGACCAGCCAGCCAGATTGAGGATGGGCCCGGGATGCCACTCAAAGAGATGCTGTCTTCATGGCCTATGACATCATCCCTTCTTGCATCTCAAAACATTTACAACCATGTGGGACTGAAGCCTCAGTCTCTACTTCTCTGTTTGGCAGGAGGACTTGGTCCTACCAGAGTACACAGACTTTAGGGCTATAGCTATGTATTTTAGGAAAGACTCTGTTTTCCCTTAATCCCAACCATCTGGAGAATTCTAACATTCTGTATTCTTTATAGAATTCTATAGAAGAGGTCACTCTCAAGTTTTAAGAGTCATTCAAACATCCTGAGTAACCCTAACAGTTCTCAAGTAAGAAATGCCTCTCAGGCCGGAACAGGGAAACCAAGTGGGTCGTTTTTGTGTTTAGTATGATGCAGTGAACCTCAACCTGTCTGGACCTTTAAAAAAATATGCCTGGGTCCCACTGGCTCTATCTTTCCCACCTCCAGAATCATTGTTTTTTTTTTTGTTTTGTTTTGTTTTAAGTAATGTTAATTATTTTTTATTTTTTGTTGTTGTAGATGGACATAATATCTTTGTTTATCTCTTTATTTTTATGTGGTGCTAAGGATTGAAACCAGTGCCTCACACAGGCAAGGCAAGTGCTCTACCACTGAACTACAGCCCCAGCCCCAGAATCATTCTTCTTTTAAAATTTTGTCTTAAGGATTTACAGATGATTATGATGGGGCTCGAGAACTTGTTTGTGCAGAATTCTGGCTGACTTAGCCTCTGACTCCTTAGGGCTATTCCCCACTGGCTGCTCCTAGTGTCGTGTACTGAATAACATCTGTCCTCCAGTCCCCAGCCCCCACCCTTCTAGAAAAAAGATGTCTAAGTCCTACTCCCCAGTACCTATGGATACAGCCTTACTTGGAAGTAGGGTCTTCAGGGTGTGGAGAGGGGGATGACCAAGTTAAGATGAGTTCATCTAAATAGTTGTGTCCTGGTACGAAGGGCAAATTGGACACACAGACTTGCACACAGGGAGTGGGCCGTGAGGAGACAGAGAGAGGCGATGCCTTCCGCTAACTATGGAACACCAAAGATGGCTGGCAAGCCCCAGAGGAGCCTTGGGAGGAACCACCCTGCTGACACCTTGCCCTTGATCTCCCAGACCCCAGAACCACGAGGCAATCCCTTCTGGTGTCGAAGTCACCATTTGGTGGTACCTTGTTACTGCACCCCAGGAACCCCGTCCAGGTAGCAGTTCAGTTCAGCACACCCTCAGCCCCCAGGGAGAGGAAGGTTACTGACCCCGGGCCTCAGCCTTGACTGCATACCGTGTAGCTCAGAGTGACCGAAGGTCCAGTCAGCTCTAATGGTAGTGAAGGGAGCGCTGGAGCAGGGGGCGGGTCTGCCCTGAGCATTGGAGGAGTATTCTTTCTTTTTGATGAGAGTGAAGTTAAAGACGAAGAAGCAAAGAAATTCCGCAGTGAGGGGCTGCAGGGAGAGCAAGTCAGGGGGCCTGAGAGAAGGCAAGAAGGGACAGCCTCTGTCCTGGAGTCAGAAAACTTCTTCTGTGGGAATTGTACCCTGAGGCCACTGTGTGTGTGTGTGTGTGTGTGTGTGTGTGTGTGTGTGAGAGAGAGAGATTGCTTGTAATTGGGGTCTTATCCAATTGATCCAATTTCATTGGGCAGATTCAAACTCACTGCACCAAGAACTGTCCTAAGTTGCCCAACCCAGGAATGAGTGGGAATGTGCTGTGGCTGTTGAGGGCCACGCTGAAAACCATAGGTATCACAGGTTACTAGAGGACATAGAATAGAGTAGAGGATATATCCGAAGGAAGCACAGTGCTACATCGTATTTAGTCCTACAAGTGACCCAATTGGCCTAGAGACCACTGTCATCCTCACTTTATAGAAAAGAGGAGTGACACTCTGAAATCTGAGCCAGACTCCTCAGTTGGCACCACATGTTTACCACTACACTCCCTTGCTCACCACCTGATGCTTGGTTACCACTCCTGGGGCCACTGTCAGTGGAGATGCAGAGATGAAGAGGGACTTGAAGCAAATGCACATCCTTGCTTGACTGGTGCAGAGATCCCGGGGCTAGAGCAACCCTGGTGTCTCCGCCTTGAGTGTGGTTATGAGGCCGACCACCGAATGCTTCCTGTTACAGTCCCCTTCTGGAGGTTACCGATAGGGAAATCCATACAGAGCAGAGTGCACTCTCCAACTGAAATCCAGCTTTGTTCTTCCACTCAAGTATTGTAGTTTCAGCATATGAGCAGCATTTGCAATGTAATCTGTGTGTTCTGAGCCAAGTTACTGTACACGCTCTGGGGAGAATTACAAATAAATGACGAAATGTTTTGAAACATGGCTTATACCTAATTAATCATGGAACTTAAAGAACAAAGAAAGCATTTCTTCAAAGTTTTCAACATTTTCCCATTAAGTGGAGAGGATGGGGGAGGGGAGGGGACTCTCCATGCCCCATAATGGATACACTATGCACTTGATTTGGAGGAAAGAATCTCTTAATCTTCCTTGGCCTCCTGCAACCTCTGAATCCTTACATCTTTAATACTTCATGTTGAACATTTTCATATTAAAGGAGCTGAAAGTTTCCAGATCATGAAATATTTCTCAGCATTTTTTCCTCTCGATCCCTCAACTCAAACAATGCACTGGTGGAGATTATGAGATCACCAGGCATTTCTTAAATATCCATGATATTGTGCCCTGGGATTCCTTTGTCATGTTTACGTGCCGCTGCCACCCAGGGACATCTGTGGACACATTCCACTTTGAAAGCAAAGCTTCAAGACCCAGTTTTGTGCATGTTCATTATTCTGTGTGTCCTTGACTTCCTTATTTGTAAAATGTGGATGCAAACAGCTCACCAACCTGTTTACAATGCTAAGCAAAATAGTGCCAACTATAACACTTAACCTACTGCCTACAACATGACCATGCAATAATATATAGTGTGACTGAATCTTCTAGATGTGATTTTCATTCTTTCCTTATCCATGGACTTGACCAAGCCACCATCTTGCTTCACCAGCCAAGGTCCGTCTTCAGAGTTCTTCCTCAACAGTGATAGACCTGGAAGTCAAAGGACATTGCACTTGGTAGCCAGTGTTCACTGCTCCTATGGTAAGCCATGGCTTTATTCCATTCCCTGAATTTTGTCATAGTCCCTCCATGAGCTGTTACAGGCACAACTAATTAGGAACTGAAATATATGTGCTTTCATTCTAAACAGTGTCAATTGTATGCTGCGTGGCTTGGACAAGTGGAACAGGCTACGGAAAGAAAGTTCTCCCTTCCCCTTTGTTGAAAAGGAAGCAAAAAAGAAAAATGGACTATTTAAAAGTGGTTGAGAATAAAAGCTGTTCCTCTGCCTCCCCAGCCCCTTGTTAATCATGAGAGTGGAGAGACTACCTGACGGAGAACTTCACCATGCCACAGGCCTGCTCTAAGGTTCCTGAAGTGCTCTCCTTCCCCGTTCTCCAGCACTGCTTGTGACCTGGGGTTGGCTAATCAGTGATGCTGCCTTGGACTCTGAACTTGGAGACAGAGTGAAGCAGAGGCTCATGGAAGTCTGGAGTCCAGAGGGGTTCTATGGCCAGTGGTGGCAATAATGTGCAAAGTCACGTGGTAACCAGACAGTGTGCAAAGTCTGACTGCTACTATGTCCTTTGCTCTTCAGCCTTCCTGGGAACCCTGTAGGCTACCCAACATTTTATTTTCTTGTAAATTCTTTGAGAAAGTCTTCTTCAGTTAGCCGTCAGGCGACTTTGCTTATAAAAAAAGAACCTAGATTGAGAAAAAATTAAGATGTGCTCACTCAGCCACTACAATGTGCTGAGTACTTTACAGGTGAGGACACTGAGGCCCAGAGGGTTTCGGTGACTTGCCAATGCTGCCAGGCTAGTTAGTGGTGGTCCTGTGGTTTTTAATCCCCATCTGTCTGCCTTTTCCATTAAATTCTTTTAGCAAAGAGAGCTGGAGGGTAAACCTGGAGCACATAACCATTCCTTCCTCACTGCACTTGCCTTCCAGGTGGGCCCTGTGGAAGTTTAGTATGGCCAGGACACCACCCCAATTCCCACCCGCCTCCCTGCTCTAATCTGGTGACTAGCTGTTTGTAAATTGCACCTAAAGTAAAATGCCTACCAGTTCCGAGAGTCACCATGGGTCTGTGCCTGTGAACCAGGAGCGGTGTGGGGAAAGGGACCAAGACCGCTGAGCTTGGCTTTGTGTTCTCTGAAGCAATTCTGGACTGTTTGTGTGTTCCCGTCTCATCCTTGGTTCACGTCTGCTCAGCTGATGCCTTCAGATGTGAAGCACAGAGCCCCACGCGTGTGGGGTGAGTGAGAGGCTTGCCTGGCTTCCGGTCCACCCAGTGCCCAGCTGGAAGGGATGGGTCCCCTCACTTCCCAGCCTGTTGGATCAGCAGCTGGATGTTGCCATCTGCTTTCAGGATTGCAAAACCCACTGGGGCCTCTCTGCAGGGGTGGTAGCTTGCCAAGGAGCCGGAAGCCACCGGCATGGACATCCATGTGCCATCTTCTCCTCCTTAAACCAAGGAACACGCTTACTACTCTCTGGGCACTTACAACAGACCCCACCAAACCCTTCTATCCCTGGCCTCCCTCCAGTGTATCTGAAGAACATCCATCTGGCCAGGACCTGGTCATCTTTCTTCTTCTCCGTGGACTTTAAAAAAAAATGAGTTATCGAAGGTCTAGGGTAATAAAAGCAGCTTGAACTTCATTACCCCCTTTCCAGTGTAGACACCCAAGGCCTTGGTCAGTGATACTGTGTGTGAAATACAAAACAGTGAATTAAATGCAACTTGATGGTACACGTTGTCCCTTAATGAAAACAAAGGCCGAGGAACGCTATTTGTGAACGTGTTACCCAATAAAGTGCTAGCAGAGGAGCTCATAAAGCTGCCAGCGGGACTTAGCCATTGCGACAAGCACTGTTGGGTAGGGCTGGACGCAGAGAGTGAGGTCTCTCCACTTTATCACAGACGCTGGAGGTTTTTATTTGAAACACATGGAAGAAAGACACTTGGGTTTGGCACCAACATGTCTTGTGGTAAAGGAAAAAAAAAAAAAACGAGAGAGAGAGAGAAAGAGAGAGAGAGAAATATCCAAAAGTGCTTAAAAGAAATCTAGGGGGAAAAGAGACCAGATGTGAAGAAATTAAGTCGGGCTGACAGGGGGTGCCATGTTTGACGGTTTAAAGGGATGGCGAGAGGGAAGAGCAGCAGGCTTTCTCTGTGGCAGCTGACAGACACGAGCAATTGAACAATTCATACCCTCTCTGTTGTCCCTGTCACGAGATTTGTAGGTCGTTCTCAGCCAGCCACTGGGGCTAAAGGGCACAGGTCATGACCTGCTGATTTACCAAAGTATGATCAACTCACACAAATTATAGGCGTAAGAGAGTCCTGACAACTTCAATATGATGCGCAATGAGCGCAATTATTTGTGACATGTGAAACCAGTGTGAGACCATAATTCTGTCACTGCGTGACAAGGCATTATTAGCTGGGGCAGGCAGCGGCTTGAACCAGCAGCAGCTGGAGGAGAGGCGGGGAGAGAGAGGGCTCCACGGGGAAGGCCCGCCGGCTCTCTCTCCCAGAGTGGCAAATCGCAACGGCCCCTTTGTGGAATGTGGAGCCCAAGTTGCCCTGTTGCTGTCTGGTGGACAATAAAGAAGGGTTTGGCAGGAAGGGCAGAGGGAGCCCACCTATTGCCTGGTGGCCGTGTACACCACGGTGATTTCTTTGACTTCAGTGATGGTATTTTTCACGAGGCAGAAGGGGCTGTTGTTTCTAGTGGGCCCAGTGAGGTGGTGTCTGGGCTGGAGAGGAGAAGGTAGCCTCTGTCCTGCTGGGTAGAGTCCCCTGTCCATCAGGCTTCCTTCCTGCCAAGTCCTTTCTGGAACCTACTGTCTGGCAACCAGGCGAAGGGTAGACAGCTCTTACTTCCCCCTCTCGTACCTCAGTGGGAGGTTCGGCTTGAAGCGAAGTGTGGGTGTATGTCTCCTTCTGATGATATTCTAGAACTTTCCACCTAGTGAGGTGGATGGCTGTTCCCAGCAACTGGTTCCAAGAAAGCAGGGTTTCCCAGGTCAAGCAGGGAGGTTCCCGACAGGAGGGGCATCGCGTGCAGAAGGGGCTTGAAGGTGTTCTACAGTCTCCTGCAGGGGTGGCAGCTACACTTGGGCCTCCTTCTCAGCTCAGTGACTGTGACTGTGATGGTGGTGGAGGGGGGCCGACCTGGCCGACCTGGAGGGGGGTCGACCTGGCCGACCAGGACATGCGTTCACACAGTCAACAAATGCTCCCTGAGCACCTTCTGGGCCTCAACCACTGCCCAAACCAGGGAGGATCCGCCTGCGAATGTGCTCAGTTAGCATAGATAAAAACAGGTCATTAAGATGCCCATGGAGCTGGATGTCTATGGGAATCCGGGGTGTGCGGGGAGAGCGTGGCTGACTCCTCAGCATCCAGATATCTACCCAGACTCCTCAAGCAGAAGGGGCCCTTCTGACCACATGGTCTAAAATAGGTCCACTATTTTAGTCTCAGTCTCCACTTTCCTACCGGCTTCCTTTCCCTGGAATTCCTGAACCAAGGAAAATGAGCGGCACCCAAAACAAGAGAGTGTTCAGGCCGCATCTCCCCAGCAGTCATTGGTACTTGACGCTGCCTTACTTTGATGGTCTGTCGTTCCTCTCTTACAGTGAAAGCTCCAGGAGGGTGGGGACTTTGTCTGGCTCCCCTCAGTGTTCCGATTAACCTTGAGCAGCGTTGGGCATGAAGCACTTGCCCAATAATCACAGGCTGAATACGTGATGTCAGATTCAGGCCCAGGTGTTCTTGCTTTTAAACACATTAGCCTGTTTAATCCTCCCCACGACTAGTGAGGTACGTAAATATGTCAGTTATCTATTGCTGCATAACAAATCATCCCCCAAAGTAATGACTTAAAATAACAATATTTATTATTTCTTACAATTCTGTGGCTTGGCTGGGGTTCAGCTGAGCAGGTTGCTTTGCTGGTCTTGCTTAGAGTTTTTTCATGAGGCTGCATTTAGTTGGGAGTTTGGACAGAGCTTGAATATCCAAGCTGAGCCCCTAGTCATTCCCCAGTCCAGGCTGGGCTTCCTTAAAGTGTGGGGGCTGCGATCCCCGACAGACAAAACAGAAATGTTAGGTTGGCTCTTGGAAGTTTGAGATTGACGCTTCCTCCTGATTCTTTTGGCACCAGCAAGTCCCAAATCCAGCCCCGATTCAGGGAGAAGGAGATAGAGTCCTGCTCTTGATGCAAGGAGCAGCATTCATGTTTAAGGGCGGAGCAGCTGTATTTGGAGACGTCTAGGATTATTAGCCCTGCTTGACAGCACAGAAAACTGAGACTTAGAGGGTTAAAGAGATACGTATGTCCAAGAACACAGAGGAAGAAGGTGGTGAAACCAGGATGTTAGCCCTGCACAGTCTAATTCCAAGTTCAATGTTCTTTGTTTCCTGGTGATTGTTCAAAACAGCCCCTCCTGAACCTCTGATAGTACAATGATTTCCCCCAGTGCCAGCCCAACGCATTTCACTTTCTCAGCATAAGGGCCAGGGCTTAGAGTACCCTAGACTGGAATCTCATCCAGCCTCTGCAACTCACTGACCATGTGACCTTGAGTAATTCTAAGCCATTCTGAATGTCTTCTCCTCATCTGTGAAATGGGATAATGATGGCACATGCCACACGGGATTTGGGGGAAACAGGAATGAGCCCAGATGTACAGTGCTCAGTACAACACAGTACCTTATCTTTAAGGTGTCAGGTCACAATCTCCTGCTAGACCCAAATTGAGCCTTTGCAGACCAGTTTCCCATTTGCATTTAAAGTGTAAGAATTCCCAGGTCATTGAGCCCAATCTAGGTTTAGGGTTAACCCATAGATATGTTCTGAAATCAGCAAGAATTGGTCTCCGGTCTGGCCATCATGCTGTTGCTACTGGTCTCTGTGGAGGCAACCTACTTCCTGTTCCTATAGGAAACTTTCCTGTAGAAAAAGGGGTGAACAGGAGTGTATTCAGCTCTGAAGCCAAGATTTAAGACGGATGTCAATAAAGAGACACAAGTCTCAGTTGCCATGAGAAAGCCACCTGGGGGGTGGGGGGATCAACATCCTCTGCGGTCTGCCTAGGCTTTGGCCTGGACTCTCTGGTTTAATCAGGACTCTGGGTTATTGGAGGTGAGGTCTCAGGACTAATTTCAGACAGCTTAAGCAAAAGTGGGAATTAATGGTCAGGCATGGCTAGATTCAGGGATGAATATGGTGCTCTCAGAAATCACTTGGTCCTTGTAGCTCTGTTCTGCTTCTCTCATGCTCTGTTCTGTAGTCAAGCTGCTTCCTGGGCAGCCTCTGATTTGCTGTTAGCTCTATAACTTAAGAGTGCACTCTTTTTCGGCTTGCCAGAACCACATGGGTGGCTTGACCAATCATGGTGCCGGAGAATGGAATCCAATAGCTGTCCTATATCAGGGCCTGCCTCTGTGGCCCAGGGGTAGGAATTTTGTGACTGCTGTGTCTGTGGGTTGAGGGACAGTTCTGCAGAGGAGGTAGGGGTACTAGGCACTCTCAGCAACTTCCCCAAAGGCAGTTCCATTATAGGTAAGCTCTAGATTTACCGAGAACCCTGGAAAAAACAGTCGGTATGAATACAGCCCAAGTGGCTGCACCTACGCACAATCTGGATGTGGAGTGTTTTCCTGCTGATAATTCCTTTGTGCTTTACTTGCTATGTTTATTTGTGGATATTTTTTTCCCTACCGGTATATGGAAATGCTTAAAATACACACATAACCAGCAACCAAATTTCCCCACTTCTAATTTAACACCCCAAAGTCACAATATTTAATTCGCAGTCATTGGATTAACCAACATTTGCTTAACAAAACCAAAATTTGTGAAAATGATTATATTTCTCTTATTTGTTCCCAAATGTTTCCATTGTATACAAAAAATGAGACAGTGTTCCCTTTGGGGAGAAGGAGTTTCTACTTTGGGTTTAAACCAAACAAAATAATATTTAAGGAAACATTAAATAAATTATTTATCATGTTGGTCAACGGGTTGGGGAATATAGCTTAGATAAACACATTTTTAAGGTCAGCTACTCTAAGGGCTGGGTTTTATAAAAACAGCCTCTAAGGAGCGTTAATAAATCTTTTAAAAAGAAAAAAAATAATAACAAGCACTTGTTTCCATTACTGAACTGTTTGCTATTGCTGAAGAACTGTCATTCAAGAGGTGAGGTTGACCAGGAGGCCCCAACAGCCATGCTGAGAAACACAGAATATGAAAAAAAAAAAAATCTATGCTGATGGCAAGCACCATCAGTCCTGCTTGGATTTCTGGTAAAGCAGTCCAGGCTTTTGGCTGCATTTTAAATCAGACAAATGGACAGAGCCGGCTGATTGGGGTCATAAAATTGTCAAATGAAGACAAATTCATTTCTCCTCCATGGGAGACTTCATAGTAGAATTAGAATAGATGTAAGTAAAAAAAAAAATAATGGGTTTCTCATGCCTCGAAATAAACAGGATTACCAGATTCATCAAGTATATTGGATTCACCTTGGGTCCTCCATCTCTTCGAAACTGCTGCCAGAGGCATCTTTCGGGCTCATTTCTACTGCTAAATGGCATTCCTCAGCCCAGGAGAAGGGTGGGGAAGAGAAGAAGGGACCTTTGAATGAGAAGAGATGGACATGGAAGAGCAGAGGAGGGGGAGAGCAGCCCAGGCAGGGCAGCAAGAAAGGGAGGGCTCAGGGAAGGGGGAAGGAGGAGCAGAATCAGGAAATTCAGAAAAGCCACCTTTGCAGGGGCTAGGGAGAGCTGCTCACTGTGGCTCTGGATCCATTGCTGGTGTGGCTCCTAATGCCATCTGTCTGAATCTTGAAGGGCTCACGTGATCTCTGCAAAGAGGCAACAGCCCCAGATGTGGCCCTGAGCTCCCCCTGGGTCTTGGAAGGAGAGCTGGACCTGGCAATAGACTCCTAGGTTCTGAGTCAGCCTCTTCCAAGGGTGGAACCTGCAACAGAATTTCATGCCTTCAAAAAAGAAGATCCCTCTGTTGCCTAAGTGAGAAGGAATGTCACTAAGGAGTTGAAGGGGTTGCGGTTGAATTACCATAAAAAGCCTCAGGGCTTGAAAGTTCAGGAGAAGAGAGCCAGGCTAACCACATCTGGAGCTTGAGGTTTTATTGAACTGGTAATGAAAATAATCTTTGCAAAATATTTTTAAAATATTTGATAAACACAGACTGAGGCTGCTGCCTATATACATGAAATTAAAAAAAAACACATATTAAAAGACTTGAATTCAGATTAGCAACCTGTTAGCAACCAGTCTGGGCTTGGGTTGGGCACAATGCACAATGCTTAAGAGAGGCAGGTTTCTGAGCACCACAGAACTGAATCCAAACCCCAGCTCTGCCACTTCATGGTGGAACAACCACGGGCACTGTACTTTACTTCTCCATGTCTCAGTGTCTTCACCTGCAAAATGGAAATAGTGTTCCTTCTCAGGGCTGCCATGAGGACTGAACCAGGTAAGTTGTATGGAGATGATAGTATGTGTGACAGATTGTAAAAAAATGGTGCAAGTACTTTTCCTCTTTGCATCTCCTGTGAGTTGCAGGTATCCCATTAAGACAAAGAGTCGATTTCTCCACCCCTGGAATCTTGGTTAACCACATGACTTGGGACATTAGCAAATGTGCAGCAAGCAGAGAAAATGGAAATCACTTGCCCAAGGAGCTTTCCTCTCTTGCTGGGCCTGGAAGCCAGAGACTGGTATGGAGAGGAGCCCAAGCCAGATTCCTGGAGCCTGAGAGGCCACATGGAAGAGAACCCAGGAATCCTGGTTTATAGCCTGTCACCTGCCAGACATGAGAAAGGTCATCCCAGGTCATCTAACCCCCAGTGCTGACTAAAGAGGCATGAGCTTGACTCAGCACAGATCAACCAAGCCAGTTCAGAACACAACCACCCAGTCAGCTCACAGAAAGGCAAGTGAAATCAAGGGTGATTGTTTTAAGCTACCAAGTTTGGGGGTGGTTTGTTACACAGCAGAAACTAATTGATACAGGTGGTATCCCACCTCCTATCACTCTTGTTGATCAACCAATCACTTTAGTAGAATTTTTAACTCGCTTTTGTTCAAAGTGAATTCTCTCTTGTAGAGATAGCCAGGGGGGTGGCAGGAATTCTGGTGGCTATTTTGTGCAGTCGCGTGGTTTAAGATAAATTGTAAAAGGCAAGAAGATTTAGGATATCAGATTTTTTTCTGAAAATAACTGAAGCTTTTTTTTTCTTCCTTCATATTTTAAAAGTTTGTCGTCAACATGTTCAAAGCCAGAAAAATGTGCAAAGTGAAGACCAGACACCGGAGCCCGCTGAGGTTCCGTGCTAAGGCTGGTGGAAGCACAAAGTAGCTCTATATGGTTCTGAACCCCTGAACCCAGGGAACCAGGAGGAACTGAAGGGAATGAATAGAATTAACAGGGAAGACACTGGGTAGGAGGAAGGCCAGGGCCCTGGAACACATCCACCTTCTCTGGTGGGAGTGACCAGTTTTACCAACTCCCCAATTGTAAAGGAGATAAAAGAGTTTATGGATCAAAGCAAATGAATTATCTAGATAATCTAGGTCAACTGAACACCCTCACCTGAATTCACCAGTGATCTGTGGCCACAGCGTGTCTGAAGGCTCTTATTATCTGGACAGCTGTCTCATTCTTCCACTCCTCTGAATACATAGGTCCTTGTGAATTCCAACTTCCTCCTATGGCCTGATTCTTCATCCGGCTTGTTGTTCTCTGAGGTTTTTGAGAACAAGACACTTAGGTAAGTTCTGGAAGCAAACTTTTGGCCTGAAGAGTACAAAGCATTCATTCATTTAACAAGTATTTATGATTCGATGCTTAAGTGTATTAGACCTTGAGGATGCGGAAGTGACCGCGAGAGGTGAGGGGTCCTGTTTGCCTAGCAGCTTAGGTCTAGTGGGGGGAAAGACTCACAGCCGGGGAGTTCTATGGCCTGAGCGGTGCTGGGATGGGGGTGTGCAGAGCCTTGATGGACAACTTGACAGATCAGGCTCGGTTTAAGTGTCAGGAAGCTCATCACAGAGGAGGTGGTGTCTAAGACGGAAGACAAAGGTCAAGTTTTAGGGGATGTGAAGAGAGGGTAAAGAGCATTAGATAGCCTAGCCCGAGACAGTGCTGGGGAACTGAGACTTCACACGGTGCCGCCTGAATGAGCACCAGGTGGTCAGTAGAACTTCAGTGCCACTGAGCAGAATGATGGTCATCATTAAAACCACGGTGGAAGAATGGACATGGCCTGCCCCCTCAGGTCTACCCTGGAGTCGTGGTTAATTTTAGTTGGGGTACTGGTTGGTATGTTTAAAGGCTGTGTCTGTGTGACCAGAGGACAAGCAAGTGGGAACAGGCTAGCTGGCAGCTTGTTTGCTGAATGCAGTGCTAAGTATACCTAGGGCTAAGTATACCTAGTGCTAAGTATACCTAGCCAGGCTCAGCACAACCTCTTACTTCCAACCAGTTGACTTACAAAAGTAAGGTGAGGCCCAGAATCCAAAGCAACAGGCCCATCAAGAGAAAGGAGACTGAGTTTTGAATTTTATAATTCCTTGTAAAAATGACATGGGCTCAGTGTATGCTCTATAGATGAAGAAAACATCTCTATTAGTCACCTAGTGCTGCAGAACAAATGACCTTGAAACCTAGCAGCTCACAGCAGCCAGCGTTTATCATCTCTCAGTTTCTGTGGGTGAGGCCTCTGGACGCCGCTCAGCTGGGTGCCTCTGGGGCCACAGCCTCTGGTGAAGTTGGAGTCACGCTCTCGGCCAGGACTAGGCTACTGTCGGCAGGTCTGACTGAGGAGACGGCTCCCAGGCTCACTCACCTGGTAGTGACTGTGTTCAGTTTCTCAGGGGCCTTTGGATCGAGGGCCTAGGTTTCTTGTTGGCTATTGACCAGAAATGTTTCTTGGGTTTTTTGTCACGAGGATCTCTCCACAGGGCACCCTACAGCCTGGCAGCTGGCTTCGCTTGGCTGGGTAAATGAGAGAGGTTACCCATGACAGAAGCCACAGGGTTTCTATGGCCCAATATTGACGATGACATCTCATCACCTCTGCCCTGTTCTATGTGTCAGAGACAAGTCAGAAGACAGAGTCCACCCCCAACACGGGGATTTATACAGGACCTGGGATCCTTGGGGGCCAATTTAGAGGTCACCTGCAACAACCCCCAGTAAAGGAGATGCTTGTGTATATTGTTCCTTGTGAATATGCCGATGTGTTTTGTCCTAAGCTGGTCTCAGACCAGGGGGAATCAGATCATCTGTTCACTCCCACCGACGGCATGTCTACCACTCTCTGTGTCAACTTAGCTTGGGGGACTCTACATGGTCCTCTCTGGTTGGGAAGAGCTGGGAGAGCCAAGATCTAAGCGCTGGCAGACCCACTGTCTGGTGAGGGCCATGTCTGGCTTCCTGCTGCGTCTGCACTGTCTGGAAGAGCCAGGAGTCTCTCTCTGGCCTCTTTTAGAAGGACACTGATTCCATCCCTGAGGGCTCCACCCTCATGACCTAATCACTTCCTCAGGTCCCACCTCCTAATGCCATGGCACCGGAGTTAAGACGCCAACATATGAACTTTGGGAGGATGTCCACATTCAGTCCATTGCAGGAAGGCCTGGGACTTAGTCACGTCTCCTCTGTTTCGTTGTGTTTTGTTTTGTTTTTGGACACCCATGAAAGATAGAAGATTATTGTCATTCAGTTCAATATAGTCCCCTTTCTATGCCACATGTTGTCCAGGCACTGGAGATGCTCTTGAAAAGGAGCTCCTGCCAGGAGAAGCCACCACACGACCTCATCATCATTCATGAGAAGCACAGGCAAGACACAGGGGAGGGGGGGGAGGTAGGGCCTGCATCTTCAAGAAGAGTCGGAGGACGCATACCAAGAAGATGGGCCTCCAGCTGGCTCTGGCAGAGGGAGGAGGAGGCCTCGTCTCTCTTCAAAGTTTTCATGGCCTGACAGCTCTTCTTTAGCCCCCTCAGAATCACTCCTTCAATATGAAGGCAAAAAAAGAAAAAGAAAGAAAGAAAAAGCCAATTCCAGTTTCCTTTTCTTCTCTCTTTTCTTTCTCTTCCTCTTTCTTCATGAGAAGCTCAGAACAGTCCACCGGGCTTTTCATCTGGCCCTTCCCACATCCTCCTTCTCCCCGGCTCCATCTCTGGTCACATAAGCCAGACCTGCTCAGCCCTGTACTCCAGCCCCCAATGTCTCTGGTCTCTGAGCCCCTGGATGAATCCCCTTCCACTAAAATGGCAGCATCAGTTAACGGAGAGCTTCATCTTAGCAAGGGACAAGCCAGCCCAGAGGGACTGGACCCACAACTGCTCACGGCATTCTTTCCTCTTCACGGAACAAAACTTATCTTTCACTTTTCATCCAAGAGAACTTTCCTCCCTGATTTACTTTTGAATGAAACACATTTAGGGCCTGATTATTTGTCTTTGGGTACCTCCCGTGACCAGCTCTGCTTTGCAATGGCCACAACCAGAGAGGTGGGTTGGAGTTGGGAGCGGGATGAGATTTGACTGTTTGGAAAGAGTTCTAATGTGTTCACAAACCACCGACAGGGATTCAGGATACTCAGATGCAGTCACACCAGATTCCTGGAAATATGGAGGGGAGAGTGAGATAAAACAAGGGAGACTGCAATTAACATTCAAATGAGAGCTGGAAGAAACCCCAACTGAAAATTCTGGCATCTGGTAGATTTCAAGCTCAAGGATTAACATCTCCAAGTTAGGAGAGCGATTTTTGGTTTTCCAGCAAGTACTCCAGAGGCAGTAATTTTCAAGGAAAGGTAGCTCATAACACTGAGCATAATATTAACATAGCAGGCTGCTTGCCCAAACTTATTTTATTTTCATTTGTATTATTGGTTTGAAAACTCCCCTGAGTCTCTGATCCATATCATGTTGGCACGTGTCCCTGCAGAAACTAAAATGCTGAGCCAGCATCACACTCCCACTATTTTTCTTGACTTGGGAGAGGCCCAAAGAAATCTAGGTTGATACAGGAAGAGTGATAAAACTCTCAGCCCTATTCCTCAACAGATCATGCCCCCAGGGGGACATTTGGAAGGCTGGATATTTTTCAGTTGAAACCCAAGAATAATGGTTATGCAAAAGCCTCCATGATAAAACCATGCATGTGTATGTGTATGTGTGTGTGTGTGTGTGTGTGTGTGTGGGTGGGTGTGTGATATACATACATGTTTTTGCAAGACAATTGTGGGGAGAGTTTAGTTATAATCACACATCAGTTTGGGTAATTGCCAATGGGTGACCTCCAAAAGACATAGCAGTATCCATTGGCATCATGTTTTTTTAACCACATTTACAATTGTGACTTCTTTGTCTTCTCCCCAGCTGGTTAAGTCAGGAGGATGATCTTGCATGACTGTTTTGTGCAGGCGGAGACTGAGGGCTCACCTTATGCTACAGGCTAGACAGTGGAGGACAAAGCCAGGACTCTAAACCCTGTGACCTTCATGTTTATAGTTAACTCTCCTTTCCTCTTACTCTGAATACCCTAAGTTGGGAAGGAAAACAGCCATCTGGGTTTTCCCAATCAGTCCAGGGGGTTCAAGCTCATTGACTTCAGCAGATGGAAACACACAAGAAACCCCCCCCAAGGCTCCACTCCAGCCCAGAAGCTCACGGGGAGCCTCCTGTGATTTGGACACAAAGGCTGTTTCACAACAAGGTGTGGCCACTGGTGGCCACTGGCCCACTGAAGCCTTCTGGTCAGACCTAACCTGTGGCCCATTCTCCACTGTGGAAGACATTCCAATTCTGGTTATTTATAGTATCTTCAATTTTTTCTGGGCAATTACCTTCTCTTCCATCTGCCGTTGTATGAAATATCAGCAAGGATGTAAGGGCTAGTGTACGCCCTTAAGGGCTAGGGGCAGCTGAAGAAATGGGTCCTCTCTCTGGCTGCCCTGTCATACAGATTCTCTCTCCTGGCACTTGGAAGACAGTGTGGGATGTCTACTGTGTCTCCAGCTTCCTGCTTCCTGCTTCCTACTTCCTGCTTTCTACTTCCTGTGCTCCTAGAGGCAGGAGACTGCCTGGAGAGCAGAGAGCTCTTCCTATTTCACCATACTTCCTGGGCCACTCAGAAGAAGAGCCAACATTGTGTTTCCTAGAGATCTTTTAGATCCTGGGGGCTCTCTGCTTGGCTCTAAGGAAAGAAGAAGAGCTAGTTGTTGAATCTTGGAGGCTATAGATGGCTTTCTAGATGGTTGGAATGGCCTGGATAAAGGTATGGAGGTAGAACTGTGAAGTGATGTTTGGAGTACCATATGTGTGTAGGAAAGGAGTACATGATAAAGTCGATGTCTAAAGGTTTTGAATGGAAAATTGAGAGTTTGGAAAGCAGGGCACAAGGAAGATGGGCACTTATGCAGTCAGCCCTGAAGGGACGATTAGATCCTGTTCTGCTCGTCTCATTCCCTGGGATCCTTCTAATCACACCTTCCTCCTTGGCTGGGGTCAGAGAACCAGGTAGGAGCTCCATGGATAACCACTTCATTTCTGGTAGAAGAATGGACTAGACCTTCTCATTTCCACAAGGAGAGGCCAGGGAAGCCTGGTGATTACTGCTGAATATGATCACCCTCTGAGCTTTCTCTGTTAACATCATCTCTTCATTTTCCTCTGTAAAAGCTGATGACTGAGTCCTGCTGATTCTGCTCTCCAAATACCTGTCCTGTCACCCCCCACCAAGTCATGAGCTCCATCAGTCACCATAAGCTCTGGGAGTAACGTCCCAGGCATCTGACTGACTTTCTGGCCCCAGCTGTACTCTTCCTTCTACAATGGACTCAGGATCTATCCACCACAGCCCACCAGAGAGAAAGAGATCTCTCCAAAGTGCAATTCCAGGATGCAGGCAATTTCCTTAATGTCTCACACTGCCTCTGGGTGCCCTGTGCTCTGTGTGTATATACCTCTTCAGTAGCATTCCTCATGTGGTGTTATGATCTTTGCTTCCCTCAACACACAGAAGCTTTCGTTTCTCTTTCCTAATAGCATTTTCTTCAAGGACTACTCAATCACTCCGAAGAGTCCTCCCCAGGTACTTTCTCTTATTGGCCAATAGAGTCAAGCAAAGGTTGTATAATCCAAGTTTGGCTAATTAAGTATGGCAGTTAATCTGCGTTATCAATTTGATTGGGTTGAGAGACTCCTAAGGTTAAGAGACTTCTGGGTGTGTCTGTGAGATATTTCCAGACATGATGGCAAGTTGAACAGCAAACCGAGGGGCAGACCCACCCGGAATGTGGGTGGCACTAACAGGCTGGGGGCCTGAGTGGAACAAAGGCGAAAGGAAGAGGAAGCTTCAGGGGCAGCAAGGTGATTTATCTTGAGTAGGCGCCATTGCCCCTGGACAGGGGACACCAGCTCCTTCACTCTTCCAGCGAGGATCCACACCAGTGTTTCTCCAGGGAGCCTCCGGCCTTCAGCCTACACATCATTGGTTCCTCCTGTTCTAAGACTCCAACTGCTTGCACTGAGCAGCTCCTAATGCTTCCAGGTATCCAGGCTGCGGATGGCCAGTGTGGAACTGTCCAGCTTCTGAATGTGTGGGCCATTCGAATGAATCCCCTAATAATCATGCAGACACATCTGGTGGCTTTCTGTCTGTCTCTAGCTGGTTCCGCAGCTTTTCTTCCCATTTCTATGTTCCTCACATCCTCCTGGTAGGTTCACTTAGCTGTTGTTGCTTAAGTTCATCAGTGTCAGTTCTATTGCTTGCCACCCAGAGAACCCTTACTGCTGTGGTGGGATGAGGGAGAGGTGCAGGTGTGTTTTCTGAGATTCCAAAGCTCTGTGATATCTGGTAGTGCCAGTGAGGGGAAGTCCTTTCTTTCTGGTACTTTAAACAAAAATCCATCAGCTTCAGGAAATGGAGGAGGTAGTTGTAGAGACAGAATCTAGGTTCTGTCCTACTCTTCCTTCTCTCACCCCCTCGTCATTTTAGCTTGCTCAGAAATGAATTTAGTGGTGTTCTTGACACCTTGCACAAATGCCCTCTCACTTAGCACTTCTGGGCATAACTGTCCGGGTCTAAACTGCCAACTCATATGACTCTTTGCTGTGGGCTTTCTTACAGGACAGTCTGGAAGCACTAGGGACTCAACACCCCTTGTGAATAGTCTTCAACCAATAATTACAGGCTGATTACGCCCCCCTTTCCCCTTGGCCAGAATAACTCTGAGGTGCAAGTCCTGCGCTGGCTGTCAGAGTTCCCCAGCAAGGTTGTGCACCATGGGAACATGCTTGATTGACATGTTTCTTTTCTTGTCTCACTTCCCCATTCCCTGACCAGTGCTCACCTCCCCCATCAACTCAAGGGGATCCGTCTTGGAGATCCACCAGAACATCACGGCCCTGGCCCAGCATTTACTGACTATGTAGCCCTAGCACCCATAGCTCACCTGAAGCTTCATTCTTTTTACTTAGATCAAATTTCCAAGAGATCTTCTAAGCCCATCTTTTCAAATCTTGCTGCATTTAGAGGTGGCTGGTATGTGCACGGATGTCCACTTGAGGTTAGATGACCACTCTAGTCAATCCTCTCTAGCCAAGAGGAGGTAGTTATAAGGTTGGCTGTCAGTCCACAGGACAGTGGACAGGGAGACACCTGGACCTCAACTGGGGCCAATGATCTTTCCAGCAATAATCACAGGGGTGTCTGCACAGTAAATTCAACAGGAAATGCTGTTGATGAGACATCCAATAATTATTTTCAAACAATAATTTGATAGGTTAAGTGCAAAAAGAATCAGAGCCACATAGATTAAATTGCAGTTGAAATGCACACTTAAGTTTCAAAATCGACAGAATATATGCTTAGTAAGGGTTATCCGCCCCCAACCTTATTTTTGCCAAACCAGATTATTTGGAAAATAACTCAGGAATTCATCACAGCTCAGGCTTGCTCATTCCCACTCCCTGCATTCCTTTGCTTTAGTTTTCCTGACACCCAGAGTTAATTAATAAAAGCAACATTTGTCAAAGACGGCAAGTCAGTCATATGGCGGCATGTGTGTCATATGGTGTCATATGGTGTTGGGGATGGATATGATAATCTGCAAGATGGATCCATTTCTGGGAGAGATGAATGATGAATGTTCACGGCACACACACCATGTGTCAAGGCCCACATGGCTATCACTTAGAAAGTGATCACTAAGTAAGATGATTACTTAGCTCCTGGAAGACTCCCCCAGAGGCAGGTGCTATCACTGTTCTTCATTTACATGTAAGAAACTGCAATTTAGGTTAAAGGTTTGTTTCCTAGGTGTAGACAACAAGTAGCAGACAGCATTTGAACTCTTTCTTTCATCTTCAGAAACCTCTGGGTGATTTTGCCCTCTGTGGGTAGGGATTCACACAACCACCACATTAGAGGGGGTTCTAAAACCATTCCCTTAGTTTTACAAAGCAGCACACTGATGATCTAAAGGCCACCAGATGGCTCACCAGCCCCCAAATATCCCTCCCAGTGCTTGTCTCACTCTCCAGTTCCATCTTTTTTGGTTCTTCATGGTACTGTGGGCTTTCTCCCAGTAGTCCAACATGTAGTGAATAAAAAGTTGCAAGGTAAAAAAAAAAAATTTTAGACTCTGAAAGAAAATCAACTGGCTGGATTTACTAGCCTGTCTTGAGGACAGAGGTGTACTTTTTTCCCTGGCTGGGAAGACAGGACAAGGAGACCATAGAGATGACTGGTATTACCTGGTCAGACCCATAGCCACATAGCCAGGTGTCACCCAGCAGGTTCTTCTAGTTAAAAACAAGAGAAACCCATTTAAACTGGCTTAAGACAAAAATGGAGGATTTTTATAAGGACTTGGGGGTTCTCATGCAACCCAAAGGAAGGAAGTGCATCTGAACCCCAGAACCATAAAGGCATTAGGTACGCTGGTGGCTCTTCTCTCGGGCTTGCCCTGGTCCAGACTCGCATGCTTTGTCTACTTGCTTCCTTCTGGGGTTCTGCAGCCCAGATCTTCACTTCCAGACACACGTGATAGAAGATGGCCACTCCAAAGCATCCAGGATGGTTCCTATTTGAGAGACTAATGACCATTGCTGTGCTAATTCATTCCAAACTCCTAGCAGAGAAAATAAAATGAATCCAGTTTGAGTTTTCTGTAAAATCTCAACCCGATTCACTGTAGCATCGGAATCCCTACTATGACCGCAGCTGTGCGAATCTGCTCCCGAGGCTGAAAGGGAGTGGTGTGGCCTGGGAAGAACCTCCCCAAAGCTACGGTACCTTGAGAATGTGGCAGAGACTCGTAGATGTTCACCAACATCTCTTTTCCACCTCTTTGATAACAATCAAACTAGCTGACATTGGCTAAACATATGCCTCCCCCACCCTGTGTAATGGCTACATTCCCAGCTTCCCTTGCAAATATGTAAGGCCATGCACCTTACCTCTGGCCATAGATGTAGATGTAAGTGGTAAGTAAGGGAGGGGTCCTTAAGAGGAGGGGCCACGCCACCGTCCTCCCTTCACTGAAATGTGGCCATGATAATGAAACAACCCTATTGACCCCCCTCCCCCCCAATGGAAGCCATGTCTGGGGATGGCAGAGCAGCAGTAATGAGAGAGGCTGAGACCCTGCTCACATGGACTAGCGTCCACCCTCGACTGCCCGTGCATCCGTCCCTGTGCCTGAGAAATAAACGTCTCTCTTGTTGATGGCTTCATTATTTTGAGTTTTCTGTCATTCTCAGCAAAAAATAGCCCTCTACACTGACGGGCATGCAGAGAAGCAAATACAGGATGTTCTTTCTTTTCCCATTTTATGGCCCAAATGACCTCCATACCAGCCACCGCAGGACCAGGAGGAAGGGCGCATCTCTAGCTTTCAGACTCTTCTTCCTCATCTCCCCTCTTCCCTCGGCAGCAGGGCCTAGGGCTCCTGCCATCTCCTCTCTGTGGGCATTGGACAGTCACTGAGGGATTATTTGGGGGAGATCATCAGTATTTCGGGGGTGGGTTTTCCTGCTAATGGACAGATTCTTCTTCCTAATAATGACAGAGAGCTTCTGGAGAGCAGCAAAACCCTTTGCTCTTTGTTCTCAAGGAGACAAATTATTATCTCTTTCTTCTAAAGAAGCTTCTCCTAGGATGGGTGAAATATCACAAATAATTAGGCCAAGTAGCAGCGCAAGTCCCACCGGGAAGAAGGCATCGCTACTTCATTTTCTGCTTGGCGCCAGAGCTCCTGCCTGATTTAAGCTGGTGTGAAGATAGCTGTGGGTATTCCCCGCCCGAGAACTCTAATCATGCTCTTTACTGAATATTTACCATTTCTTATTTGAGTCTTCCTCTCTTGATCCGTTGTTTCACAATTTAAAAGTTCTGCTAGTATTTTGATCTCGTGTAAAAATCTCTGTAGTTGTGGAGATGCCTTGTCACCAAGCCTCCTTTGTGTCGTGGGGAGGGATCTGAGAGCGGGATTGAAAGGCTAGCATGATGTGGTAACTCGGGATGTTAATGGTCTCACTGAGAAGGGGCTTCCCACAGAGTCACCCAGGGGTCTGGGTAAGAAAACAAGTCACTCAGATGCCAGGATAGAGCGGTGGCTTGAGGGCCACTGGACCAGTGTCTCTGCCCAGATGCCAACAGGTGGGACTAGATGAGGGACGTGGAGGATCTAGGCAGCAATTGGCTCCCAATAAATATTTTTATTTGCTGATGGGTGGAATAAAGTGTGTGAGATTTTTCAGATAAATATTCTGCTGCTGTTAGAGACAAGATGTTGATTAAATCCTGCAGGAGGCAATCACAAGAAATCAAGATCTAGCCTGCTTTATGCTTCCGTTCTGAACCCCGAGTTATTGCTTCTCAGGAAATCCCTGTGATGTCATCAACCAATAAAGGAGTAATAGGTGAGTCCCCACTATGCGTTCAGCACCGTGCCAGATGTCATGAGTCATAGAAACATGAGATGCATTTCCTGTCCCTGGAGGTCCCATCCAGGCTCAATAAGAGAGTAATCTAACAAGAATCCATGACTATACGAGTACATGTGTAAATAATGAGACTGACTCCACAGCAAGGCATCAGTTACCTAATGGTAAGGGACCAGCTGAAGGTAATGTAAGAGGGTAGAGATGAGAGGCAAGGTCAAGGACTTCTTAGGGGTGTTAGATCTTGTACCAGGTTGTCTGGGTAGACTATATGAACAGAATACAGTAAGTGAGCAAATATAATAAGCAACAAGATAAATATAATATGGTCTAATACATCAGCCCATTTACTATTGCCATGGCAGAATACCTGAGCCTGGGTAACTTATGAAGAATAGAGGTCTAATTACTTCACGGTTCTGGAGGGTGGGAGGTCCAATTCTAAGCTGTCAGTATCTAGGGAGGCCCTTCCTGCTTCATCATAACATGGTGGAAGTTATTACATGGTGAGACAGAGCAAGTGTGCCAGCCAGTGTCCCTTCTTCTTATAAGTCCACTAATGCCATCATGGGGCTTCATATGAACTTATCTAATCCTAATTGTCTCTTCAAATACCATTAGCATTTGGATTTTGGGGATTAAGTCTCCAACACATGCATTTGGGGGAGGACATATTGAAATCTTAGCAATAATATAACATGACAGTGGGTAGAGCCCTTGAGTCAGGTGGACCAGGGACACATCCCAGGTCCTCTGCACAATGGCTGTGCCTACAAGCTTGGCCGAGTTATTTAACTTCTTTGCTGAGCCCCACTTTCTTCTTATGGAAAATGAGGGGGCTACTAATAATAGAACCAAGGTCATAGAATTTTATGAGGATTAATAAGATAATACACATAGAGCATTGGGCTCATCATGATGCTACTGGAGCTTAGCTTTGTACGCATTAATACTAGTAGTAACAAGCCTAAGACTAAAGTTTGTAGCGAATATGCATTCAGTTAATCATCAGTTCACTCAAAAGCTATTTATTGAGACTCTGCTTTGGGTCAGATGGGGTGATAAATGGAAAAGGATGCGGGCTCCTCTTTCACTAGGGTTACAGCATGAAAGGAGAGATTCGAGGGAGCAGTGAGATCCACGAGCACACACCTGGGAGGAAGTACAGAGAAGTGCCGTGAAGGGAGGAGCCACAGTTTCCTTAGCGTGAAAAGCAGAAGAATCTGACCAAGTCCAGGGAAGGCTTTCCCGGGGAGCAAGGCTTGAGGTCAAGGCTGAAGAATGAATAGGAGCTTGTGAGCAGGAGGAGAGGGCAAGCTGCCAACCATAGAGAGACGAAGGGCAGGTGGAAAGGGGCGGGGCCCCCAGGGAGGCCAGGAGGGAAGACGTGGGTGGTGTCCATGGAGGTGTCAACGTCCGTCAGCAGAGGAAGAGCTCACTGTGGGGACAGGAGGGGCAGGGAGGAGATGCCCAAGCCAGGTGGGCCCTGGAGTCCCCGTTAGGCTGTGATCCTCAGATGTGGGGACACATCTGAAGTCATCTGGACACATCTCTCAATGTGCCTCCTCCTCCTCTCAGACCCCTGAACCACTCCCCTGTGCCACATCACACCTGGTTACATGGTGGCTTCTCCTGCTTATGTCTTGTCTCGCCGCAGAGGCAAGGTCTTTGTGGGACCCGAAACGTGCTCCATAACACACAGAACCTTGAAAACACCAGGGCTCCAGAAGACGGGATGTGAGTGTCAGACGAGCCCCCAAACAAGGCAGGTATGTCTCCTTCTCCAAGCAGAAGTTCACCTCAAATGCACAAATGCTTCTGAAGTAGTGAGATGTCTACTTCCATGCTCACTGCATCAATTTATTTTCATGTATTTTGTATTATATAAAATAGGGCAGACATTGAGACTCGTCATTTCCCCCAATCTTTCTTTGAAACCATTTAGGTCATGAAATCACCATATTCTAATCTTCTCATGGACATTCGTCATCTGGCTTAGTTGTCACCAAAGCCATGTTTGGGTCCTGTGCCTGTGTTCTTCACTGAGCATCATATCAGCATCTGAATTGTTCAGGACCCAGCATTTTGAACCCATGTAAGATGCTGTCACTGAACATCTTACTCGAAGCCCCGAGAATTTTTGTCCTCTTGGTGGATATTTATGATCTCCACAAGGTCTCCATTTATAGGCTCTAAAAAAAAAAAAAAGTGAACTTTGAAAGACTTGCTTAAAATACCTCCAACATTTTCAATGATGAAGTCATGGCTTCAGAAATAACAGTTAAATCTGTGTTAAATGTTTTCACCTCTCTTTTTCCTCCCGATGTGTTCAGGTGATGCTGTGGCCTCCCAGCCTGTCCCCGCCACCAGCACTCATCCACTGAGGTCACTTCTGACTAATAGCGCCTTTCTCTAAACACTTGCTCGATGTTCAAAATGAAATAATTGAGAAAGTGCCAGGAATGAGAAATCTATTAATACTCGTATGCTCTGGGACAGCTTCGCCTTACAATCAGATATGTACACTAACTGCTTGTCAATTGAATATATGTGCTCACCTCACCTTTGGTCACAGCTCAAGGGGACACAGGATAACATAGAAACTTTCACTGAGAAAACTACTGTGTCACTTTCAGGAATACATCTCATTTAACATAAGCCAGTCCTTCTCCATGGGGAGCATTTGATAGCGTCTGCAGATATTTTTGTTCCAACCAGGGGACCGAGCACCATTAGTACCTAGTGGGCAGAAGCCAGGGATGTTGTTAAATATCCTTTAGCTCACCGGGAAATCCCCACAACATGTCAACTGTGGCAAGATTGAGAGCCCCGGTTTACACTGGATCAAGGACAATTGGTTCAAACTGACCAGGGGCCTTAGGTGGGCCCAGGCCCCTCACTTCCCTCCTTTGAGACATGGAGCGTCAAAGTCATGTGTTTCCCCTGTTTCTTGAAGATGGGTCTTGAAAACAATCCTGCTCTGCCTCCTCTCTGCTTCCCCCTCTCACCCCCGCCCCCCAGGTCTGTGTGAATTCAGGGATGAGTGGCTGGTCAAGAACTTGCCTGTTGCTGGGATGATTGCATTATGCCATCTGCCCCATCTCTTGAGATCCCTCAAAATTTCTGGTCACTAAACGTTTTAAATATCTCTGTTCAAAGTTTCTCCTGACGGCAGGGCTTAAGGTACAAAGTGAACAGAAGTGAGGGCAGTCAGAGGAAGGGCCATGATCCCCCTGCCGGACCCCTCTGAGAGGTGGCCACGGAGGCCACCCCACAAACCCCCGGGGCAGAGATTGTGGCTGTTAACTGACAACCAGTGAAGGCTGTTTGGCTAATGCTTCGAGCTGGCCGGGAAATAGTCAAATAGCATTTTAAACACTTCATTCTAGACTTCTGAGTCCCGAGAAACATATCCTCATGCCATAAAAAATATGTAGTGCTGAACCCCTCGTCCCTCCCCTCCATGTCACGGGTAAATGCACAACCTGCAGGCTGAAGGCCGGGATGCTGCCCCCCTCCCTCTCCCTCGTGTGGGGCTGCATCTGGCTGCAGGTGTGGTAGGTGCGCCGTCCATGCTGCCTTGGAGTAGCCTGTGGCGGTCCTCACAGGTGAACAGTGGACGGCGGGGGGAGGGGGTGGATCAATTGTCAGCCTTGAATTAAGTAACCCCTTTCACTTGAGCTCTGGCCTCAGATCATTTGAACACTCTTCAAGGAAAAATTGCCTCTCCCTTTCCGAAGTGATCTTGATGGCTACTGATGTTTTTATGATTATTAATAAAATCTCCAAGACAGGATTTTATGGGCACACAGAGACTCTAAAAAGTCATTCTTTTGCCTTGGAAAATTGTGTATGTTAAAAACGATGAAGGAAATTTTAAATAAGAAATGTTTGAGTGAAAGTCAGGGTGCAAAAGACAGAATTTCAAGAACCCTTGTGACTCCTTTCAATGTCGAATTTGCTTCCTGCAAAGGCTTTCGCGGGATGTGTTTCCTGAAGATAGTGCAGCCCCCGAAGGGTCAGCAGTAGCTTCAGTTTAGGTGGGTGGCCAGAGGTCTTCTCAGGAAAATGCATCGCTCAAGATTCTTTCATTTGTTTCTTATCATCTGCTTTGCTTCCCCTTCCTCCCTCTCCCTCCTCCACTTCTATCCTGTCAACATATTCTTTGGAGTTTCACAGACCTGTTCACTGAAACTGTAAAATCAAAGCGACTTAAAAAGGAACCCCAATTCTTTTCTAACCTCCAAATGAGGGTGGGTTGAAAAATGAGCCAAATGCAAGGGGCATGATGAGTTAAACATGGATGCATCCCGAACAAACAGGAAGGGCAGAGCCCCTGACATCTGGTTGGAAGTCAGCTTCATAATTCATGCAGATATTGAGAAGAAAATTCCTCGGTGGAGCCTGGAAAATTTGAGCTTTGCTCAATGCAAAGGCATAAACCAGCATGTTTCCATGTCTAGTCTTTGCTTGAAAAAGTGAAAGGGGTACATATGCTCTTCCTCCTCCTCCTCCTCCTCCTCCTCCTCCTCCTCCTCCTCCTCCAACTCCTCCTCCTCCACCTCTTCCTCCTTCTCCTCCTCCTCCTCCTCCTCCTCCACCTCTTCCTCCTCCTCCACCTCCTCCACCTCCTCCACTTTTAGGAATACATCTCAGGTTCCCTATAAAGTTCTGTGCTTAAACCAGGTTCCTGGAAAACTTGGTCATTACCAGAGCATAATGACAAGTTGTGCATTCAAAAATGGGAGCAGGACCAACAAGGAAGCTAATTTTGATAATGAACAGATTCGAAGCAACCAGATGACAGAGCCTACCGTAGGAGTTCCACGCCAGCCATGTTTTTGTTTAGAAACTGTAAAACACAACATGCCAAATTGGTTCACTGAAAGAGTGCTACTTCCCAGAGGCTAACAATCTGTTGTCGCTTGCAAGACAGGAGAGGCACGCGCTCAGTTGTGGTAAGAGTCTCCGTGCAAACTGGGGACCCTGGACAGTGGCCCAGGTGGTTCAGGGCCTCAGTTGGCCTGAAGCTTCGAGGGCTTCCATTCTGCTCTCTCTTCTGCATATTCCTTCATTCCTGTGTGTATGTTTCTATTTATGAGTTCAATCCATTTTGCCGGTGTAGACTCAGGCTGTATTTTGATCTGGAACATTGCCTTTTTAGTCAAAGTTATGTAGAACATTTTCCCTAAAGACCCGTCAAAGAAGTTGGCCATTTTGAATAATCTACAAATATTCATTCCTGAAGGGATATTGAATTTTTATGGACCTTTTAAACCCAACAACACCCAGTTGCTGGGTTTTTAATATGGAAGGAAGGAACGGAGGAAGGAAAGAGAGGGGATGGAGGAGGCAGGGGGGAGATGGATTGGTTGGTGCTTTTAAATCCAGACACACTGAAGAAACACTTATCCTTTCCTTAAATAATAAATGCTGGCTGCTACATTGTTGGATTTTAAATCATATGATAAAGTGGTGCTTAAGGAGGCTCTACGCAATAAAGATAAACATTTTTGCTCCACAGGATTTCTATTTAAAAGTAGGGAAGACTATTTTAACACGAAGCAAATGCAATATCTGGCTTACTATAAAATTATGTTAATTCTGTAATCACAGTTTCAGAAAGTTGATACCAAGCATGGTTAAATAAAGTTTGTTTGTTTGTTTGTTTTGTTTTGTAGCAGGTCACTGTTCACTAGTCGAAGTCTCCTAACACCAAGTATAATTTAATGGGAATTAAAACAAGGCCCTGTTTTAAGGGGAAACTTTTGCTGGAGAGAAAAATCCCCTCAGAATATCAGTGAGATACTTCAGATAAACATTCAGAATTACCTTCTGGCTAAGCAAGGTAGAAAGAAAGAAAGAAAGAAAAAAAAAAAAAGAAGGAAAAAAGAAAAAAAAATCTCAGCCCAGATCCCTGTAGTGAGTGGAAAGGATTTGGAATGGCTCATAATTTGAGCTTTTAGTTGTTTTGCTGTCTCGTTAGCTATTTTCTACGATTCGTTTTATCCAAGAACAGTTCTGGGTTTTAAGGCATCCTTCCTTGTTGCAAAGAAAAATAAATTTATATATTCAGGGAGAAGCTGACTTTTATATCCTTCCTCCTCATTAGAATCTATTTGGACCCTCCACCCTCACCCCCTCTTTCAGCCTTTCTGTTTTGTGCTAACTCTTTAAAGGAAAGGAAAAAAAAAAAGCATAAAACAAACACCAGTTAGAAGCAACCACCCTCGCACCTTGTGCTGGAGGTTCCTGTTTAGAAACAAAACACAACCCTTCCTTTTGCCTTAATAAGCATTTAGGAGGCCCTACCATCAGCCAGCTGGTAATGAGAGAGAGAGGCCGAGTTTTGATTTACTATTGTAGTTTAAATAGATTTTAATCCAGTGGAATTGTTTTGTTCTAATTCTTCTCTCCCTTGTTTTCTCAGTTCACTGACTTCTCAAAGAAGGACTTTTCCCAAGGAGCTGGCAGTTTCCCAGTACGATAAGGCCAAGTGGGGAGAAAGTTGTGTTGTTATTTTCTTTGTCTTGCTTTTCCCCCCACTGCAAGACTCCGAGGCCCCATGGAAATCCTTGGAGTGCATTTGGCAAGTATGGACCATTATAAATGGAATGCAAATCAAAAGCATCATTTCACTGGCTCCTTTAGGTTCTTAAGCAGAAGAATGTTCTGATCACTGAAGCCATTTCAGGGCCTGAAATTAGAAAGTAATAAAAAATATCACACTCTCCCTGGTGGGCAGTACATTTAATTGGTTCCCCAGCCAGAGTCCAGATCTAAGTCAGAAATGCTTACCCTGTCGATCCCTGTTCTGGAAGGACCGCATGCAAACAGTACCAAATAAGAAAGAAACCCAGCAAAGGAAAACCAGGGACAAATTCTGAAATAAATAGCTTGGGGCTTAGAAAGTATAAAAGG
Organism: Marmota marmota marmota; assembly: GCF_001458135.2. Taxonomy (NCBI): domain Eukaryota; kingdom Metazoa; phylum Chordata; class Mammalia; order Rodentia; family Sciuridae; genus Marmota; species Marmota marmota. Next base: position 17,018,203 of record NW_025999999.1, read on the forward strand.
GGGAAAAAGGCATGGACCCCAAATTTCTTTGAACGCATTCCAGACTGGACAGCAAGTTTATGCGTTTAGATCAGCTTGGACCTACGTCCCTGTTTGGGACTGAAGTTATGCTAGAGATTGAATTCTGGCTGCAGGATATTCTTTGGGAGCAAATGGACTGTGTTCACACACTCCTGGCTGTTTGGGATTTGTCTTAAAAGACCGGCCAGATCTCCGATTCACAGCTCACTCTTGGCTTAAGCAAAGCAATCTGGGCTGGCCTGTCCGGTTTTGTGCATTCAGAGTTTGGATGCCGAATAGTTGGGACTTGCTGCATTCTCCAGGACCGCTCGGACCACGGAGCCTGGTGCTCTGCTGCCACCTTCTGTCCCAGCTGTCGCGGCAAGAGACGGCTCAGTTCCTGGCTGTCCAGAAAACCTGGCTACTGATCCCATCTGCCTTGGAGAGTCAGGCTCGGGGAACCTGTATGTTCCCCAGGCAGGGATGTCTTCTCAAGGGCTTGGGGTTTGGCCTCTGAAATGGCTTCTTCCAGAACTACTGGCAGCCTGTTGGCTTTACCCTCCTCCCTCCCCTCCTCCCTTTCTTCCTTCCAGATCTGAAAGTTTCTATAGATAGAAGGATCTGGAAAATGAATGGAAGGCAAAGACAAGCCTTTTTGTTTTCAAACATCAGGACACTCTTGTTTCTATCATTGCCAAAGACAAATGGGATGATGTGGAGGAAAGGAAAAATGAGATTGAATAGCGGGAAAAAGCCCTGACAGCAAGATCTATTGCCCTGCGGAGAGGCAGCCCCAGGGGTGAGCGATTGGTGGAGATATTTAAAACTTGAGTGGACAAAACATTAGACCCTTCACCACAGGGAACAATTCTTCAGCAGCTCTTGGGACCTGACCCCCGTGAGCACACGGGTCCTTCCCAACTCTAATTTTTTATGATTTCTCAATTGACTTCCCATTCTATTAAAAAAAAAAAAGTATTCTGTGCCACCGAGGAATCCAAGTGCTTTGACATTCAGTTTGAGGTCAGGATGGTATCGGTGTGCTTTCCTTTTTGTGCAGCATTAAACATGCCCCTACACCTATTCTCTTTGAGCCAAAGAAAAGCAAATTCACATAATTAAGTCTGTAAGGCAGGGGATGAGGGAGTTTGTCCTCAACAGCTGGACAAGGGACTGGGATTCGGGGAGTGGCATTGGGCCTAAGCTTATCCCCGATTGTGGTTGGTTTGTCTCACTGGTCAGGATGATGATGTCTGATGCCAGTTGGGAACATTTTTGGAAGGATGGGGAGGGCAGAGGAAATAGGTTAGCCTGCATCTCCTTGTGATCATTCCTTCTTGGTGTGGATTCAATACTTCTTACCCTCACCCTGGACTGGGGGAGACGAAGGGGAGGGTGGGAGAGGGGCGACCTGCAATCATGTTCTTCGCCTGCAAGTTCTTCTCTAATGTGACTTGGTCCTCCACCTAACTGATCATTGTTAAGCTCCTATTAATTGCCAGGCATCGGCTGGGACCTGGTGTGTCCAAGCGGAGGTGAACAACGGACAAGAAAACAAATCAAGCCCCCGAGGACAAATCTCTCAGCACTTCTAACTGTTCCTAGGACAAAGTTTAAACTCCCACAGTCTGCAGCGCGTCATGTGACCCGGCCCCTTCCTGCTTCTCCTGCAGACTCCAACACCCCCAGCCTGGGCCCACTCTCCTGTCCTGGGTGAGCTCTGCTCCTTCTCATCTCAGGGCTGCCGGCTCTCTCCAGCGCTGCTGCTCCTCCGCCCACTCCCCTCGCCTCCTCAGAGCTTCTTCTCAGCTTCCAGTTCCCAGCTCAGAGGTCACTTGCACAGAGAAGGCTTCCCAGGCCTTTTGGCTTGGGTCAGCTCTCTTGAGCTCCCTTGGCCCTTGTCCCATCTCCGTCAGAGCATGTGCTGTAGGATGACTCACGAGTCCAGGGCTGGTGATGTGCTGTCCATCTCCCCCCGACAAAGCAGGCTCCAGGAAGCGGGCACCTTACTGTCTGGTCTTGCCTCCCAGGGCCTCCCACAGGGTGGCTCCAAGTGCACCTGCTGAATGGATGGATGAAGTACCCAAGACCTAACATAGTCCTTAACACGAGGACGCACAAGGCACTGTCACAGAAATAGAGAAAACACGTTCCGCCTCAAAGGGCTTCCCAGGGAAGTCATGTCCTAAGGAAAAGGAATTTCCTGTTGAGTGGGGTCTTTCTACAGGGCACACTGCCTGGTTAGCCTAGGAATGGGACCACTGCTTCAATGTTTTAGTATAATATACATCATGGTTAAAAAAAATAAGCATTACTGAGATGTCTCCTTAGTGACTCTCCTTACTCCCATCCTTCTGGGGGTGGGATCCTGAATATTCCCTCCCTTGTTCTAGGCTGCCTTTTCTACCTTTCTCCCAGTTGTGAGTCTGCAAGCTTCTCTATGGAGCTATTTTGGCATCTGGCTAAATTTAACACCGCGGGCTGGGCTATGGAATCAGGAGTCCTTGCTCTATGTCCTCTTACCGATGGGAGCTGGAAATACTTGAATTTCTCCGAGTCTCAATTTCAACTCTTATAAATGGAGATGATCTTTGTCATCCCACAGGACTGTCATGGCTACCACCCAGAATCAAACGTGCAGTATTTGGTCAACTCTAGCATGTTGTGCCCTTTCTGTGAGCTCCTCTTGGCTGATTTCACGGCGACACTTCTCAAGATGGCTAAAGCTTGTTGATATCTCGGAGGACAATCACCCACATCAAAGCTGTGGGTGGGTGAAGGACGGTGGCCTTCCATCCTAGCAAGCCATCTCCTCCCATTCCCACCCCCACCCCCACCTGCACAATCATCACGGATGTAGATTTGTGTCCGTGGCCGTCCTTAATGGGACTTTTCCTCCACAATTTTATTTTATTTTTGTCTTTATCAAATCATTTGTGTGTAGAGTGAAGAGTCAAATAATACAGAATAGTAAGCATAACCATAATTTTAAATTGCTCACCTCTGTGTTTTCAAGTTACTTTATTTATTTATTTTTTGTTGTTGTTCTTGGCACATGAATGACAAACTATATTCACGCAGAACCAATTTTTAAAATAACATACAAATATATTTATTTTTTATTTCAGTATTTTTTATTTTTAATCCTCCTATTTCTTTAGTACAGTAGAAACAGGTATCATGTATTCTGTGATGCCCTCTTTCTTTTTTAATTTTTTATTCTAATTTGCTATATATGATAGCAGAATGCATTTCCATTCATATTATACACATAGAGCACAATTTTTCATATCTCTGGTTGTACACAAAGTATATTCACACCATTCGTGTCTTCATACATGTTCTTAGGGTAATGATGTCCATCTCATTCCTCCATCTTTTTCACCCCCTTGCCCCCTCCCTTCCCCTCCCTCCCCTCTGCCCTATCTAGAGTTCATCTAATCCTCCCATGCTCCCCCTCCCAACCCCACTATAAATCAGCCTCCTATGTCAGAGAAAACATTCGCCTTCCTCAGTCTTGTTGAAAATCCTGTTGTGAGATGCTGGTTGACAGGGTCCCTAAGGAGAGAAAAAGGCTACGAGGAATTGGTTGTCCCCTCCCAGCCCGAGCAGAAGGGAATCGGGTTCTTCTCCTGCTTGTGGTTGTCTGGGCCCCAGTGCCATGCAGGGGGAAAGCGGACCTCCATTTACAGGGTACCCTGCGAATGTCAATTTTTTTCTTTAAAAACATCCAAACATTCTCAAAGAGTGTAACTGTGCCCCCTCTTGTGCTCCACGGCCTCTTTCCTCCAGGACACAAGTGTGAAATCTCACACATATTCACGCTCACGGAGGCCAACTGTCTGATTCAACAAGCCTGTTCTCCATGTGTCTGTCGGAGGCGCCAAACGTCAAAGGAGACCAGATGGGAAACCACCAGGCCAGGCCCCTGCTCCTCGCAGGGTGTTGTCACCTCATCTGAGTGTGCAACCAAGAAGACCAAGGGGTCAACCCCACGTCTGAGTCGTGCTCAGCAGACGGGATGGCTTTCCACTCTTAAGTCACCGTGCATCACCATCCCTCCGTGCTCCCTGCCTTGACCTCCTGAAGGTCACTGGCTCTTCTGTCCCTTTACAGCTCACCAGCATTACCTCCTGCAGAGTCAGGGAAGGAGCGGGGTGCACTGTGGGGAACACAAACAGCCCAACAGCAATCGATTATGCCACGTGCCTTCCTGGCTTTCTTGGTGAGGTGAGTGGAGACCATTTGCACATCTGCTGGAGTCCTTGTCCTAGTGGAGAAAGAGACAGAATAATAGTCACCCACGGCACACCTTCAGCGTGTCACAGAGTGCCAAGAGCTTTCACACGGTGCTTTCCTTGACCTTCTCAGCCACAGTGCAAAGAGCAAAGCTCTGGTTCCTTTTCCACAGAAGAGGGTACTGGGGCTCAGAGAGGCTGAGCAGTCTGGGCAGATATCCCGCACTCCATGCCCTACCCAAAACATGCCTCGAGAGCTCCAATCCATCCTGGAAACAAAGATGAACCTGTAGGAATGACGTGAAGCCACCAGCTGCTGGGAACCCTGATTCCCGAGCGCACTCTCCCCTTCAGACCCCTTTCCAGCTCCCTCCTGGGATCTGTGTAGGGACAGCATATGCCCAGGGCCTTGCACAGGCACATGGCCTCCTTCTGCTCATCATGTAGCAGTTTGTCACAGTCTGAGCAGGAAGTTGACAGTGACTGGCGGCTGATGTGTCTCTTCGAGGACGGCCCGGAGCAGGCAGGCTGGCATTTTTTGGGGGGACTGTCCTGGGTGATATTTCTCAAACTTGTTTTTGAAAAACCAAGAAATCAAGTCTGGTTAGTGTCTCACTGTCACAGAAGGGGTGGCTATGGGTAGCATCAGAGGAGGTGATCCTGAATCGCCCCAGGGTAGAAACAATTGCTGAGAGAGAAACATGGTTTTTGACCTGCAGGAATTCGAAGAAGTGACACATAAGAGTTGTGTTGGCCCTTAGTTCCAGCAGTGGAGGCTGATCAAAGACCCCTGTGTTTCCCGTGACCCTGGCCGCTCATTTCCACTTGGATTTGCTGGGCAGGGGCAGAGGGGGTGTGGGGGACCATGCAAAGGTGCACGAAATCTTTCCACAAGGGCCAGCCTTTTAGTTGTGATTTGCATAAAATCCCACCAACGGAGGTCCTTAGGTAGTAAACAGGCTTCAGTTTCCAGTTCTAGAGGAATGGCACCCTCTTTTCCTGTAGAAGTCTTCTCCTCTGCTGCCTTCCCAATCATTATGGTCAACCTATGTCAGAAGTTGTCAAATGTGAATCAAATGGGGAGTTGGCATAGGGACAGCCATAAGCCCCCTCATGTACTCACTCTGCCTGCTTGTTGCTCAATCTGAAAAAAAATATTCCATTTATAATAATAATAACAACAGTAACCCAAGAACTATGCCAAGAACTTAATAAACATGATCTTACTTGATTCTTGGACTAATTGATTAGGCACCAATACGTTAGTATCCCCCACTTTATAGATGAGAAAGATGAAGGCTTAAGGAAGTTAATTAACTTGCCTAAAGTCATGCACTGGCAGGGAGGAAGAAAGCCACACCCAGGACTGGTTCAGTCTAGAACCTTTGTACCGTGCCACAGAGGCTAGTGACTCCCAGACTCCAGGGCAGCCTGGAGGCTAGATTGATGTTTTGGCCTCCTCTGCCCTTCTGTAAGTAAAATTTTACATAATGAGCTCCCCCAGGGACAGAGTCTGGAATGCAGAGCCTTTCTCCTTGCTGATTCTGGGTTCGTTTATTCTACAGTCAGTAATAGACGTGGAAGGTTCAGCCCTGACTATATGAGGGCTCCATGCAAGTACTATGGGAAATAAAAATCCTCAAGTACAGAATCCATCTTTGGAGCTGTTTTAGTCAACTTTTTCGCTGCTGTGACTAAAAGACCTGACAAGAACGAACTTAAGGAGGAAAAGTTTATTTGAGGGCTCACGGTTTCAGAGGTCCAGAGACAGTCAGCTCCATTCCTCGGGGCTCAAGGTGAGGCAGAACATCATGGCAGAAGAGTGTGGCAGAGGGCAGATGCTCACATGGTGATCAGGAAGCAGAGGGACCAACTCAGGTCACCAAATATATACCCCAAAGGCACGCCCCAAGGAACCCACCTCCACCAGCCATACCCTACCCACCTTCAGTTACCACCCAGTTAATCCCTAACAGGGGATTAATTCACTGATTGGGTTAAGGCTCTCATGACTCAAACATTTCACTTCTGAATGTTCTTGCATTATTTTCCAAATGAGCTTTTGGGGGACACTTCACATTCAAACTGTATCAGGAGCCCAGTATCTCCAGATAAGATACAGATGCCCAGTTAAATTTGAATTTCAGATAAATAATGAATAAATATTTAAAATAAATATATTTGGGTTATACTTACTGTAACAATTGTCAACATTTATCTGAAAAGCAAATAATTGTATATTTTTATTTGCTAACCCTGACATCCCAACTAAAATTAAAAACAAATGTATCTGAACTAACCAACAAAATGTGATGTGAGTCTGATGCCCAAGAGCATCTCAGAGACATAGTCAATGTGGTGGTAATAATAATAATAATAATAATAATAATAATAATGCACTGGAACCCTGAGATTTCTGCAATCTTTTATATTTATGAATCCTACATAATAAGTTAATTCCAGGCTTAACAGATAGATATTTGAATTAGAATTGGCCTATAAAGAAGAGGACAAATCATTAGGGTAGTTTAGACAGGTGACTTCTGATTTATGATTAGTATGATTTTCAATCCTGGCTATATTTTGGGATCACATAGGGATCTTTAAAAATACTGATGACTGAGCCCTGCCCCAAGAGATTCTGGAGTCATTGGTCCAAGGTGTGGTCCAGCCATGGAGACAACAGGCTGAAAATAAATAATCCTTACATTCCAAGGCTTCACAAGTGGGGTGGACAAAGAGTGGTCAGGAATTTGGAAGAAGGAATGGATGCTCCACACCAGGAATGGCCCCGCAGCTTCCATGGGGGAATGGGAACCCAACAGGTGGAAGGATGGGGAAGGACAGGATGGGGAAGGACTGGATGGGCAGGGAGGATCAAGGAGATTGGGCCAGGTGAAGGGAATGGCTGGGATCAGAGGGTTAGGAATAAACGTGCCAGACAGGTACAGAGGACAGGTCGGTCAAACTAAAGTTGCACACCAAAGGAGGCGCAAAAGTTTTTATTATCTGGTTTTGTTTCCACACATAAAAATAGTACACCAACTTGTGGGATTTGTGAAAAGTACAGTAAAACAAGATGAAGGGGAAAAATAATCATTGATGATTAAATAGAAATCACTTGCAAGTTTTAGCCACTTTTCTATGCCTTTGGGTCATTGTCGAGAATATACCATACCACAATTTTGTGCCCTACATATTTTTCGTTATATCACAAGCATTTCCCCCATGTTGTTAAGAAATTCTTCATGAACATCTGTGCCACCTGAAATGGTTACTATGTTACTGATGTGACCATGCCTTCTTCCTAAAGTTGGACATTCAAGTCGTATGCAATTTTTCACATATTTGGAGGGTTGATTTGGGACTCATAAAAAGGGAGCAGGAGAGTATGAATGTGTTTTCCTACGAGTCTGTGAACTAAAAGAATTTGCAGGTGCCTGTTTCAAACTATGCTCCTTCAAGTCCTAGAGAAGATCCTCAAAGTTTTCAACATCCGCACTGAGCTTCAGGTTCATCCCCAAAGTCAAAATGGTGCCCACTATGGGGTATTCTAAGCGACGTGTTCTGATTTCTCTTTTCAGCTCCAAATCACAGTTCCTTAGCACAGAGGTGCTACTTCTTCCCAGTGCAGACCTCTGTCTGGCCAAGGAACTACTGTTGGGACCTGAGATATTTTTAACATCCAATTAAATTGGTGTAATTGGATAGAATTGCGACTTCTTTGCCTCCAGCTGTGAGCCATAATCTGTTTCACACCTGAGTGTTGTTTCGCTTGATTTTTGGGGACTTTCCCCAGTGTTGGGGAGATGAGGTACAAGGAGAGAGTCCTTTCTCACTTTTCAATATGTAGATTATTTCCCCACCATTTTGGATGAGTCACAGGTGGCTGGACCATCATTGTCAACTTCCCTGGGTTAGGACTCTACTGTGAGGCTGAGTTTTTAGCACCCAACCCTCTCTGGATCTTGCTAGTTAAATTGTCAAAGCAACACAGAAACAGCCCGATCAGGGAGCAACAGCGTCCAAGCTCGACTCTCAGGACTAATGCCAGCTGTGAACAAGACTGAACTGTGTTCCAGGCTCACCAGGCCCAAGTCCCCAGGCTTTGGGGATGACACGTGGATCATGCTATGATGTTAAGTCCTGATCAGTTTTAAAAACATGGAGCAGATACATATTCTGTGGTCTGAGAAGTAAATAGGGGAGGCCAAAGAAGCTTGAAATACACTCTTAATATTTTGTGATCCAAAAAAAAAAAAAAAAAATCAGGGTTCTACGGCTGAATTCAGGTTAAACGGGGAAGAGTTTTTCTGACCTTTATGATAGTCTATGATCTAGACCCCTTTCCTGCGTTGGGACACCCCTTTCTCTCATGATTAACCTGAACTTACTTCTTGCCTTGGCGAATAGTCGTCAATTCTGTAGAAGTCCCGTATGTTGGATCAAGCTTCTCCAACCCAAGTGTGCAGCAGAACCACCTTGAGGGGTGCGTGTTAAACTCTGGGTTGTGAAAACCCAACTCTGATTCAGCAGGCCTGGGGTGGGAGTCTAATGGGTTCCCGGGTAAGCTGTTGCTATGGGGTCCAACTTCAGGAATGACCATGTTAGATTTTGAAGGTCCCCTTATAAACATCTTGACTGAGTGCTGGAGAGCCAGTCATTTTGCCTCCCTTGTTTCCAGGGTGGTCATCACTAAACAATCCTGTTTTGTTTTTTTGTTTTTTCTTTTCTTCCCATGGGTCCAGACTTAGCCTTAAATTTCTTCCAATACAGCAGTTTAGAACCTTGCAACTCAAAGGGGACTTCACGGACCAGCAACATTGGCATTGCCTGGGAATTTGACCAAAATTTAGAGTTTGAACCTCACCCTAGGACTGCCAAATTTGAATCTGCATTGAACAAGATCCTGGGCGATCTTTGTACACAGTGCATTTGAGAAGCACGGGTCCAGGCAGCCAGCCAGCGTTACACTGAAGTCGAAGCCCGTTTTACTTAATATGACCCAGCCATCTCATTAGAGTTGAGAAAACAAGAGTCCATAAAAATCAAGTGATGTACCCTCTTATAAGGAGCTGATTTTTCTGGGCTTGCCAGGTTGACAATTTACTTAAGGTGTTAGCTAATAACCTCAAAAACACTGTGGAAATCGCCAACCCTACTGACTCTAGAAATATCATTGCACATGAAACAGGTCTTAAAAATGGACATCTGGATTTGAGGAGAAGGATCTGTAAGGATTGAGTTCAGGCAGAGGGTCAAGGCGAAAGCCACTCTCAACAAATGGATGCTGCTGAACACCTGCTAGAAGCTGCTAGGGGCTCGCTGGTCTGCCCACCTCATCCTGGCTGGAATCTTTGGCTATAGGCCCAACATCCACTCACACAGATTCTCTGCTTTGAACAGAAAAGGACAATGGGGCCTCACTTCCTACCCTCACAGTACCAGTGACACTGGAATTCTTTTTCTCAAGAACATTCCCCAAAGCCAGCATGGCAGGCAGATAAATAAGAGCATTGGTTTGGGATGTAGCAAAGCTGGTTTGTGCAGTGTGGTCCACTTGATGAAAGACAAGAGGAAAAGGCCAGGTACAGGTTTGAACATGGAAAGGTCCATGGTGATGAGCCAGCCCCCAAGTCCTCAGTCTGTTTAGTTTTGGAGGCATGGGGCGGAGATAGGAGAATGACCTCACAGATCAGCGTGGGTGAGAACACAGGCAGGGATGGGGGCTGGAAGGGGTGCCCCGGGCTAGTAGTGGAGTGTGCAGTGCAAACAACCTTGATTTATGTGCCAAGCTGGGCTGATTGAATCTGTCCCACTACCATCCCTGATTTCTAAAGAAACGGTGATTTTTAACTTCATTTTCATTATAGAGTCCTTAGAGGATCTAGTTAAAGCTATGGACTCTCTCTTTCACCAGATGTGAGTGCACATTTGGGCTATGCACATCTGTGTACACAATTTCAGGGGTCTCGTTGCCCCAGAGCCTGACCCTCCAGGGGATCCAAGGACCTTGAGTGAGGACCTTTGATTAATGGTTTAAGTCAATGCTTGTCCACAGTCACACAGCTGGTGAGCAGGGCCTCCTAGATCTCTGTGCAGCTCTCTACACGCCCCCAGAGTCTGTCACTGTGAGACACTGAAGGTAACACCTCCTTGGGAACTTAACCTAGCTGAGTTAAAATCTCAAAATAATATCTTGCCGATGCATCTTTGAAAGTCAAATGAAAAGCCAAGGCCTAAATCGATGTGTTCAGTCTATAAATATGTATTAAGCACCTACTATGTAACAGAGGGCTCTAAACACAAGATAAAGCAGCCAGATACCAGCCCTGCCTGGGGACACCAATGGTCTAACTGGGGAGACAGAAAAGGAACAAGTACTAATTATTACAAGTTGCCGCTTAATGAGCATTATAAAGGTTATCTTGAACTCTTTTGGAGAAACTGTGCTAAATAAATGATTAACTTTAATACTATAAATAGTGTTAAACCCTCATGTTGATGAATAATTAAAGGTACTTCCATTATAGACACTCAAAGCTCGGGGCACCTCCGTTTAGCTGTTCCTTCTCTGAGCGGTGGTCCCAGCTTGCAGCCGCGGCTCTCCGAGGTCCCTGTGGGTAACACGTGCACAGGGGCTCCTGACTCGCCTGTGGGGGAGCCCTATATAGCCAGAGCCAGGCTCTGACTGGGGTTCTCCGTAAACATTTACAGTGTTTGGTGCACTCCCTCCTGACATCAAATGCCAGGGATAATCAGAAAAACTACTGAACTCACATCGATCCTGCACGACGCTATGATAAATATTTAGATGGCATGTTTGGGGGGCTGGTTATGGAGCTGTGAGGAAGTACCTGCTTTTTCCAGAGGAGATGCAACCAACATGGCTCCATTTCTGAACATCCAGAACAGAATTGGGAGCAGCCACACATTGGCTGGGCTGCCTTTTTAAAAAAAAAAAAAAAATATTTATTTGTTCTAATGTGTTACACATGACAGCAGAATGCATTTTGATTCATAGTATACAAATGAAGCACAATTTTTCATTTCTCTGGTTGTACACAAAGTAGAGTCTTCACACATGTATGTACCCAGGGTAATGACGTCCATCTCATTCCACCATCTTTAGCGATGCCCCTTCCCTTTTCCTCCCTTCTCTTTGCCCCATCCAAAGTTCCTCCATTCCTCTCATGCTCCCCACTCTGCCCACCCCTATTATGGATCAGCATCCACTTATCAGAGAAAACATTCGGCCCTTGGTTTAGGGGGATTGGCTGACTTCACTTAGCATGAGATTCTCCAACTCCATCCATTTACCTGCAAATGCCATGATTTTATTCTCTTTTATTGATGAGTAATATTCCGTTGTGGATATATACCACAGTTCCTTTATCCATTCATCTACTAAAGGGCATCAAGTGATGCTTAGACAATTTAGCTATTGTGAATTGTGCTGCTATAAACCTGAAGGCCACCTCTGGTGATGAGAAGCTTGCTCTTCTCACGAGTCTTGTGAATTGGTGGGGAGCCTGTATGTGCTGGCAAAGCTGTTGAATCCGTTAGAGATGGAGGATTGGGTGAAAGGAACTATGTCCCTCAGCCCCCCCACAAGGTGTGTTGTCAATGTTGTTGGCTTTGAAAAGTTCTAAGTGTACAAGAGGCTGTCACTGAATTGTTCACTGCTGTGGTTCAAAATTCACGTGTAGAAATTTATATATGGGTATTTGGTGGGAGAGGCCTCTGGGAAGAAATTTGGACTAGCTGAGGACATGAGGATGAAATCGGTGGCTTTCTAAGAAGAGAAAAGCACACTTGCTGTCTCACCACATGATGACTTCCACCACATTCTGATGCAGCAAGAAGACCCTGGCCATTTGCAGACCCTCCATCTTGGACTTCTCAGTCTCTAGAACCTGAAAAAAAAAATAAACTATTGTTTATAAATTACTCAGTCTCAAATATTCTGTTACAGTAACACAAAATGAGCTAAGACAGTCACCTGCCTATGGTGTGAGGTGATAACTTGGTAGGCTATTATGGTCACAACAAGACCACAACCCCAAACTTGAGTTGTCATGCTGAGAAAAGGATCCAAGAGCTTCCAAATAATTTTCTTACTTTTTAAAAATGTTCAGTTGAGAGAGTATGGCTCTGTGCCTGCCTACCTGTCCAACAGAGTCTTAGCACTCTGGTGATTAGATTAGAACTCAGGGAGGCCACACTCTCCCTGATGCCTCTCCCTCACTGTCCACCTGGCCTGTTGGACACAGCTGCCTGGGATCTTGGGGTATGTGGGGAAGCTGGCTGAGGTCCCTGAGGCCCCTCTTCCTGCGACCACTTTAAATCCATTTCTCTCCCAGGAGCAAGACAGGTGGGGAATTTCATGCCATTCCTAAAAAAAAAAAAATCAGTCACTTCTCCATTCGGATTCTTTCTGATCTATAATATATGTGTGGACATATACTATTTGTACAATCATACACCCCAACTTTGGTCATCTGTACTTAGGTACTAACACACAAGAGACAAAGATGTCTTTAACAAAAAAATCGAAAAAAAATTTATTTGACTCTTGGGAGACTGAAAAAAAGTACAAACTCAGACCTGTTTAAAGAGAGTATCCACCATTCCACCAAACTCCAATATAACCAGGTGGTAGATGTGGGCACACGTACCTGGTCACAGCCTGGAGTGAAGGAATCAGCACTTGGTCAAGGTGTCTCCTTTTCTATGATACCTCCTCAGGTGCCTCTGACCCCTCCAGAGTGGCTCTGCCCCCAGGGGGAAGCCATCCTCCTGCCAGTCCCTTGGAGACTGCAAACTCAAGCCCTGGTGCACTGTAGCTGTGTGCATTTAGGGTTTGCTCTCCAGCTTCGTCTCGGATGGCTTGAGGAAGCTCGCGCACTAAAGGACAGTGCTGAGCCAAATAAAAGAAACTGGGACATCTCACAGAAGAGGAAAAGGTGGCATTGCTTTGAGGGACATGGCTGAATAGGTTTTTGGATGTGGCCATGACCTGGGCCAGACATTTTTAGCAGCAGAAGCCAAAGAGGATCTGACTGGGTTGAGCCCGTGTTGGTTTACACAGCACAGAACACGCCACTCATTGTCGTCAGCGTCCCTTGCTCAGTGCCGGGCTGACCTTGGAGAAATCCAGAAGTCATCGCAAGAATGGGCAGTAACTGTCAGTGACATGGTGTGTTGTCACCATTTTCCATGATCATGTGAAAATCCAGGGGATGATTTCATTCTACTTCTGCCTCCTAAACAATTCTGACTCTCCACTTCATACCAAGTTATCACCTCTCTGTGGCCCTGCTGTGACTTTTGTTGAAGACCCGTCTCCAAGATTTTGAGGTTCTGGGATCTCCAGATCCTCCCGCCAACTTAGTCAAATTGGCTAAGGTTCACAGTTGTATGAGACGCAGACCTGGCGGGGCAGGTGGGGCAGGGCATCTCTAGCAGCAGAGAGCAAGAGCGGCCTATTCTTTGGCTTCCTAGTCTGTGGAATGGAGATGACTTCCCATCTTTGGAATGGTTCAAAGCACACAGTGAGGTGACCTGTGTGAGGCGTGGCACCTCGTGCTACTCTGGCCCAGGGGAGGTGCTCAGAGAAGTCCAGGATCTTTCCTCTGTGGCAGATGCTGGGGGAAGATGGAGGGCCACAGGCCGTTTTGCAGGGTGGGCTTTTCCCCTCTCTTGCTTAGTCACTTAGAGGGGAAAGACCTAGGGTAGGGCCACTTAGCCCTTTTATGAGACATGACCTTTCTGAGAGTCAAATAAAAACCATGGTCCTTCTCCATATAAAAACAATCACGTAAGCGGCAAGATGGCGACCTCTATGGAGCACTTAGCACGGCCCAGGCACTGTGCTGAGGGCTTTCACAGGGTGTTTAATCTCTGAACAACCGTAGCAGGCTGGTACTATTGATATTACCAAATATAAATATTAAAACATTGAAAGGTAAGGAACTTGGCCAGCTACACTCCACACATTAGACTCCTAGAGCTGCCATAACTGAATGTAACTGGTGGCTTAAGCAAAAGAAATTCATTCTCTCACAGTTCTGGGGACTAAACCACAACTAGAGGTCCAAGTGTGGGCAGGGCCATGCCCCCTCCCAGTCTCTAATGGGGTGTCTGTTCCATGTGTTTCTCCTGGCCTCTCTAGTTGGCTGCGGTTCTTGGCCCATCTTGGCTTGCACCCGGGTGATCCCAGTCTCTGCCTTTTCATCACTCCTGTCTCTATCTCCCTCTCTCCCTCCCTCTCTCCCTCTTTCTCTCTCTTGTTCTTCTTCTTAGAAGGACAGCAGTCATATTAGGTCAGGGCCCAGCTGATGACCTCATCTTAACTTAACGATATGTGCAGATATTCTCCTCCTAAATAAGGTCACATTCTATGGCACTGGAGTCAGGACTTCATATATCTTTTGAGGAGGACATAACTCTTGGTAAGCACAGGACGTCCTCACAGAATTTGATGCAAAAGGCAGAACTCTGGAGCCCCCACCTCTGTGAATGGTCCTGCGTGTACCTTGGACTGTTGGCACCAACCTCAGAGGAGCAAGCCAATCTCATAGTGGGATTTCTTTACCTCCACTATTTTGAAAGCACCTATTGTGTGTCCGGCTTGGTAGTGGGACCAGGGAACCTAAGGGAATTTAGTAGCCATCTTGGCCCTCCACAATTTAGGGCCTAGTCGTAAAAAAATAATTAAGAGATGCTATAAATAAGAATCACAGTGAGTGGGCAAGAGTCAAACAGACAATCACATCCAAATCCCTCAGAATACAGATCCCAGGAAGCCAGGAATGGGATGGGGATGTATGTAAGGAGGGAGGAATTCAGACCAGCCATTGGGCATTGAGCTCTGAACACACCCCCAAGGTAGGATGGCTCCTGAAAGCCAGGCTGCTCATCTTCCTGGTGTCCTAGTCCTTCATGCCTCTGTGTCATCTTGCACGCTGTGCCTTTAGTCTGGAGGTCCCTGTGCTGTGTCTACAAACCCCTCTTCCCTTTCAAAGTTCCTAGAGACTGACCTTCAGTGCCACATGCCCAGCAGTGGTGGCTGCTGCCTGCTCTGTCCCTCCACCTTTGTTCTGTTTTCACTGGGGGCTGTCACATCCCTGCTGTGTCCTGCCCCCCACAGATCTCTGAACCCTTGAAAGCAGAACACTTCTCGGCCCTTTGATGCCCAGAGCACAGGGTAGTGCTTGTCTCCTCATGTCAGTGTGAGTCCATTTGGGCTGCTATAACAAAAATTCCTTAGACTGCATAATTTATAAACAATACAATCTATTGCTCATGTTCTGGAGGCTGGGAAGTCCAAGCCCAAGGTGCTGGCAGATTCAGTGTCTGGTGAAGGCCTTCTTCCTCACAGCTGGTACTTTCTTGTTCTTACAGGGCAAAAGGGAGAGAGATGGAAAAGCTCCCGAGCCTCTTTTGTAGGGCTTGAATGCCATTTTTTTTTGATTATTTTTTAGTTGTATGCAGACACAATATCTTTATTTCATTTTTATGTGGTGCTGAGGATCAAACCCATTGCCTCACGTGTGCTAGGTGAGCACTCTACCACTGAGCCACAACCCCAGCCCCTTGAATGCCATTCTTGAAGTCATACCTGAATTATCTCCTGAAGGTCCCATCTCTTACTATCATTATTGGAGATTAAGTTTCAACGTATGAATTTTGTGGGGACACAGACACTCAGACCATAGCAGTCACAGGGGTAACATCTGTTGACGGGGTATGTGAAGGCCCAAGCTCACAGCTCACAGGGAATTGGGCCCACCTGGTAAAAGAAAATGGCCGGTGAGAGCTAAGAAAACCAGCTATCTCTCCTTGAAGTTTCTCCTTAAAGACCTGTGTTTTGGGTTCATTAAACCTTTGACTCTTAAACCTCTGTGCATCCTCGGGCAAGTTATTTGACCTCCCTGATCCTCAGTTTTCTGGTTTGTAAATGGTAAGATCTCTGTCCCCCTCTTTGGCAGTGGGTGAGACTGGAGGGTGCGTGAGGGGCAGGGTGAAGTCTGTGACATATTTGGTCCAGCATCTGACACACACCCAGCACTCAATGAGAGCAGTGGCTGTGAACGGTGCTCTTGTCACGATGGAGGTCATGATCCAGGTTGACAGCCCCCTGGTGGGCCAGGGCCACAATCCGGGGCTGGCTTGATAAGCCACATTTAACCCGAACCCTTTCACTGGGCTCAGCTCTCAACAACAGCTACGGAAATCCTTTCAAGATCCGCAAGAATGTTCTTTCAAACGATGCAGCCTCTTGACACAAGGTGTATTTTCAAGACCCAAATGTTTCTTGAAAAATCACATTTTCAGAGGTCTATTACCCTTTCAACAATAGTTCATGGATCCCGAAAGTGAGGCGTTTGATCCTTTCTCCTCAGAAGGGCAGAGAGGAGGAAATAATATCCGCGGTCCGAGTCCCTGTGAAATCCAGGCAGAGCAGAGGGCTCTGCAGGTGGCCTCACCCTGAGAGGGGATGAAACGAGCCCGGGAAGAACGCGGCTCTCCCACCCTTCACACCGAGAGACCCTTGGAAACTTCCTTCCGCACATTTTCTCTCTTCCTTTCAGATGCATGTTTGTATTCCTGAGCCGTGGACACTGGGAGGCCATTTGGAAGTGACTCGGCACCGTGCTGTAGCTCTGGACTCTGGTTTGGATCCTGTTATCAGCTCCCTGGGTATCTTTGGGCAAGTTACACAATCTCTCTGAACAAAAGAAGCATTGGACTAATCAATGGAGGCATCCTCCGGCTTTGGCCTTCACGGGAGTCTATGTGTGGGAGGTTGCTTTCTCTCCACCAGGTTTGTGTCCACCTCATGGTGTAAGACTCCTGTCCGCATTGACAAGGTGGACCAGAGCTGTATTCAATCATCCACACAATCAGCTCCCCAGCTGAGGGGCTTGGGCATGTCTCTTAGGATCACCCAACGGTAGTCTCCTCTTTTGCAAAGTGGGAGAAGCCTTCCCCGGAATGCCAGGCTGCAGGGGGAAGCCAATGAAATGGCGGCTAAAGTTTCTGTCCAGTCAGGTCTGCAGAAAGTCAGTTTCCCTGTTCTTCCCTCCAACACTGTCCCCTCCAGCTTTCGTTCCCTACGGGATGCTCTGCCATCCCCACCCCATTCCCACGAGACCCAGAAGCCCTCCTTCTCCCAGGCATCCCTGTTTTCAACCCCTCCCCCCCAAGCTGCAGTGAAGCCCCTTCCCAAGCCCAGGGCGCTCTCCTTCTGAGGATGCTGATCTGAGCCCCTCACTGCTGTGGCTTGGGCTGGAGTGCTTAGGGGTATTGTTTGCATTCTCTTGTTCTCAATGTCGAAGGTGTCACTCATTTGACAGAGAAGGAAACCGAGTTGAAGAAGGTTGGGTAACTTGTCCATCAGGCAGCAGCTGGGCAGAACCCTCGCTGCACCCCTGGGTTGTGCCCCCTGTCTCAGGACAGCTGAGCATTTGGGTGGTTTCCGCCAAGGCCTTCAGCTAGGGGGGAAGGAGTAGGATTTCGTGTATGGGGGTCAGGGAAGGCGGGCGGCCTGGAGTGGGGTGTCTTCTGGGCTGGGGGTGTGGCTCCACCTGGTGGCCCCCTCTGCCGGCTCCCACCCACCTTGCTTCTGTGACTGCTGCAAGTTCTGATTGGCCATTTGTCCCAGCAGTCCCGAGAGCTGGGAAAAGCAAGGCATGAGGCTTGGGTCACTCACCAGCCACCTGTGACCCTGGGAGGCTCGGCTTACACCCCTGCATGCTCCTGCCTGAGACAGAACTGGGCGGGGGGAGTGTGCAGCCGGGAGCTGTCTCCCTCCCCTGTGGGCGTGTGTTTTGTCTGCTGCCAGGTGTTCCCAGGCCTGCAATGTGAGGAGGGTCTGGAAATGATTGTGGCTCCTCTCTGGCTGAGAAGAGTGGGAAAGAGGAAACAGGGAGTGGAGACCATTAACCCGGAGGCTGGAGAGCAAGCTGCCAGCTGGGAGGGGGTGGGGCTGGTGGAACCCTGGGCCAGGGGGCGAGTCAGTCTGTGACCACCCTCGAGCACTCTGGGCCCTGGGTGTGCATGGTCCGCCTGTCCCTAAGGGCAGAGCAAGGTTTCCCACTCAGGACCCAGTCCTGTGCTGGGTGGGAATCTAAGCACAAGAGAAATCAGAGGTTGAGTTAGATGTGCCTGGGTTTGGAGCCTCGTGCTGCAGGGTCAGCTGGGTGACCTGAGACAGTCACTGACATGCCTGACGCTTCACTTCCCTCATCTGTCAGGGGGCACAAAAGTAGGACCCACCTCTTAGGTTCATTGTGTACCAGGTGAGGAACGTAAAAAGCCACTCAGTCCCAGCTCTAGCACAGGGTAGGTGCTCATTTAATGTCAATGAATGTCTAGAATCCTGATTGGCAGCAGATCCTGCCTGATCTTTTAGACATGTCCCAGATCCAAACACGTGCCCTCTCAGGTAAACAGGTTGGCCACTGGCCATCATCACACTCCATTCAGCCCTGTTGAGGTCCAGGCACAGCAATAACAGCACCTGTGGTTGACGAACTCAACCAACCCTCCCTGTAATGGCAAGAGGCAGGCACCGCTTTATCTGCAACCTCCCCAGTTTGGCAGGATGAGGTCAGATGCTTGAGGTTGTGCAGCCAGCAGGAGGATTTCAAAGAGGGGGTTTGAAAGGGGAGTGCTCTGGGTCACTCTGGACAACGGCTCTCCCATCACCACTGTGCAAACTCAAGCCACTGCTCAGCCCCGCTGCCCCATCGTCTTGAGGAGGAGAGGGCCGAAGAAGGTTCTGGAAAAATGGTGAGGGGGAATTTTGTCCAAAGTTACCCTTGGGTGGTTGGATGCACAGCCTGAATGTCTGCAAAGGGACTTAGCTTCTCTTGCGTCCTGCAAGACAAAGCCGGTTACCGTGGAGCCAACCCAAATGCCAAGTTCTGCTTCAAAATCCATAATTCAAAGTAACGGGAGGATAATGTACAATCTCCTGACTGGGTTCAATAGTGTTCCCCTTAAAAATACATGAGATAATCCCCAACACCTGTGAGTGTGAACTTATTTGGACATAGGGCCTTGGCAGACATAATCAAGGTAAGAAGAGGTCAGACTGGATGGGCTTGGTGCTACTCCAGTGAGTGATGTCTTTAGAAGAAGAGGAGATTTTGGACAGAGACACAGGGACGGTGGCCCTGCAAGACACGGGAAGAGATTACAGTGATGCAGCTACAAGCCAAGGAAAGCCAAGGATTCCTGGTCACAGCAGAAGCCAGGCAGCTGCAGGGGCAGATTTTCCCCCGGAACCCTCAGAGGGAGCATGCCCTGCCTGCACCGCGATTTCCAACTTCTGGCCTCCAGGGCTGGGAGAGAATACCTTTCTGTTGTTTTCTACCACTCAGTTTGGAATCATTTGTCATAGCAGCTTAAGGCAGCCTCCTAGAAGGGAAATGCTGGGGTCACCTTGGAAACCATTCTCTCTATATGTACCTGACAGATGGGAAACTGAGGCCCAGACTTGTGCACAGGCCAAGTGAGCTCAGGATAGAGCAGAAGTCCCATGGGAGAGGTCAGGACAGGTGGTGGCTGGGTGTTCTCAGGTCCTCTGTGAACATGGCTAATGCTCAGTGCCACCAAGCACAGTGACCTTTCTCGGCACTGTGGGGTTGGGGCTGCTTCGCACCACACCCCAGGCTTTCAGCCTCGGCCTTTGGCAAGACAGTGGTGGCTTCTGGGGCAGGTGGCCTTCTCGGGAAGACTCCGGCGCCTTACCACAAGCTGTATTCAGAGCTTCTCTCGGCACGGACCCCTCCCCAAGGCAGATTGAGGCTGGGGTCAGAGCAGGCTTGCAGTGTCACTCTCTGGGCTCCACCCTTTGTGCTGCAGGGAGCTGGGCCGGGGTAACGTGTAGTGTGGCCATGTGTTTGAAAGGCTTCCTCTGCAAAGAGGCCAGGACAATGGCATCGACTTGGCATTTCTCTCTCCTAAGTTGGAATATTGAATATACCTGAAGTCTTAGCTATTGATCTTTGTGGGAGAGGCGTTAGAGATCTTGACGAGATTTTCCAATGCACTGAAGGCACTGTCTGTCAATAACCTTCTGGGGCCACCTCCTCCCACCACCTTCCCCTGCCAGGGGACAGCAGAGTCAGCTTCCTGGCTGATGATTTGGCTTTTTGGTGCTCTCTGGGAGTCCAGCAGCTACTGCAGATCATGATTCTAAAACCAAGCCCTCTCTCTGCCCCACTGAGGGAAGTGCATTTTGTGGCTCCAGTTATCTGAATACTTGGGGAGATGGGATTTGACCACACAAGTGACTGTCTCGTTGGCTTAACTCTGTGGTGGTAGGTACACCCCCCGACTCCATGTCGACACATGGCCCAGCATTTTGGGATATGGGTGAGTGTATCTATTTCTTTCATTCATTTATCTATAATCATTCCTCAGTGCACTGGTACATTTTCATTCTTCATACACAGGCATGAGCTGTTCATTTGGAAAATTCACTGTGAGTAGTTGAATCTTCTCTTTTTTGTTACATTTTACCATCTTTTTTCAACTATTGCAAGTAATATTTTTTTCTTCAAAAACTCTATGGACGTAAGAAATTACTACTATTTCCCTCCTAATAAAGATGACGGGATTCAGTGATTGACCTTAAGGTCGGAAATGATTAAGTTCAAATTGCTGTGGGACCTGTAATCAGAGTGAACTGTGCTGAGCAGGTGGAGAACTGGGATGGTTCTAGAAGCTTCTTTTCTGGAATAGGGAATTGGAGGAGATGAGGTAGGTGGTGGTACCCTGACCAACTTTACCTGTTTTTTTTTTTTTATAAATTTTACTAGAAAACAAACCAAAATCAAGCGGATGTCTTTGTTTTCAATAGGGAGGAATGCTAAGCTTCCCCCGCAGACAACAGTTGAGGGAAACTTCCAGAAACACAGACATCACAGAGGACGCTGCTTTCTATGGCCCTTTGGGGGAGGAGAATCAATCTCCTTGACGGAATTGATTAGATTCTTGAGGAAAACCAATACTGTGAGTGGGGTCTGAGTCTTCCCCATTAATTGCCAAGTTTCTGAACAGTTCTTTGGACCATGTTCCACCTCCACCCAGGTGGACCAGCCTGAGTTCCCTGGAGGATTTAAGATCAAGAAGTTTCAGGATAGACGTTCCCAATGACTGCCATGAATATTTCCAGCTCTCCGGTCCTCTCCCTCCCTCTCTGTCCCCCACTCCCCTCAGCCCTCACCATGAGGCAGGCGACAACTTTACAGGAAGGACCACTTTGGTCCCTTCCCACGAAGGGTCTTGAAGATGCTCCAGGGAGGAACCCAGCCCTTGGGGTCCCTGATGAAGGCAGGGCCAGATCCATCCTGTCTACCCTCACCCTCAACAGATGCCCCGGAATAAAGCAAGGGACCACATCTACGTCCTCTCCACTACCAAAGTCCAGCTAGCCCTAAGCCTGGCCATGCGGAACTCCTGGCCTTGCCCTGCAGGCCGCACTGTGTCCTTGTGTCAGGTCTTACAAAATCGGTGTTCTGAGGCAGGGAGGAACCTCAGGGGTAGGTGCCACAGCAGAGGAGAAACTCAATTCCCCTCCTCTGGACAGTCGATCATACAACTGTCACGGGCTGGGCCTCCTGCTCTGGGGTGCCCCTGAGCTCCACTTGGGACCCACGCACTCTACCTTTCCTCTCCTGTCTTCCTGGACACCTACCATCCCTCCCACCTCCAGCAGCGTCACTCCCCAGCCCAGAGTTGCCCCACCCCAGACAAGGGCCTGCCAGCAACCTTCCTTCTCCGTAGGACGCCTCTACATCCCTCGAGAGACATTTCGGTCAAGGAGTTCCGAGGCGAAGATTGTCTCTCAATTGCTGGAGAACACATTAAAAATTCTTGATAGCAATGCTTTCCTCTTAAATACAAAACCAGCCCTTTTCAAAGGACCCCTGAAGGGCCCAGAACATGCCCTGACTATAGAGAAGGAAACACTTCATCCCAGCGATTCTTAAGCAGAGAAACACCCAATTGATTTGGCCGCTGGAGTGTGAAATCATTTACACAGTGCGTCGGTGGCGTGGCCCAAGCATGCTGAGGCTCCCTGACCGGCACGGGGCCAGCCTGCTCCTGGTCATCATGGCCTCTGCTCTGGCAGGGCCAATACTGCAGTGGTCAAGGCCAAAGCTGATGTGCAGAATTAGCTCATCTGTGCTCATGGGGCTGGTGAGGAAGGGCACCCTACTGCCTGGGGCCTGCAAATAAACTGTATGCCAGTGGCTTTGCCGAAGCAGCCCCGTGGGGATGTGGTCCAGGATAGAACCCCATCCGAGTCCAGTTCATCCACCAGCATATTTGTGTTCTTACTCTAAATTTGGCCTGGAGGCCCCTTAGGTCAAAAAAGCCAAGAGTCAAAATGAGGAACTTGGCTTTCTGCTCAGTGCCAGGGAGGACTGGTCCAGGGAGCGTAGGGAGACAGTGGAAGCTTTGGGGAAATGTCCCTCCTCGTCTTTTCCGAGGAGATCCAAATCAGCTTCATGGAAAATGGGCTCCCGTGGCCAAGAAGGCACCACATCCCCAGAGTCCTGCACCCATTTCTGAACTTGGAGGAGTCTTAGCATGGCAAGGGCTACCTGAGCCCCTTCCCTGCAAAGCTTTGAGGTTGGTGTAACTATGGGAACCATGGCCTGGCATATTACATTGGCCATTAACTAGGGGGCTATTGGTCTTGTCGATTTATACCTTCTACAATTTACTTTTCCGCGTCTACTCCTTTATTTGATGTTCTAATCAAAACCTTTTATTTATTTATTTTATTACCATTATTAGTGCATATTAACTATAATGGGTTTCTTTGTGACATTTTCACACATGCATATAAAGTATTTGATAGTATTCACCCTCTCTTGCCCCTTCTCCCCCTTCCCCGGGCCCCTTCCTTCCCCAGTGGTCCCCTTCTACATTCATGTTGTCGTTTCTTTCTCCTTCTAGATTCCACATATGAGAGAAAAACCTGTGACACTTTTCTGAGTTTGTCTTATTTTGCTTAATGTGATGATCTCCAGTTCCATGAGTTTTCCTGTAAATGCCATGATTTTGTTCTTCTTTATGGCTGAGTAATAATTTCCTTTATCCATTCATCCATTGACGGGCACCTAGGCTGATGCCATAACTTGGCTACTATGAATAGGGCCTCTGTAAATAGAGGTCTGCGGCCTTCCCACTGTAGGTCGACTCCAATTCCCTCAGATGTGTACCCAGGAGTGTAGAGCAGGATCATAAGGTAGGTCTAGCTTTAGCTTTTTGAGAAAACTTTATTCTGATTTCTGCGGTGGCTGTACTAGTCTGCGTTCCCACCAACAGTGTACGAGTTTCCTTCTTCTCCCTTACATTCTTGCCAGCGTTTGTTATTTTTTTTTTTCTTCCTAATCGTCATTCTGACTGAGCTAAGATGGAATCTCAATGTAGTTTGGATTTACATTTCCCTGGTGGCTAAAAGATGCTGAAAAAAAATATATTTTAAAAATTCATATTGTATAAATTTAAATATATATTGTATAAATATAATATTTATATTGTATAAATATATATATATATATCTCTTCTCTGTTAGATGAATAAGCTGGCTGAGCTTTTCTTCTGTTCTGTAGGGTATCTCGTTGTTGATTGTTTCCTTTCTTGGGCACAAGCCTTTTAATTTGATGTGGTCTCATTTATCATTTCTTTCTATTATTTCCTGAGCTATTGGAAATTGTTGCCTTTACCAATATCTTGAAGTGTTTCCCCTGTGTTTTCATCTAGTGGTTCCTAAGTTTTATGTCTTAACATTAAGGCTTCTGATCCATTTTGAATCGAATTTTGTGCAGGATGAGAGAGAGGAATCTAGTTTGAATCTTCTACATGCAGATAGGTATCTAGTTTTCCCATTTATCCATTTGTTGAAGAAGCTGTCTTTTCCCTAGCATTGATTTTTGGCTTCTTGGTTGAGAATCAGATGGCTGTAGACGTGTGGGTTTGTCCTGGGTCCTCTAGTCTGGTCCCTTGGTCTAGTTTGTACTTTTACACCAGTACTGTGCTGTTTGGGTGACAGTGGCTCTGTGGTATGTTTTGAAATTGGGTGTTGTGATGTTCTATTTGCTCAGGACAAATTTTTGTTGAGTGCTGATAAGCTGTTGTACTAGGTATGAGGGAGACTCTCCAAAATTTAAAGAGTGAAAGAAGAGATGGCATGAAGGAATGAGAGAGGATGAAATAGGAGAGAGACGGGCCTGCTGTAAGAGGCCAGGGAAGGCCTCTCCTAGGAGCTAACATTGGGTCTGAGACATTTAGAAGGA
This sequence comes from Marmota marmota marmota, assembly GCF_001458135.2. Lineage (NCBI taxonomy): Eukaryota > Metazoa > Chordata > Mammalia > Rodentia > Sciuridae > Marmota > Marmota marmota. The sequence goes on from NW_025999999.1 coordinate 17,042,768, forward strand.
ATCAGCAATAAAACGAACAGAGAGAGCAAGATCCCAGGCAGAGGGAGCAGTAAATACAAGTACCGCGAGTTAGGAATTGTTCCATGTGGTGGCTGAGCCCTATAACCAAGGGGAACCAGATAAGACTGGACCAGCAGATGGGGCCTAGGCTCTGCAGAGCCTTGAGAGCCATGGCAAGGAGATGGGGTTTTATTCTAAGAGAAATGGAAAGCCACTCGAGTGCTGTAAGTAGGGGTGACATCATTGAATTGGTCCAGTATAAGCATCTTCCAATGGGGTACCATCCTTTGTCATTGTCTCTTCCAAATGATGAGAATTTTTTTTTTCTTCTCTTTTCTTTTTTTGCAAGCGTAGACCAAGGGAGAAAGCGAAAACTCTGCTAATGAGTCCATGGAAGTAGACATAGAGACCTGAATCCTGTTTTACAAATGAGGGGTGCTTTGAAATGCCTTGAAAATATTCCCAGCCGATTCCTGACTCTTTAGGGCTGCTTTCAGCTCACTTGAGCCGTAATGAAGGTGGCCCTTATCAGCCTGAGATTGAGCTGCCTTAATTAGACCCGGATTCTCTATCTTTAAATTGGTCTCACATCAAAGCTCGAGTTATAATTGCAGGTGATGTATTTTCGAGTTGCATTGTTATGTAGAATACGGCTGCCAGCAGGTTGCGCTGGGATTATTGAAAAGCAATTTGCAGGAGAGGTCTATGGGGGAAAGGTAGTTCACCTCACTAAGCCTAAAGAAGAAAAAAAAGCAGCCATAGATAGCTGGGGGTCTTGGCAAAGCATGTTTAACAAGAGGTATTTAAAAAACACCTTCAATATTTCACCAGCTCTATTTTTCAGGCACCTCTGGCTGGAGCCATTCCTGAATCTGAGACACGCGGCTCTTTAGGTCCCTGTTGTTAGAGGTCATTGCTGGTCTGCATTTGATATAGCTGAGGGATTGGCCTGCTGGGGTCAAAATAGGTTATCGGGAAAGCACAGGCAGCTGGAGGCAGCCCCCCACCCTGGCCCCAGCCGTGCACCAATTCCCCACTCGGTTTTGGAACCAGGAGACTTGAGGCTTACAAGGTGTTCATAGAAGGTCCATGTCTTGGGCTCTTGCGAGCAGTTGCTGCCACAAACACAGGAGGGCAGACATCTCTCTGACATGATGATTTCAAATTTTGGGTAAATATGCCCAAGTGGGATGCGGCAGCGTGGATGAACAATTTACTAGGAGAACAATTTCCTATTTACCAGGTGCAATAAGCCAGGCACAGAGAGACAAGCATGAAGGCGCTCACTTCTTTGTGAAAGCTAAAAAGAAAAAAAAAAGATCAACCTCAAAGCAGTGGAGAGTAGAATGGGGAGTGGGGAGGACACCATCGAAGTGGACAAAGCCTCAACCAGACAAGAGAACTAAGATTTTATTTTCTTTGAAAAACATAAATGCAGATATATTTACATCGTCTCACCCTTTCCCCGTGTCCCTGATTCTGGAGCCTTTGGCAAATGTGAAATCGCTTTTTCACTAGTGACCACGAGGGCCATCGATGGGGCTGTGATGTCCCTAGCTGTGTGTGCTGCTCACCCACTGCAGATCATCCGGCCAGCGGAGGTTTGGAAACACCCACTGTGTTAGCTGAGTTTCTGTTCTGGTGATGAACAGTGTTGGCCTCCGGGGAGGGAGGTGACCTCTTGCCTCTTGAATTGAGATAATGTTCCCCGGCAGGAAGGCAGCTCCGTTCCAAGGGGTTCGGGTTTGGGGAAGCAGAGGTCAAGTCAGCCACCAAGGACAAGGGTCCGGGTCTTCTCTCAGACCACATGCACTTTTCTAATCAAACTGGCTCATGTGATTCCAATTATTTTTCCATCCTCTCCCAGGGCAGTGGGCCACGGGGTAGGCTGATGACCTGTGAAATTTCAATTTTAAAAAATGAAACTGGCTTTGATTTATTAAAAAGTCAGCCCATTCCTCGGGTCCAGTGCAGATGGGGAGCGGGCACAAAGAGCTGCCAAAAGCCTGGGTCACATTTGATGGTGACGTCCCCCCACCCCAGCCTTGGCAGCCCCTGCACATGTGGAGCCCTCTCCTGTGACGCCACAGAGAAGTGACCTGCAGCCCCAGGGCCATCCACACACTCCTGATGATGCTGGCAGCGCAGGCGGGTGGGGCTTGTGCAGCTGGGCCACCGCAGCTGTGCTGGAAGATGTGACCCTGCCCGGGCGGAAGTGGCTGGGTCAGACCCTCTGCGCTGTGACCTCTGCCTTTGGCCTGTTTCCTCCCCTCGTGGCTGGTGGACCTGGTGGGAAGCGGTGTCTGTGGGAGCTGGGAGTCGGCTCTGGACTGCGGGGTCAGGGCAGGCCGGGGGGAGAGCACCTGAGTGCAGGGCTGCTCCCTGGGGTGGGGAAGGTTCCGCTTTGATCTCTCAGACTCTGGCGCTTTGTCTCCCCGGCCTTCACCCTTCCTTAGAAAACTGTTCCGCTGAAGGACGTGGCGGGCGGGCTGCAGTGTACACACACCCGCACCGATGGATCTTCAAAACGTGATCCGGAGTTAAAAGAAAGGAAAAGAAAATAAACCGAATGAGATGGACAGGACGCGGCGCTCAGCTCCAGAACGGGCGCGCGGGCCAGCGACACGTGTAAGACAAAAGGGTCACGTTAAACATCAGAAGCGCTGCCTGTGGGAGGAGAGGGACGCAGGTAGGATTAGAGAGAAGGAATGAAACCAGCCATGAACGACGGGGTCGATCCACCAGTGCCCATGTGCCAGGAGCTGGGGAACATTCAGAGCTCAACTACTCGCACTAAGCAGAAAGAAAAGCGACGTCCTTTTCATGACCTTCCTACATAGGAGGCTGAGCTGGGTGATGGGTGGTGCCAGCTCAGCCCTGATCCTCCCAGCACACGGCAGGTCGAGAGGCCAGGGAGCTCCCTGGGGGAAGCGGGAGGACGCGCTCAGGGGCCAGCACCTTCCTGAAGGCAATGACTGCTGCCTCGGTGACGAACGAGCGTGGACGCTCACGCCGGGCACTCAGCCTATGCCAGGCTCCTCTGGGGGTGCTCACCGTCATCGTGAGTGTGACCACTCTTGCTAAGAATAATAGCACCATCACGGTCCAAATGGCATTGATAATAAACCTCGACACCGGGGCGGTTTCCAGTTCTTATGCAAGCCTGGCTCTGACGGCCCAATTTGGGAATCATTCTGCAGACCTTGGCGTTCGGCGGACAATGTGAAAATACCAAAGTCAATGAGGCTTCCAAGATTCTGGAAGACAGAGTATTCTTTGTCCCCTGTTAAGTGTCTTGAGAAACCTTCAGGGCTGGGCCACCACAGCGGGAGCCTGGCACCCAGATCAGACAGCAGAACAGAGCCCTGAGGCCGCAGGGAGGAAGAGTTGAGAGAAGAGCCACAGGCGCATGTGGAGAGTGAGTAAAGGCCACCCGGGACCCCAGCTGCATGTGGCGGCTGCCTGCTCACGCCTGGGGTGTTGACGCTTAGAGTCCATGTGGGCTAAAGGGCTTTAACACTCCCGATCTCACTGAGCCTTGTGACTCTCCTCTGGGAAATAGCACTCCCAGTTTACAGACAGGAAAACTGAGGCCCAGAGTGTCCTAAGGCCAGGGGGGACATTAGTTGTGGACCTAGAACTGAGGCACATTGATTCCCAGCCCAGTGCATTATATAGTAATGATAACAACAGTGACAGCTACTAATCATAAGTGTCCATGTGAGCCAGGCATTTTTTAAAAAGGGTTTTATATTTCATTTAGACCTTACAACAGAATTATGATGTGGATGTGGTTACTGTCCTCATTTTACAAATGAAACAGCTAGGATGCAGAGAGGCTAAGTAACCTACCTAAGGTTGCACAGCCTGGCAGCAGTAGAGGCAGGGCATGAACATGGGCGTGTGACACTCCTCTCATCAGCTTTTGTCACTCTATTACTGCCTGGAGGACCAATCTCAGCTGCTACAGGGCCTGTCAGATAAGACCCCCTATAGTGTGCCTGAGGGCTGTAGAGGAAAAGGGGGCTGTGGTTTCTGAAGCCAAGAATTTGGAGACTCGGTCAGCTAGAGGTCTCTCTGCCACTGCACACAGCTTAGCTGGGGTCCTATGGAGTTTTCAGGGGTGCTAGGACTTCAGGCAGTGGCCCATGCCTTAGGTTGTCAATTTGCAATTTCCCAGACTTCAGCCTGCTGTGAGGCCTCCCTGCCCCCAGTCCTGTCCTTCATAAGGTGCCCACTTCAGACCTTGGATTCATCAGGGGGACAGGTGTGAAGTGCTGGAATCAGGTCCCCACCAGCCTCACTCTACCAGGATAAGTTAAGATGGAGCTGAGTTTGTCTTGACCTGGTACTTGATACTAATCCAGTTCTTAAATCTGTTGTTTTCTTCCCTTTCACCCCATTACCCTCAGCCTGGAATGCAGAGAGAATCCCTTGGGGACCTAAGATGAAAATCAGATGCCCGCATCTAAGAGCACAGTTCATCCAAGGGGGCCTGGGAGATGACAGGGCGATCAGAGAGCATTGCTCTCCTTGCTGTATCCGTGTCCCTCTCCTCACGCCATTACCACAGCCTCCCTTCACCCCTGCTGGCCAAGGGCTGGGCTCTGCTCAGCAGGAATAGCTCTGAGCTGCATAAAGCCACAGAACCCCACTTCCTGACTGGGGAGGCCCTGCAGGATGCTGACCACTGACTTTCATTTTTAGTTTGGAAATTATTACACCAGTCAGTGGCTCTAAGATGCTTTGAAGACATGAATCTGTTTGAAAATATGTGGAAAAGTTATGAACCCAGTTCTAGATTGGGGGAGGCCATAGATGCCTACTTTATACACAATATTAAAGGGTTATCCCAGATGCAGAGACCTGTCCGTGGATTCTCTGCTCATACACACGTTTGAGTATCAGGTCCTGTGCGGTTGCTGCCATGTTCCTTTTGTGCTGGATTCTCTTGGATGCTAAGTCGGCAGCCCTGCGGGCTTGCTCACAAAGTTAGTTCTGCGGCCCACACTTGACCTCTTGCCTTGTAGATTATCCAGACTGACCAGCTTGAAGTCATTTTCTGGGGTGGTAGTGGGAAGAAGCACAGGGAGACTTCCAAACTTGTTTTTAATTCAACATCTTTGCCTTCGTAAACAGAGAGGACACAGATGGAACCATCTGCTTCAGACTTCAGCACTTTTCTACCTACTAAGATTGGAGAGATATAGGAAAAGCTTTAACATGGAATCGGCCCTGGAGATCCCAACCAGGATACGTTTTTCTAAAGACTTTTCCTCAAGGTCACCTTGAGGGTGGAGACAAGCAAGATATATTTTTAAAAATCATTGCTTCTCAGAGATAGGGAGACAGGCCTGGTAGTCACTTCCCCTGTTACCACCCTCCAGTTGTTTTAACACCTGTTTATTTTTAACCTTCTTATTTCATTTTATCTTAGGTATGTCTTCTAAGTACCATACACCCAGTTTGGGGCTACTTTCAATCCGATGTGGAAATCTTTGTCCTTTAACCTGAAAGCTTTGATCCATTCACATTTATTGTGTTCACTCACCTGCTTGGATTTATTAAAATCATCTTCTTGGGTGTTGTTTTCTTTATCACATCTTCCTATCTTCCCAGTTTGCTTTGTATCAAACCTGAGGGATGAGAGAAGACATCCGGCTGCCTTTTTACCGCCTATAAAGAAGACACATGTGTTTTCCCTGATTCCTTTGGAAATTCTCTTCTTTGTATCCTGAGTCTTCCAGGCTCTTTGGTTTCCCTGAAAGTCTGGAGGAAAGAATAGGAAGGAAAAATCTGGGTGCTGAACCAAGGAGAGAATGGGGTGCTACTCCCCTCATCTTCCTGCCCACATAGGACGAGGGGAAAGGGGGAAAGGATGTGCAAGAGGCAGAGAAGGTGGCAGCAAGTGGCTTACAGGTCTACCACAGAGAGCCAGATAAAACTGTGCCCTCTCAATCATAGAGCTGATTCACCCAGTTGGGAGCCCTGCCTTGGTGGCAGGGAGATGTCACCTTCTGAGTCTTTAGGACTGGTAACGGAACTGGCTCTCTCTCGGCCCTGCTTTATTTAATTGTCAGGACTTTTCTTTCCCGTGACTGTGGCTGATGACCAGATTTGGACCCCACCCCATGGTCTCTGAATGTCTGCAGTTGAATTTGGTTTCCAGCCTCCAGCTCTGCCAGTTCCTGCAAAGGCTAGCCCACTAGACCAGTGACCACACACTCACCCTCAAGTTGGCCAGGCTCTCGGGGAAAGTGGCCAGAACTGTGTTGAACAGATTGTGTGTCGACGTGTGGCCCAGCCAGAAGCCCTTAGAGCCTGCTCCGAGGGACAGAACCCATAACGAGCAGCTGTCAAGTGTTCCATCCTTATGCCTCCAGTCAAGGGTCAGGGTTTTTACGATTCTTTTAATGGAAGAGGAAAAGTCCAGTGCCCCTGTGCTCCCTGATAGCCTGGGAGAACCATGCACCCTCAGCCCAGTTCTTGAACAGACTCCAAGAGGCATGGAGGCTGTCAGCAGTACCAGGGTGCCGGTCACTGAGCTGGCTGGTGGAGAAGACAACCAGGCCACGCAGGTTGCCTGGGACCCCTGCTGACCTCACGCTTTGTTCAGATGGGGGCTGAGTGACTTCACTGAGTGACTGTCCCTGAGTCGGAGGCCTGCTGCGAGCTGGGTGGGCTTTGGAAGTCTGAGAGCCTCCAGAGAACGGTCGGGAGGGGAAGCTCTGGTCCTCTCACTTCTGGGCTCCAGGTCCACTCCGTTTCTGTTTACAGATTACCTGGCTCCTGGGAGGGCATTTTTTCACCTATAAACCTACCTTAGAAAATTGAGTGAATATCCAATAAGATGTCAACTGTACTAAGGGAGGTGTGGAAAGATTGTGTGCAGTCCAAGACAATATTTAAGCCCAAGCTGAGGGCTTTGGTGTGGAAAGAGACATTGTGAGACTAATGTCCTTCACACTGGGCAGGCTGGCACTCAACAAATGAAAGCCCTTATCCCTCCTAGAGGAAGCAGTTAATTCCAAGACCTCCAAGGGAGCAGAAAGAGAATATTTAAGGGGAGAAGAACAAAGGGCACAAATACAAGTTAATAAAAAGAGACAAGCTCAAAAATCCTTTTTTTTTTTTTTTGCAAATGGGATGGGGAGATGGGACTTCCATGCATTTAATAAACACTGAGTCCCTCTTGGTGAGGCAGCATGGGTACAATGGTGAACTAGACTGAAGTAACCTTGTTCTCACTGGATATTGTGGGGGGAGGATTAAGGGAGTGTGTTGAAGCACTCTTGTCTAATCCAAGACCCTCTCCCCCCCTCCAAGACAATACTGATGTCAAAGCTGAGGGCTTTGTGCAGCAATGTTCATCACCATGTATTTTTCAATATTGTGTTTTTAGAACTTCATTCCTAGAGGTTTCATCCTGCAGAATGGTCTACAGAATTAACCAACATTGTGGGACTTTCTGGAACCCCTGGAAAGTCATAACGCCCTGAGCATTAATCGCCACCTACCTTGGGGGCCTCTCACCTGGCTGAGTGGTGGACGACGAGACCAGCTCCCTGATGTGCACCTGCTCTTCCCCTGTGGAGGGCAGTCCAGTGGGTCATTCTGTGAGTTGACCACAGATCCCCAGGGACGACTTCATCCTTCTGGCAATGACAAGTTCCAGAATGAGCACGTGACTCAGTAGAAGACAATGCAACGTGGGAACAGGTTGATCACATGCTTCTGAGAAACTTTGGCCTTCATTGTTTTGTGGTGCTGAGGAGCAAAACTAAAGCCTCCTTCTTAATGGAGGGCTTCGAGAAGTGTCCCCTGTGTTGGCTCCTGATGGACATAACAGAGATGCCTCATTTGACTGCTGTTGCCAGTCATACTACAATCAAGCAGGAAGCCACTGTGGGTAACACCAGCTCTGTGGACAGCAGATGGAGAGGGGAAGAACACTGTTCTTGATGAGCTAGGTGTTCATCTGGACTTTCTGCACGGGAGATACAACACGTTCCTGAATGTTTAAGCCAGTTTGAATGGAAGTTTCCATTGTTTCCAGTCTAATGCATCCTAACAGACACCTTGATAAACAGAAGTGAGAATCTGTTATAATGACTACAGTCCCATTGGCTCCGCAGGGCTCCGTCCTCTGCAGAGGACATGAGGCCATCTAAACCCAATCCCTGCTCATCCACAGTCTGCCCCATGCTCCCGGGAACTCTGGTTCTTGTGTAGAAGGAGTTCTACTAGAAGCCCGACTTGTGGTGCTATCAACCTTTGGATCAAGTCAGGTTGAATAACAGCAAGCACTTTTCTAGAACCTGCTGTGTATGCCTCAGGGATTTGTCTGAGCAGTTCGCATAATTCATTTAATCTTCTCAACAACCCTCTGAGCTGAATGCTACCATTTTTCACCTTTTCTAACTGAATAATCTAAGACACAGACATTAAGAAACTGATCCAAAGACACACAAGCTAATAAGTGGCTGGAGCTGGATTCACATTTAGTTGGTTTGGCTTCAGAGTTTGGGCCACTAGATATCTTGCTTCTCATGTGAGGTGGGTCTAGATCCATGGATAAAAAGTGTAATTGGGATTATAAAAGGGGAAAGCACACCTTTAGGGCCCTATGAGTCTCCAGGGAAGACATGGCAACTTTGAAGAATGAGAGTGTTGGTTGCTGGGCGATGAACCACGCTTGTCTTGCGTTACCTCACCTCTCTGTGAACGCCTCTCTCCATTTCTCTATGAGCAGCCCACTTTTCATCACTCTGTCTACAAGAAGGACAAGAGAAATAGCAATCTGCCATATCAGAAAAATTCTGCAGACTCTGACCCCATTACCTTGCCAAGATCACTCTGGTTTCACCCACCCCCAGGCAAAAGGAAAGCTCCGCTGTGCAGAGGGGCCCCGGGTGAGCCCTGCGCGTCTCTTCCCCTGGGCTCAGGCTCACCCCCACCTTTTTTATTTTGCAAAACATTCCTGCTGCCTCTCCAGTTTCCCACAGCACACTCGCCAGCCGGTTAGAGGAAGGAAGGCTGTGGGGATGAGGTGCCTGGCCTGGCCACCAGGGTGGGCTGCAGGTGCTGGGGAGGGCTGGCCAATGGGACATTCTTCTTGGAATAAGCCTGACAAGTTACCACTGGCTCAAACCTAGGGTCTCATCTCCCTTAGCTCGGCCCCAGGTCACCAAAAGGAAATGCATTTAATTTTCGAATCCCTCCCAGAGCCAAAAAGAATTCCAAGAAAACAGCCATAAACATTGAAAGAGTCTTGTCTGATTTAGGAAAAACATTCCATTGGATTTAAAATGAAATATCCTGTGACTAATCTCATGTACGACTGGGAACAGGACTAACTGTTCAGTTTGGTGGTCAGTGAGGGGACTCCAGAGAGCGACTGTGTCCCTCCCCACCGCCACTTTGGGAAAGGCAATCGATCAGCCAGGACTGAGTTTTCAAACAAGGATTGTGGAGGTTTTGCTGTTTGACCCCCAGGACCCCCCCTTTTCTCAATTTGTCATTGATTTCCCATCAAGAGAGTTTGTGCAACTGAATCCCCATACAGTCCTGGCACTTTGTGAGCCAGTAAATAAAACCCAAATGTTAATTCTTATGAGCACAGCGTCCCTGCCAAGATATGAATAATGCCCTGTGCAAGAAACAGCCTCACGCATCCTCACGGAGGGGGAGACAAGGAACAGTGGGGCAGAGCTGGGAGCAGGGGGATTACGAGGGAGGGAAAACCAGAAAGAGATCTGCAGAGGGAAGAGGAAAAACTAGCTTTTAAGGTATTAGTCCCATCTCTTCTACTTGAGCAAAATCTCTATGGCCAGGACCAGGCAGGAGCAATCATAAAGGATTACTAGGTCCCACATCACTGTGCTGTGTGGAGCACTTTCCATGATGTTCATTTTGTCCTCACAGTGATCTATGAGATAGGCTCTGCTATTATCCTTATTTACAGATGAAAAAACTGAGGTTCAGAGAAGGTCAGCAATTTGGCATGTATAGCAGAGAAGGCACGAGGCACCTTCTGTGGTTTGAGTGTGTGCCCCATGAGTTCACGTGTTGGGATCCTAATTCCTCCCTGCAGCAGGGTAGGGAGGTGGAGCCTGGAGGGAGGTGTTTGGGTCATGGGGGCGGAGCCTCATGAATGAATGACTGCCTTTCTTGAGCAAGTGAGTGAGTTTTTGCTCTTGTGGGCCTGGATTCCTTACAATGAGCTTGGGTTGTTATAGAACGAGGCAGCCCCTGGTGTTTTGTCTCTTCTGCCCTTGCCTGCTTCCCTCCCACTTTCCTTCTAGGAGTTGAAGCAGTATGAGGTCCTCACCAGCAACAAAGAAATTGCTGGCTCCCTGCTACTGGGACTTCTCAGTCTTCAAAACAGAACCAACCTCTCGTCTTTATATGTCATCCAGGCTCAAGTATTCTATTCTAGTAACAGAAAACAGACTAAAACAATGCTGGTTACCTAAGTCTAGAATCATGCCCACTGCTGTCCTGATCCAGAGTGGGAGGGCGAGGGGTGGGCAGGGTGAGCAATCACCCCAGTTTTCTTAGGACTGAGGGGGGCAATCGGGAGGCAGGACTTTCAGTGCTAAAATCAGGAACATCCCCAGTAAACTGGGTTGAGTGTGGGTGGATTGACACTGAGTATCCTCTACAGATGTTCAGGGCAAAGAACATTTTCAGAAAAGCAGGCCCTGGTGCCTTCACTCTGTGTCTACCAGGTGACCTGATAGACAGTGGTCCCGTGAAGGCAAGTCCTGGAGGGCCCCTAACAATACCTTCCTCACATAGGACAAACAAAGAAGGAAAGAGCAACAAGGGCCCTCGCTGTGGTGCACCCTCCCCAAACATTTCCCCTCCAATAATCTTTCAGGCAAAGAGGAGAGGATATCATCTTAAATTTCAGGCCCAGAAAGTCTTGTAAGTAACTTGTGATTTCTGCTTATTATTTATTAACCATCAGGCCATTTTAAAGCCACAGGGGGACTCTCTCTGTTTAACACTGGGTCTGTGTAAGGCAAAAGAAAATTCCTCAGTGGAGACCCAGTTCCCATGTCTGAACCCCACTTTATAAGCTGACGCCTCTCACTTGTGAATTATGCTACCATCTAGCCTCTGGAGGAGTTGGTCTTGGAATTCACCCAATAATAATAGTTCCAACCACAAACAAAGCCACACATTTATAAACAGCGTCCTCATCTATGTGATCTGACCGGGACTCCTGGGGGGTGATGAGTTTCATGTTCCCCAATGTAGGGACAGAGGTCAGGAGAGTTAAATGATTTATGGAGGATCATCCATTTAGGGCAGATGGAGTCAGAAATCAAGTCCATATCCTAACTTCCTTCTTGGCACCCTATTATTAGGGTACCAGGATGGCTGAACTATTTTTAAATTAAAAAAAAGACTAACTAAAGGACGCGTCCATCTTTGTACTCCTCTGTGTTCATCTCTGTATTTCCAAAATTGATCAAGTTCTTGGCACAGAGGGGGTGATCGCTTAGCCTCCTGAAGCAGAGGGAGTCTAGGGAAACATCTGGGCTCCGACATCAACCAAGTTTAAGTCTGAATCCTAGCTTACCTGCCCTCAGTGTGACTCTGGCAGAATATCTAGCCCCTCTGAGCCACCAAATCATTTCCAGGCTAAAGTGCAGGCAAAACCACCCTCAGAGCTGCTGTGAGCTTGTGCTAGGGCCAAAGAGGGCTGGGCATGCAGCTTGCGCTCCATGGGAGATGGCCGCTCTTGTTTCCAGGACCCAGGATTCGGGGCACTTCTTTACTCCCACGCCGGTGGTGGCAATGCTATGACACAGGACATGTCCTCTAATCTCTGGAGGCGAGTGGCTGTCCCAGGTGCTACCCGTCAGGTTGGACTTACCTCTCCCACCAACGTGCGAGGCAGCGCTTTGGAGGCAGCCACACATTACAGTGCTGCTCCCGACCCCCTCCGTAAGTGCCTGGAGCCAAGCTACAGGTGATAATTAGCTCTCAGAAAGCAGGAGAACGTTAACTCCAGCATCTTGACTCCATTCCAATTGAGATAATTAAATAAAGTGCCCACAGGTGGATCCAGTTAATGAGGCATTGACTGGGCCGAGCTGCACTACGCAGGTGGCAGGCCAGGGCTGGGGTGGAAGCTGAGTGTGGAGGCCAAAGGCTGCCAAAGCGGAGCGTCCTCACCTTCCCCGTCCCGGCCTGCAGTTTGCTCCAGCCTCAATACCCCAGGCCCACGGGTGTCCCCCGGAGCACTGGGCAGGGAGTCCGGGGTTTGTGTGCCTGGCTCAGCCGTTGGTGTAATGCAGCACCGTGGGCAAGGGGCTTCTCGGCCTGTGAGTCAGTTTCTTCAAGTGTAAAATGATGGAAGCAGTTAAGGGCACAGCTCAGGAAACTGAAGAAGAGCTTGGGGACAACTGGACTCAGCGTCGGTTCCTCCTCCTCCCCTCCCAGCTGCTGCTGGTCTCTGCTGCCCTCTCCTTGGCCTCATTCCTTCCGTGACCCCCATTTGCTGCCCTGCAGTGATGAGGGGAGGCACAGAAGGACTTCTACCCTGGGTCCCTTGTTTAGATCCTTGAGAAGGTCACCATGGCCCAGCTTAGGTATAGGGTTCTCTGTGGACCAATCATGGTGGCTGGGCTGGAAGAGGAGCTGGCCATCATCCAGAAACAGACCTATTGATTTGTCACCAGAGAGGGGGACCCATGAGTCCTAAACTGAAAAGCCACCTTAATTCATATGTGGATGATGTCATATATCCCGATTCTTCCTCTGAGAATAGAAAGTTTGTGCTCCTGGTGCAAGTGGTGGTGGTGGTGGTGGTGGGTGCTTGTGTATGTGTGTTCCCATGCGTGTATATGTGACCTGGTCATCTGGAGCAGGAATGCACATTTCCCCAGAGAAACAATGCCACGAAATCTGGTTCATCTTCCAGAGCAGTCCAAGAAGTTAACCGGGTGACTGTGGGCAAATTGCTCCTCTCTCTGCCTCTATTTTTGCATCTATAAAATGGGAGTAATCAGAGCATTAGGTCACGAGTTGTGGAGGTCATTAAACAGCTCAGGTCCTTGGCATGCCGTGGGGGCATTGGTAAGGGCTCAATAAAAGTAGCCCAAGTTATTATTAGAAAGTTAAACACTGCACACAAGGGCCTAAAGAAATAGAGGAAAATCTCACTTACAATGAAAAAGAGACCAGCAAGACCCCTGAGGATGACACCTGCTTTCTTTGTCACCTGCTCTGGTGGATGTGGAAAGGCAGGTTTCACTAAAGAACCGAGAGAAAACTTCCACGGTGAGCCTTGGGTCCGCAAACAGGGCCTGGGCTCCTTCTGGCTGATTTTGCCCGTAGCCTTCTTCTTCCTTTCCAGGCGCTAACACTATCTGCTTGATTTTGAGTGGCATTTGAGACTACTTAGTGGGAGAGGGAAGACCCCCCCACCCCATATAGGACAGTGCCGAAGAGAGAGATGAGACGAGAAGAAAGAGACCAAAATAAAGGTGATCTTGACGTTCCTGGGAAAGTGACGTGGACAGGCCCAAGAATGGAGGCGGGAAGAACTGGCCACGCTGCCATCCAGTGGGTTCCACGGGGCAGAAGACAGAGCAGAGCAGGAGCCTGGATCATGAACCTGCCTAAAGTGGAGGAGGGGAGGACGCACGCTCTCCCGGTGTGGACCCCCAAGGGGTACAGGAGGCCTAGGATGCCCTCACTGGCTTTGGAACTAATAAGAGCTGGACATCTCAAGGGTAAAGCTGCTGAGCCTTTCCTGGTGCTCTGTGAGTGCCCTTCGTTGACCTGAGGGTCACCCTATTCTGCAGGGTACCCTGTTGTGATGATCACTGCCCACATGTCCATCGTAGGGTTCAGTACCAAGCCAGTTCCCCAGGAGGTGACCCACAGCCATCAGCAGGGCAAGCACTCAGAAACCACAGCTGAGCTGCTCCTGACCCTTCTCTCTGTGGGTCAGTCAAGATGCTCCTAATCTGTTGCTCCAGGACATCCTGGTGCCTTCAGTGGGAAGGGAAGGCAATTTGGTCATTCATTCATTCATCAAACATGTCCGAGGCCCTGCTTGTCTATGAGGCTGTGATGAGCACTAGGGATGTATTGATGAACAAGACAGAAAAATCCCCACCTCCTGGAGACACATTCTGTTGGCAGAGACAAGGGAGAGACCACCAACTCCCTGTCACTTATGGCAAGAGCTACCAGTAAAAACACAGGTGTGTACATAAAGAGGGTCTGATACAACATAACCAGAAGTTAGTATCTCAGTCTCTGTTTCACAACCGAGATCCAGGTTCTTTTGACTACTTTGGTTATACTTATAGTTATGAAGGAAGCATATTCTGATGATGGGAAACCTGGAAAATATAGAAAGCGTAAAGATAACAAAAATCTCCCATAAACCGCTGTTAAAACCACACTTACTTTATGCCTACTTGGGATCATATTGCAAATAGTCCGTAACCTGCTTTTTCACTTCGAATTACATGGTGAACCTCTCCTCCAGCCATAAAAATGTAATTTAGAACAACATGTTAAATAACTGCATCACATGCTATTATGTAGACGGGCCATAAATTATTTAATCATCTCCCTATTGTTGAGCATTTGGTTTGTTTCCACTCTCACAAATAATGGTTCAATGACTCTCCTTATTCCTAAATCTTTGTTTGAGATTCTGTTGGTTTCTTAGGACAGTTTCCTAGTCAATCAGAGCACAAGTATTCATTAAGCAATTATTATGTACAAGGCAGAGTACCTTTGCTTTTTAGCCTGATTCTTTCAGTGCTGTCAGGAATGGTGATGATGCAGCCTTGGTTCTGTTCCCCTGATCAGGAGCATCTCACCCTGGCCTCAGTTGAACTTCTGGGCTGAGACATGAGAGGGCCCCTGCCTCATTTGGCCTATTTTTATTATTGTACCTGTTTTGATCCTTGATCCTTCCTTTCTTGCTACCAATCTTCTGGGATCATGTTCTGTGTGAGAACACCCATACTTACCCCTTATTTAGGGGGCGGGAGACTGGTGAAAAGTGTCCCCAGAAATTGGGCCAGGGCTGTTTTGAGTACTTATGTATGCATTGAGTGGGGACAGAGAGTGTGGGGAAGGTCAGCAGAGGGAGGTCCAGCTGCGGATGGCTGGAAACTGGCCTCACTGCTTCTTAACCATTTCTTTGAAGGGACTGAAAACATACTTGGATTAGGGAAAGTCACAGACCTGTCCCATCAACTGTTCCTGGTCTGTGAACTTGAAAACCTTTGGAAAAGTCCAAGGATACTGCAGTAGAGGAATTGTTTCAATGGCCCTCATCAGTGGCCTCCCTTAATCTATGCCCTTTGCCCTGAAACCCTGCAGTCCCCTCTCACGCTAATTCAGGGTTAGCCATGAGATTTGCTTGGCCAATGGTATTGATGTAAATATGAAGTAAATATGTTGAAAGTAAATATGTTGAAAATAGAAGCTTGAAAAAAATACCTGCATGTTTTTTGCCAACCCTTTTGCGCAACTGAACTTGTTCTTTGTCACAACTCTGACACTGTCATCAGATTTTACCATGGCTGGCCTGTTGAAGGGTTGTAAGAGCCGTGAGGATCCAAGACTAAAACTATACATTGAGTTTTGGAGTTATTTGTTACTCAGCAATAGCTAACTAATACAGCCATGATATTGAAGAACCAAAAAAGGAGAACAACAGGGGAAGAACAGATGGGCAGAGGGGATAGCAACAGGTCAAGGCACTCAGAAAAACCTGAGCTCTGAATTCACCTTGGGCATTGTGACGTAGTAGGTCTCACCCTGTGGCTGAGCCTGCTCTTTGACCTACAGAGTTGAGCATGGCTACCCCTTCACATTGGGCATCCTCACTTCTGAGTCTCCTGACTAGAAGTTCTAGGAACCAAAGTTGTCAACTCCTGGGGAGCAGATGTCCTAAGAGAGCTAGCACCTCCACATTTTGAGGAAAGTTCCAGAACTTTCCACAAGAATCTCTACCCAGGAACACGAGGGGCCTTCCCAGGTCACCTCTGATCTGGGGCACTGTGCAAGAACTTATCTTGTCCTGAACTCATTACAGCCCTCCAAAGCCAGGCAGTGCCAGGTTGCAGTGATAGGTGGTCCTGGACACATGAGCAGACATAGACAGGAACAGCCAACCTCCTGGATCAGTTCACAAACCCATCCCCGTTCCCACACTGAGGGCCTGAACCTCATGCCGTGGGTGCACGTGGAGCCGTGAGAGGCACCCCCTCGGGAAGCTGAAGCAACACATACAGCTCCCTCAGAGCTAGTAGATGGCCATCCCCTCCCATTTCTATTTCCTCCGAGCTGGCTTCCAAACCGAGAAACACAAGTGGCCCTCCACTCCTGCCTCGATATTACATGGTGGTTTCAGTCTCATTATTATTGCATTATATGTAGCACATCTGTTATTGGTCAGGAGCCAACTATTTAATTCTATTAGATACATCTATACAGCAAAGTGATAATCTACACCAGGTTTGTGGAACAAGCACTTAATACTTGGCAGAGAGCAGCCAAAGGCTTGCTACACAAGCCAGAGAGTGCAGGAGGCCCGTCTAGCTGCGGGTCGGAGGCGGCCAGAGCGCTCCGCTACATTCTTCCCCAGGCGGGCACCCAGTGTGGGAAAGAGGCAGTCAACCCCTGGTTCCAACATCTGCAAGATATTGATGGAGAGCGGGGAGGCGGGAGGGAGGGAGGGGGAAACGTTTACCTAACCAAATGCGAACTCCTCCAAGGGGATGCATGTCAGCACAGACTAAATGAAGTGAGGGCTTTAGGCACATGTGGTAGTATTTACCCCCCAAGAAACGGACACAGATCCGTGTCTTGTTCAGTAACTCCAGCGCTTAGACATGCCTTCTGCAGTTGCCCTCGGGTTCCTATTTGTGTTTCCTGGCTTCGTCTCTGCACAACGCAGGATGGGTTTGCTCTCCGCCCCCAGGAGCAAGAGTGAGCACTGTGTCATGCCAGAATCTCTCTGGCCAGGGCGCTGACCCCACAGAAACGCAGGCTGGACCAGCTCTAGGACCTCCTAATACCGCCCCCCCCACCAGGACCAGTGAACAGCCATCGCCTTGAGTCGCCCGGAGCTGGCCACACTGGGTGTCAGCCTCTCCCTCGGCTTCTTCACCCAGGGGTGGAGGGATGAGGAAGGAATGATGACAGGCTCACGGCCACGTCTAGCTTCCCCCTGATCCAGTGAAAGGATCATTTCTAAACCTCAAATTGACGAGGGGAGACAGGAAGGGCCAGGTTGAGAAGAAATCGGGACTCCCATTTCATCCATTCTAAGTGAGATGTCATCAATTTTAAGATGCTCCATTATTTCACATGCAATAAAGAAAGAACAAAGTGCTGAGCCTTCAGCTCTGCTCTCCATCCATAAAAGAAATCCGATTTCCAAGGTGTTAGATGTTGGGGTCCGAGGGCGCCACTCATCTTAGGATGCCCAAACCCAGGGCTCTCCAGGACGGGCCATTTATGAACTGTGTAATGGTGAGTGGGAATATTGCTGGCACAGTGACCCAAGGATTAAATATTGATGTATGTAAAGTACTTAAAAGAGCCTACGTAAGTGTTTGTCATTTACTTTTTGTGTGACCTTGAACATGCTGCTTAATGTCTCTGTGCCTCAGTTCCTTCAGCCACAAAACACAGGTAGCAACACTTTTCTATTTATTTTCCTTTAGTAGAGACTAGTGTTTGAACTTGAACTGACAGGAGGGTGGGTGGACAAGGGGACCTGGCTAAAGGAGAGTCCATATGGTTGGTGGGCTCCCTTGCCACCATGCTGACTTGCCCCTTCCCCGTCCTTCAGATATTCCAGCTGCAGCTGAGGGCTCTTCTTGGCTGAACCCACTCACCACACCAGGCTTCCCTCCTTCCCAGGAGTTTGGGGGAGAGTCTGGGCCCTGTGGCTGTGGAAGGTCCTTGGACAATGCCCCACAGGCCCTGTCTGGCCACTGGCCTCCTGTCTTTGCAGTTGCTGGGCACCACGTCTGCTTCCTGTGTAAAGGTATGCCTTTTGTTTCGGGGCTTCATTTGCTCAGCAGTTTCATATCGAGTGTCACTTTCAATGTTTCCCATCTGGTGTCTTAATGACGTGATTCCCGTTAAGTAAGTGAGGAAACTGAGGTCTAGAGAAGTGAACTGACAGCCCAAAGCTTCACGAAGCTGCTTCTGAGAGCTCGATCTTGGCCGTGTATATTTATGAGGTACGTTGGACTCCTGGCCTGCCCGTATTTGGTTTCTCTCCCCATAGTGGTCCTCCCTGCTGAAGGATCATGCATTCCTGCCTGTTGACATCAGATTTGGCCATGTGACTTCATTTGGCCAGTGAATTGTGAGCTTTGTCCAAGAAACAGCCCTAAGAGCCACGCGTGACTTGCCACATGTCTTCTCCTTCCAGAAGGTTAGCCAAGTTCCACATAGAGGCTGCTTCATCAACCTGAGTCCTGTGGTAGGAACAAAGTAGAGAGGAGTCGTGGATGGCCTCCAGGGGACATGTCACATGAGCAAGAAGCAGATCTTTGTCCTTAAAATCAATTGAGATTGTGAGATTGTGGGATTGTGCTTTACCACAGCAAAACCTGACTATCCCAACAATACAGTGTATTCGTTAAAACAAACCCTCGCACACAGGACCCCTGTCCCCTGCTCGTCCTCCACGGAGTGCCTGCTGTCTTAGAGGGAGGCTGTTCAAGCGCCCAGATGACCAGGGCTCTGCTTCATCCTGTAGCGCTCATAGCTGTCCTTTCCGGAGCCCTGATGGGCACCGTGAGCACAGAATCAAACCGCTCTGATCATTTGCTAAAGCACAGCAAGGAAAGTGACGTCAGGATCTCAATATGCAGATGTAGTCACACTTCCTCTCCCCTCCTGCTCCCATCTGTCCGTCCTCATCTGAGAAAATGTGCTCCGTGCTCCAACAGCTGACCTGGGGGCAGGGCCTCCGCACTGTTTGCTGTTAATCTCCCTCCAACTCCTTCCAGCCTGATGATAAAGGATGGAAGCGAACATTCTAGGCCAGCCAATCCCATTCGACTTGGAGGCCACCGTTTCACATGGAGGTGCACCCCATCTGCCACACAGTGGGCACTTAATGGGCATGTGTCAAATAAATGTTGGCAAATGTGTAGAAAGTCCCGCCAGCTTTGGGAGCCATTGCAGAGGAACGCTGGTGGTAGAGAAGGGTGCAGAGGAGGCGGAGAGCTCCGACTCTCTTGTCTGGATTTCTATTGCCTTTGCAAAAGCCAGAGATTCCTCTATGCCTCATTTCCCCACCTAGAAAATAGCAGAAATGAAGCCAGTAGGTGTCAGAGAGTGTCAGGATAATGTGATACAAGGTCCTCAACCCTGAGTTGTGTTTCCATCCATTAACAGTGCGACCTTGAACTCAACCTTGCCTCTCCCAGCCTCAATTTCCCTACATGTGTAAGAGTGGATTGGGCTGGAGTATCCATTAGGCCTCCTTCGGCTTTAACTGTCCGTGTCCGTGAGTTGAATTCTGTCCCCTTCCCCACCAAATTCACACTTGGAAGACCTAATCGCCAGCACCTCAGAATGTGACTTTGTTTGGAGACAGGGTCTTTACAGAGGTTAAAATGAGGTAATCACAGTAGGCCCTAACACAGGAAGACAGGCATGCTTAGTAAAAAGGGGAAATTGGAACAGAGACATATGGCGGCCACACCACATGAACTTGAAGATGGTCACCTATAATCCAAGGAGAGAGCCTGGGAACCATCTCTTCTTCACAGTTCTCAGGAAGAACCAATCCTGCCCACATCTTGATTTCAGATGTCTAGGCTCTGGAAGCATGAGAGATTTATTTCTGTCATGTAGGTCACTCAACTTTGTGGCACTTTGTCATGGCAGCCCTTGAAAACTAACATAGCTCTCAATTTCTTGAGGTCCTGGAAGTGGTAACATATAGTCTAGAAGAATCTGGTAAATTAAAAATGGGAGTAGGGGGCTGGGGCTGTAGCTCAGTGAGAGAGCACTTGCCTCACATGTGTGAGACACTGGGTTCAATCCTCAGCACTGCATAAAAATGAATATGTAAAAAGATATTGTGTCCATTTACAACTAAAAAGTATTTTAAAAAATGGGAGAAGGAAGAGTGGCATTAGCGAGATCGAAAGGCAGCCCCGCCTAGTGTGTCTGAGGACTGGCAAGTGCCCTGCTATAGCTCTTGTGTACGGTTAGAGATACTGGAAGGTGGATTGGGGCCAGATCATGGAAGATCTTCTATTATCAATAGGCTAACATTAAATGCTTTTATTTTTTGACCATCAGGAACTGTTACAGCTTTTTGAGGAAGGATTCTCTGTTGGATTGGGGGTTTCCACATGGTCAAAATTGAATCAGGATCAGTCTAGTTGAGTGAGGGAAGTCAACTAGACAAAAAAAAAAATACAGTAATGAGTAGATTTCTAGACTTGTTGGCTTATGCGAAGGAAATAGATTGTCTGACTACAAAGCTGAGCATATGCTTCCTGAAGCTGTTCCTTTGTTGGTCAAGCTCTGATTCATGTCATCAACTGGTGGTGACACTTCAGTCACAACCCGGGTAGTGGCCCACTCAGTTGTGGCAGGGCAGGAGCATCCAAGTGGATCTGTGTTGCGTGGACCCTGGTATGAGCCCTGCTCTCAAGTCAGGCAGAATGTGGCAGCGTCTGACCATAGGAACGTGGGGTCTGCGTGATGGTGTTGCCAAGAGGACCTCAGTCTTGACCTGACCTCACCATGTGTGTTCCTTCCATGAGGCACAGCTCCTGTCCACCATCCCGATCTTTACTCCCGTGTTCCCACCACTCTGGGTTTGGAGCCTTGAATGTTAGCCTGGCTTCCTGGGCTGCTGATCTGCTGACCTCAGCTTCTGGCTGGGATCCTCCTTCAGATCGTATGGCACAATTGGCAGCATGTCCCACGCCCCAATTCTGCTCCTGTGGACGCTGATTCCAACCAGTGTGGGCTCACTCTTCTGGTTTGTATAACTGGACAATGGGCTACCCTTTGGAAAGGTGGTCAACAATTTCCAGCAAGGTCCATGTCTCATTAGCTGTTCCACTTGGACTACCAAGGACCCTGAATTCCTGAAAGGTCCCTTCTCAAGGTACAACCACGCCCTTTCTTTTCTGTAGAAAACAGGGCAGGCTGACCTATTCCTGATCCTCAAATACATATGGAGGGCTAAATGTCTGGATTTGAAGGTGTCTGGGGACCTGCAGATAAATGATGTCCCTCAGAAGCGAGGGGCTCGGGTTACCGCAGAGCTGCCCACAGTGGCTGTCCTCACTGTAAGTGCTTTGGATTGGGGTCTTTTCCAGCTGAATATCTCATGCTTACTAGGGAGCCAGTCCAGGGCTCTGGAGCATAGGACTGAGCTCCAAACTCTACTCCAAAAGAGTGAGTGACAAGCAACTAATTTCCAAAGTTGTGCAGCGGATATTTTTTCTTCCTTCAACCCTCTGGGAGAGAAAAATGATGCAAATGAAAAACCCAAAGGGTTTTTTTTTATTGTAACTTATGATTAATCTTGAAAAAACCACATGAGCTAAGCATTCCAGTCCTGGCGCTAAGCTAAAGCCAGGAACATGATCCTGCTCCCTCACACACCCCGGGCTCCCTGGTTCCCAGCACCCTAGGTCATTTACACAGCGCAGCTCGAACTGGAGGAGCATACCTTTGTTGGGGCCAGCTAAGGAAAGAGAGGCCGAAGGGTCTGTCTTGGGGAAAATATTCTCCAATTAGAATAATAGATTGATGTATTTTTATAGATTTTTCTCTTTCAGATACTTGATCTCATTGTTCTTCATGACAGTGCAATGTCATCTTTTTCCAAGGCCAATAAAAACGCTTTTGCAAGACGGTGGGTCATGGCTGACTATGGGTAAAAATGATGATAGTAAAAAGATCGTGGGAGCAAGAACTGGCCACCCTATCTCTTCAAGAGTAGGGCATGTTTGTGCTCCAAAGAGGGCTCCCTGCTGGCTGGTCAGTGCCGACTTTCAGGGAACCATTATCCCTCCAGGCTCTGCTATTCATGTCAAATCTGGGACTAGCACTGTTTGTGTTCCCTCCGAGACTTCTTGGGAAAACAAAGTTGCTGTGGTGATAACCTAATCTACTCATGTCTCCATTTTCTTGGGGTTTTTATGAAAATCAAATGAGCCAAGGCATGCAAAGTGCTAAAGGTGGTGCCTGGCACACAGCAAGTGCTAAATAAATGCTGGCCATTATTTTTATTGACTTTCACAAAGCCATGGTAAAGATAGAGAAAGGCAGAAAGCAGGGCACCAAGAAAACATGACTTATCTCCCTACTGGGCAGCTCTTACGACACCTCCTTGAGTCATCAGCTGGGCAAGTCTTTCTTTAGGTGAACTGCAGCCATCTGCCACCTTCTCACACCTGAGTGGCCCCAGCAGTGCGGTGGGACCTTTGGACAGGGCTAATTTGAGTCAGGATAAGTCTGGACAGTTTGGTGTTGAGACATCATAGTGTAAAAACACTTTTTCAAATTAATGAGTAATGAGGACAAGATACAGCCTTGTCCTTCCCTGAGCCCAACCTTGTCCTTGAACTTGACCCTCTTGGAGTTTAGGAGGAATTGCGATTTCCTACATTAATAATATGTTCAGTGTTTTTTTTTCCCCCCCTCCCATTAAAACTTGAAGCATTTGCTTTCTAGGCTGCGTCAGAATATTCTGGTCTAAGTGGAAATGTCGGAAGCCTGCCTTCTCCCACAGCCCACCCAGCCTTCTTAGACACGACTTCCCTTCTGGACCGACTGGGGGTCACTGGCCTGAGAGGCTCTGCCAGGAGTAAGCCAAGGCAGTGTTGGACCCCATTTTATCCTAAGAGGAAGAAGGCAGCATCACTGGCCACAAGCATGGGAAAGCCCAGGTTGGGGTGCTGGGGTGCCCAGGATCGGAAGGCTTTTATATTAATTGGCGACCATTTACAGCTTCATTCTCAGCTCTGATTTTAATTAGGTGCTTCCGGATGGAATCACCAAATGTTCTGCCTCCATCCTTGTTTAATCCTGCAGTCTGATGGGCCCTGATTTATGCACATCAATACTGTTTACAAACATGAAAGCCGCCCAACCGTGTTTGAACTTTAGGCACCACCATTGGTTATCGATAAGGGGAGGCAGCTTGGCAGGTGGCGTGTCAATACCACCAGGTCAATATTCCGTGCACAGGCGAGATCCAGGCCTTTCTGAGTGGCTGGGGGAGGAGGCTGCTCTTGGCTGAGGCTCCGGCTCTCTTGTCATTGCTTCTATTGTGACCATCTTCTTCCCCATCCCGAGTCCCTCAGTGAGGCGCTACAGGGTTGATCTGGTGATTTAAGAGGTTTACTCTGGGGTGAGAGGAGAAAGCCACCATTTTGGAAGAATGTATTTTTTTCCCAGTGGACAACAGAACCAGGATTCTCTTAGGATGCTTGGAGTCTGTTTTCTACCAAGTCCCACTCTTAAAAGCTGTATATTTGGGGCAGAACATTTCTTGCCTCCCTTTTTACATCTAGAAAATATGAAAACTCAGTGGTGAAATGTAAGCTGAGGAGGACCAAGTGGTTTGTGGGAAAGTTTAGCTTGCAGAGCAAGACATTGGAGGTTCGAATCCTAATTCTGCCCCTTTCTGGTTGGGTGTTCTCCAGTACCTTGCAGGATCTCGCTGAGCCTCAATTTGTCTCTGTGTTGAATGGGTTTAGTAGAAGACTGAGGATTAAATGATTAAACATAAAGAATATATTCTGGTATCCAAACCTAAGAAATACTTAATATATAGTAACTGCTGCTCCATTATTATGGCTATTTTAATTATTAGTCTCATCATTATTATTTAGAGGTCCCAGGTTTGGCACTTCTTAACTAAGTAAACTTGGGATGGTTATCTTCCCTCCTGAGCCCTGGTTCTTGCAGCCACTGAATATGGATCCTAACAGCGACCTCTGTAGATCCTCTAGGGCTAAATGGAAACACTGTGGTTCCCTGAGCTGGTGAGTTTTGGGTGCTCAATGCCTGTGAGCTCTCTTCCCCTAATTTTGGTTGTCTCCCTTTCTTACTGTGAGAAATGTGAGCCTCTTCTTTTTTTGTAAATCTTTTTGCAAATTCTTTGTAAATCTGAGGCTTCTCTCAAATCAGCGTGGACAGATCAACCTGGGCTGGCAAGAGTAAGTTTCCAGGACCTGGCAACAGGGGTGTGGGGTGTGGGGAGTGTGTTGGGGGGTGTCCCCTCCGCATGGTAACATCCATGAGGCTCCTCTGGAGTTTCGGTTTTTTTGTTTGTTTGGTTTTTTTTTTTGACTCCTGAGCATCTCCTCCTCGGCCCCTCTCTGTACCATAATGTAATTTGTGAGAAGCAGCTTAGTCCACCCAGGACTTCATTTTCCCAAGTTCCCATAAAGGAGTCCAGTTTCCAAAGCAGCAAATGCCATGGCCCAGGTTCTGAGTGACTGGGGAATTGTGTTTCTACGACTTTTGCAAAAAAGAGTCCCCTGAGCCACACATATGCATTTAGCATCTGTTGAGGTAGAGAGATCCCAGGTTTATACTGAGTTGGTTAACTTTTGGGGTGGTTGGGGGCTAGTGCCTCCCCCAACTACAATGACCGTTCTAAATAATCTGAAAATGTTGTCTTCCAGGAGGGTGACTGACCCATCACAATTTGGGAGTTTCCTTCTTTGAGGACTCAAAAGTCCCATGTCGCAAGCTTCCTTGGTCCCAGGCAAGCTAGGACAACTGGTCACCCTGACTTCTAGTGTAGCCAAATGATCTTCCTTTCCTTCAGATGATGGAACAGAAAAAAAAAAGGGGGATTAATTGTGGGGTTTCTTTACCAGAAAAGAACAGGGACCACCCCCCCAAGAGACCCTGAAGCCCCTGCTCAGCAAACTAGGCCTGAGTTGCCACTCTTGCCCCAGAAGACACATGAGGCAGCTTCTTCCTCCTGGAGGAAGGAAGGATTCTGTAGGCAGCAGTAGTTGGGAAGAGTGGAATGAGGGGCACCTATCATTCAACTCCAAATGATATTGTTTTATCACTATCATAACCATCTTTTCCCTCCCCACATCTCCCTTTTGAGTCTTCTGTAAGCATCCCGGGGGCAGAGCAGTGCCCAGTATAAATCTAAAGAGAATCATCTCTTTGGGCTTAAAAGTCAGAGCAAAAGCCACTCCAACAAATGAGTAAAAGAAACTTGAGAATGATTTAAGTGTCACTGAGGTCCCCAAGTGAAGGATGCTGTGCGGCTCATGCTCCTGTGGATTGCATATTTTCAAAGACTGAGAAAGTAAAGCAGCTACAGGCTTCTGGGCACTGGGTGCTGCAGACACCGTGCTCTACATGCATGTGCCTCACCACCTGTCCTCTCAGCATCCACGTCAGGAGGACAATAGACTTGTCACAGGCATTTCCTAGATAACTGGTCTGAGGTTGCACAGCAAGCAGGTGGCAAGGCCAGGACTTGGGCCCTGGTCATCAGGATACAGAGTCACACTCTTGACCAGTGAGCTACACGGTCTCCCTCTGTCCTGGGTCCCCTTCAGCACACAATCGGCCTTGCCGGCTCTCCCTCCATGGATTTTTACCGTGATCTCCTGAAGACCCTCCCGAGGTGCTCTGCTCAGGATGAACACAGGCGTTCACTGCTATTACCGCTGACTGGGCACACAAGCACACACCTGCTGGAGACATTCAGAGACTCGGGTGGAATTTCTGCATAGCGTGCAGCTTTTCTTTTGATTGCACCTATCTCAGCGATTACTCGACAGAAGTTGAGGTCTTCTAGGTCTTAGAAGGACTGAGGAAGGTGCTGGGGTGATAGAGGTAGGTTCGTGCACAAGGCCCCCACCCTGCCCTGCCTGAGTGTGCTGGAACGTGGCACTGCTGTGATCAGAGACCTTGGTAGAGAAGCTTCCCCCAGGAGAAGATCCACAGGCTTCCATGAGGCGCAGGGCTGGGAACTGGGAGGAACCAAGAGGGGGGTTCTGGCTCCACAGTTTAGCTGGGAGGGCAGACTGCAGCTTTGGAAGGGTGAGTCAAGTCCAGCCTAAATACATCAGGGGGAGATGGCTGCAGCTGAGTCTGGGTCACACACATTCCTCAAGACCATGAGCTTCTAGCCACATGTTTTCAGAACCCCAGACCCTTCCAGAGCAGGGCTCTGTGGGGCCTACTGAGGCCAGCGTGGCTTTACCCTAAACAATGTCACTCCAGATTTTCCCACGAAGGTCTTTTGAGTCTCCTCCTTTCCCTCCCTGCTACCTCAGTTTCCCCACTCACCCCTGCCCATCCTGCCTCCCCCCAACCCGTGTGTCGACTGGTTTGTCCGATATTTGGGGTTTGCCCGACGGCAGGGTCAGTTTGAAGAGGAGGGAGGAGTCTGGAAGATTGGCGTCCCCTCGGTGCTCTTCCGTAACTGGATTGGGGAACTCAGGAAAGACGTGGCTGACTGTTGGGAGATCCTTCCTGGAGACACTCCCATCCAACTCTAAGTTTCCAGAGTCCTCCATGAGCTACCAACAGGTCCCTTGCCTTGGTAGCGGGTTATTCCTCAACAGGTCAGCGTAGACTGCTCTGGGGCTTCTCGCCTGGGCCTGGGTTCTGTTCTACAGAATTCCGGGAAAGTTTTCATGAACATCAATAAGTCATGGGTGGGTCTGATAGACGGTTAGTGCCTCTTCATCCAAACAGGAGGGACTGGGTCGCTTTTGAACACGCCATCTTCACAAGGAGACACGTTGTGGCTGCAAATCTGGATGGCCCCCCCCCCCCCCCTACATTTTTTTTTCCCTCGCTAATTGGCAGGAAACTAATGAACGAGGCTCTGCCTGAGCAGATGCTCCTCGTGGAAAAAGGCAGAATTGGAATTTTTCTTGCCTTTTTAAAAAATTTTTTTGAACACATCAAGAAGGTAGTAACATGTGGCAGGTCAGAAATTAAGAGAAGGTAACAGTACAGATTGTAAAGAACACAAAGGAGTCGGGGTGTGTCTGTGTGTGTGTTTGTGTGTGAGTGTGTGTTTTTCTCTTTTGTTTTAACTTCCTTGCATCTTTTTTTTTTTTTTTAAGCTCATATTCGGCTGTAGCTCATAATTAGCAGCTAGGCCTCTGGGACCTAATTAACCAATTCAATTAACAAAAAAAGCACACGAGTCACCCTGACATTTGTCAGCCATTAGGAGGGATGTCAGACTGGCAGTTTCAGCCGACACATTAATGGTGATTAGCTCATTTGTGACTCACTTTTACTCCACGATCCTCCTGGAGAGACAGCCTCTAAGCCACACTGCCCAGAGCCGTGGGGTCAGTCGTTTGACCTTCAGAGGTCAGGAGGAAGCTCCCACCCAGCTCTCCCATGGGGTCTAGGGCCCCTTTACAGCCTTAGCCGAGAGGCCTGAACTTCTCCCAAGTTCCCATGAGAAGCCTCTTTGGAGAAGCTGGATAATCTTGGCTATTTCTCCAGGATGAACTCAGCAAAGGTATCTTCAGAAGGGAAGAAGCCTTTTAAATTTTATGGTCATTATTATTTGGGGCCCGTCGGTTCCCATCTTTAGTTCCCTGGCTGGGCAGGGCTGCTGCGGTCAGCTCTAGCAGGCAGCTTCTTCAATGCGGTACTGCCTTTGTTCTTGGGTTGATTACCTCCAGTGCCTTCTGTGATGTAGACAGGTATTTATATAGTGCCAGGCTATCTTTGCCTCTGATCTCCCTTAATTTAACTCAATTTTCCTGGAAGCACTGGTAAATAAAAAGCAAGAAAGCCAGGTAAATAAAAACTCTGGTTCAGGGGTTGGCAGGTAAAGGGGAAAGTCCTGAAGAACCAGAGACCTGACAGATCTTCCAGTGTATTCCTCCCCCAAATCTGATTTGTTCTCCAAGGAGCTTATCAAGGGCTTGTTTTGCTGGCCTGAAGAAACAACAATCCCCAGGTAGCCTTTGGAGATTGTGCTTGGCTGCATAGAACAGAAAACTTCAGTAGCTGGGACTTCGACACATGGGGATATATTGTTCTCACCCAACAAGAGGTCCCAAGAGAGGCAACAGAGGACAGCTGTGCTGGCTCCCTCTGTCCTTCTGACCCACTTGCCTTAGAACCTGCAGAGTTTGTCCTTGTGGAGGCAAAATGGCAGATCACAGGCTTCCAAGCCTAATGACTACATTCCAGGAAGGAAGACGAGGGCAGGGAAAAGAAAGTGTTGTGAAGTCTGCCTTTGTCTTTAAATCAGGGAATAGCAGCTTTCCAAAAAGTCCACTTTTCCAGAAAATGTCCACTTTTTACTGACCACAACAATGTTGTACGGTCACCCAGACTACAAGGGACAGTGGGAAATTCAGTTACTCTTGCTGTCCTGAAAAAATTGGGGAATCTATTGATAAGGAAGAAGGAAAGGAGAGACATCTACCAAATACATTTATTGAGTACCAAGGAGGGGGACATATTTTCCTTGCAAGAACCATTCAGGGAAGTGATGATGATACTCCTGTTCAGTGGAGGGTCAAGTGTGTTGGGGAAAGCTGACAAGTCTACAGAAGTCACTCTCTAGTTAATGATGATGGATGACAGGTTTTCAGATGTGCTAGATACAAAGCTTCTTTTTTTTTCCCCTAAAAAAAATGTTTATTTATTTTGAGACAAGGGTCTCTCTGTGTTGCCCAGGCTGACCTCAAACTCATGATCCTCCTGCCTCAGCCTCCCAAATACCTGGGATTACAGGTGTGCCAACCTGCCTGGCTCATGAAGCCTGTTCTGCCCCCAGCCTCTACACTGGCACCACACTGCATTAGCCATGATTTCTCACACATGGTGCAGCCAATGGTGGGTATCCCCAGAGATCAAGATTTTCCCCACCTGAACATTGGGCTGGAAGACTCAGCAGACGCCATTGCTCTTCCGGCCTGCCCGTGTGGCTTGCCTGGTTCTGAGCCACATGCTAACTCAAGCATATGAGTTTCATTTCCCTGGGAGCTAGCCCAAGAAAACCTCCAAAGAAATCTTGCTTGCCACCCTCTGTCCCTGCTTGCCAACCCCCAATCCCCACTCACATACAAAGATGACCCATTCAAGTTGGAGACACCCTGGGCTGCACAATTAGGCTGGAGGAGAAAACAGACCTCGTTTCAAAAGGTGACTCCCTACCATTTTGAAATAAGACTTCATTAATTGCAGGCCCCTGTTGATTCATTACCATCAAATAGCCTGGACGGCTTGCATGTCGCATAACCTTTCTCAACAGAGGGTGCCGGACATTCTTTGCAGGTAATCTACAGGGCCCAACAGCAAACATCTAGAATCCCGACTATTCATGCATGAACAATATAGCAGTTCCTTATTGTTACACCCATTGTTCCCTCACAAAGAGCATCGCGCAGGTTAAATCTATTTTAGCTGAGAAGGCTCTACAGAAATCCTTGCTACTGGGCATTTGATACTGATCACAGAGTCACATCAGGGAACAGCCACTGAAAGGAGAAAGTCATTTTATTTCTGAACCTTAAAGGAGACAACCTCTCCTCTGCTCTGGCTCTGCAGGACTTAGGCCTTGGAGTGGGCGTGAGGATTTTGTTTTGTTTCTAATGACGCTCAATGAGAGTGT
Organism: Marmota marmota marmota; assembly: GCF_001458135.2. Taxonomy (NCBI): domain Eukaryota; kingdom Metazoa; phylum Chordata; class Mammalia; order Rodentia; family Sciuridae; genus Marmota; species Marmota marmota. Next base: position 17,072,403 of record NW_025999999.1, read on the forward strand.
TTGATTGAGGGGGGGCAGAGGGTGGGCAGTCAGGGAGCAAGTAGGAAGGTATTAACAATGTCATACTCAAGCGACATATGTGAACTCTGGATTCATTCAATTTTAAAAACATGTCCCCAGGGGAAGCGAGTCAGTGAGCTGTGAATTATAACGAAGGGCGTGGTGGCTCCTCTTGGAACAACAGAGCTAATGTGCATCGCAGGAACTTGATTCTGCCAAGGTTTGTCTCTGTTCAGCCAGGCAGAGGGGATGCACTGGCTTGATGTGCCCTCCTTCTCCAAAAGGGAAGTCAGGAACGGTCCTACCGAGACCTATATAATGTCCAACATGCTTGAGGACCAGGAGGCATTGGATAGACCACTGAGAGTGTCAGGTAGAGGAGGGACTTCAGATGTTATTTAATCCAGTCTTCCTATACAACAGCAGAGAGGGCCAGGGAGGGGATGTGGCCTGCCCTGCTAGTTAGTGCTGAGATTAGAGGCAGCCCGCAGCACTTCATCCTCAAAGGGGGTCTTCAGTGGGAAACATGGCGTTGAACGAGGTCAGGTGGACAGCAGCAATTTAACCTGGGGTTGGGGGAGAATACCCAAAGTATTTACCAATATTTAGCCTACGCACTCCTAGATCAAGCAAGGGCACGGAGCAATCAGAATAGACAACCAGCCACAAACCACCATCCAAGCCCTACTGGTGGCCCTGATACTGTCGGGCATGCTCTAGACCTTGGGAAAACCATCATGGCGCCTGCCAGGAACTGAGCCTGCAGGGGAATCTTCTTCACAGGCAAAAGGGGGGACCAGCCGATACTCACCCTTTTGCTGATGGACGTGGTGGGAGATGGAATTGGGAGAGAAGGTAATTCCATTAGTTGTCTGAAATTATTTATTCCATAAAGTTCTAAAAAAATGTGTGAAAGTAAGAGCTATTTGTTCTGAGCTTATCACAGCAAAGGAGTGAGCCACTGTCATTTGTGTTTGGCAGAGGCCCAAAGACAGGTAGAGAAGGGGAAGCTTTATTGAAGGAAAAGGGGCCTCGGGTGGCCCAGGTGGGGGCTGCTGGCCAGAAGCAGGCATCTCATCCAGTTGGTTACGCACCCGTATCTGGCTTTCTCTGGTTGTCCCTAAACTGGAAGTATTGACAATTCAGGAAGCTGTCAGCTATTAATCAAGTCCTGATCATTTGGGGGCCTTTGTAACGGAAGTTACTGTTGAGTTTTCCTGGGTTGTCACGAGAGATGGCAGTCCAGCTTCCTGCAAGTCTGATTTATAGCAGATGTTCAGAAAGGACTACAGTTCAGGGTGATTTTCTTTGATGAGTCAGAAGTTATCTTTTTTGCCGGATTCTGGCTTCCTGGGTTGTTTACCATAGATAAAAAGTCGCTGCAGGTTATGGGTCAAAGTTCTATTTTTATATATGGTTGGGCCATTGTTTGTTGGTAGAGTGAGCTTCTGGGTCATAGAGGGCCTAGAGGACCTCAGCCCTCAGTCCTCAGGTTGTCACTAGTTTGGTTCAGTCATTTCTCCCCTGCCATTCTTCTCCTTGGAAAAAAAATGAAAAATGAGGGTTTGGATTTTCTCTGAGGTACCCGCTTCATAACACAACCTCAGTGCTAAACCTCTGCAGCTTCAAATTGAAACTGCTTCTTCATGTAGGAAGCACCCTGTTGCTTTGCTAGCTACCCTAAGAAGACAAGAGGGGGGTTCACAGGTGTCCCCTGTCTCTGTCCTTTCTTTCCATACAGTCAAGCAGGGTCACCAGCTGGTGTGGGGAAAATCTCATTTTGCTTTTGGTATTGGGCTGTCCCTTCTGTGGTCTGGGTGCTAATGCTAGCCACAAATGTTCCTACCATGGGGAAAGGTGGGCGTATCCAGTTCCGTACAATATCTTCATACATGCAGATCCATGTTGCCACTACCAGTCAGAGGACAGCTCGGTTACTGCAGGACCCCTGTTTCCTTTCTATAACCCTACCCACCTCCTTGTTGTCCCCACTCCCTGTTGCAAACCCTCATCTACCACTAATCTAGTGCCCATTTCTATAATTTTGTCAATTCTAGAATGTTTTGTAAATGGAATCACATAAAATGTAATCTTTTGACACGGTCCTTGTTCACTCAGTATAATTCTGGGAGATTCATCCAAATTGTTTTGAGTCCTGATGATTTTATTTTCCAGTCTGTTTTGCTAGTCACCCATTGAAGAGTATCTGGGTTTTTTTTTTTTCTAGATTTGGAGTTATTAATGAATAAAGTTGCCATGAACATTTTTGTATGGGTTTCTGTGTGAACGTAACTTTTCATCTTTGTGGAGTGAAGGCCCCAAATTTCAAATATGGGGTCACATGGTGATTGCATGTTTAGTTTTATAAGAAACTGCCAACCTGTTTTCCAGAGTGGCAAAACCATTCCCCCCAGCAATGAATGAATCATCTACCTCTTCTCCAGCACTTAGTGTTGTCCCTATTTCTTACCTTTGCCATTCTGGTAGGTGTCAGTAATACCTCATTGTGGTTTCAATTTGCATCTTCTTGTTGGCTCATGATGCTGAACCTTTTTTCAAGTGTTTATTTGCCACATGTTGTCCTCTTTGGGGAAGTGTCTGTTGATGTCTTTTGCACATTTTCTACTTGGATTGTTTACCTTTTGTTGTTGTTTTTGGGATTTGAGAGTTTTTTAATGTAATTTTTTAAAAAAAATACCTCCTATCTATCTATATATCTATCTATCTATCTATATATGTATATATATATGTATATATATGTGTGTGTGTGTGTGTGTATATATATATATATATATATATAGTGTGTGTGTGTGTGTGTGTGTGTGTTATTGGGCATATTTTCCTTTAAATATGGCTTTAAGAGAAGCTTCTGTCACCTCTGCTACAAACCAACCCAATTTTTTTTTTCATTGAAGACCTTAAAGTCTTCAACCATAAATTTCCCAACCATAAGCCTTTTGGGGAAGATAATTTTTCAGTTACAGAAAGATCACCATCCATCTACCCACTCAGCTCAGCTGTACGTGGAGGTGTAGTTGAGTGAGCAGGCAGTACGACTTAAGCCTCATCTTTCTCAGGCTACAGCCTCAGCACCAGCTGTTTGGAAGTTCTCTTTGAAATGATGTTTACTTCCTGTCCCCAGATCTGCTTCCTACATAACATGCTGACTGACTGCTGTTCGCTTCCTTCTCTGCTCATTGAAACAGGCTGAGTGAACCCTTGCTCCTACCCAAGAAAGGCTTGTGTTCCAGGACTCCCAGATCTCACGTCCTGGAGAACAAACTAGGCCTCTATAGTTTTCTAAGGGTGAAGGTAGGAAGTGCTCATCATGAAGACCTCATTATCCTCACTGTAGAAGATGAGCCCCCTCAAAGAAAGAGCCATGTACTTGTGGACATCCCCTGAGAGAATACGTTTAGCCTTCATCCATGCTGATATATTTTTGGAACATATCCAAGGGCCAGGCTCTGTACTAAATGTCACGGTGGACAGAGCAGAGATGGTCCCTGCACTCAAGGAGAGTGTGGAACTTCATGGTCTGTTTCTTCTCTCCTCTAATTTCCTTGCTTCATGAAAACTTTTGCAGAAGGCTCAGAATGGTTTACATAAGAATGGTCCTGGGTCCCATGGATCCTGACTCTGATGGGCCCAGTGATTCATCTTTAGATGCCAGGATGTCTTTGGGGTCTGTGCAGAGGTGTGGAAGCTCCTTCCCGCTCAGTGTGTCATGCTGGTTACCTGTTCCCAGATGTAGTTCTGCTTGTGCCCAGAGCCACACAGTCTGCTCTACACACTCGAAGCTCCCAGCCCTCAGCCCTTGTCTTGAATGGTCATCTGTGGACTTTAATGCTAACCATAGAAATCAGCATCATTCCCGACGGCTACCGGAGGTCAACACTGCTCTCCCCCCGAAACAATAGCCCATTGCACTTAGAAACACAAGGGCCATCCAGTTGTCCCCACTCCCCCCTTGTGGTAGCCAGAGAAGGCGATGGAATACTTTTGGAAAGGTGTTGGAGGCTTTCCTGGGCAGAGTTGAACCTGGAAAAGCAAAATGCTTCCAGTTTCAAAAGGGAGAGAGAGAGAGAGAGAGAGAGAGAGAGAGAGAGAGGGGGGGGGGGGAGAGAATTAGGCAAGGTTTAAGGTAGGAAAGGACCAATAAGCCTTTGTGGAAGGTTCTTAGAGACCATTCCCGCTTCCCCACCAGCTGGAGATGGTGAGTTTAGCCACGTTCTCCCAATGGCGAAGGCTGGGCTCTTGGCAATGAAATTAGACCATGAAAAAAGTCCACCGCATGCACATTTTACCTAATGTGTTTTATTCCCCAAACTATTTCCTGAGAAGGTTTCAAATACAGCTCATTGTTTCCGCTAAGGTCTTGAAGATCTAGAAACACAGTGTGATCACCAAAAAAAAAAAAAAAAAGATCTCATCCATGGAAGAGACTCTATTTCATTCCTCTTTGCCTCCTCATTCCTGTTCATTCTGATATAAATTAGATACAGCTGGAATATCCCTAATCTGAAAATCTGAAATTCAAAATGCTCCAAAATCTGAAACTTGGAGCACTTACATGATACGCAAAAAGTTCCAGATTTTGAAGCACTTCAGATTAGGGATGCACAATCTGTGGAGTTTATGCAAATATTCCAAATTTGGAAGAATTCCAAAATCGGAAGCACTTTTGGTCCCAAGCATTTTGGATAATGGATCTCAACCTGCACTCAATAAATGTTCTTTGAATGAAGACAGTATTTTTCTTGCTCCAAATTGAGGAGAGAGTTGTTGTTAGGACACTTTCCTCAACTATGTCCCAAGAAATAACAGATAGCAGTAAGTATTTGAAGCCAATCGGATCCTATGAGCACTTGAAGTTTGGTCTTAGCTACAATAGACATTAGCCGACCAAAGGCTCTAAGAATTCCTGTGGCGGGTACAAAGCCTTTAGGCTTTTTCTAACTTGACACTTTTAAAAACTCTATTGACCACGGAACCCTTTATTCCATGGAACAAAATCTTCAGAAGCACCTCACAGAACCCATTATGTGAGAACTTGAGTTAATTAGTCAAAGAAGGATGGAAGAGACATTGCACGAGGAAGAGAAGAGAGAGGAGAGACCATGGGGTGCAGAGTCCTGGGGCTAGGGGCACTTCTGCATTGTCAGGGTACGAGGTGTCAAGTGGAGAGGTCTGAACCACAGACTGGGAGGAAGGGGGCCCTGTTCCTGCAGAGGGCCCATTGCCATGCTGTGGAGCCTGGATTTAGCACTTGGGAGCCCTGGTTCTCTGAACAGTAGAATGACATCATCAGATTCCAGTGGTCGGGTGGAGAATGGATTGGAAGAGGACACTAGGGATGTCCAATCAGGAGGCTGCCTTGCAGTTTGGTAGGAGAGGTTGGGGTCTGATGAATACTGTGTTAGCGGGTGACAGAGTAGATGATCTGTCGTCCAGTATGTTCCCAGCCTTAATCAAGGCCTTGCTGCAATCTGTATATGGGGTAAAAATGGGAGTTCATAACCCACTTGAATCAAAGTGTGAAATATGATATATCAAGAACTATGTAATGTTTTGAACAACCAACAATAAAAATTTAAAAAAAAAATTCAAGGCCTTGCGAAAATGAATAGTGCCAGCTAGCCAAGCCTCTCAGCAAAGACCCTGGTGTCTTGAGGGCAAAGAAGACACTGAGAAGTGGCAGCAGAGCAAGATGGCATCATGGCATCAACTCAGAGGTAGAGGGGCAGAGAAACTGAATCCCTTCAGGGAAGGCACTCATTGTCCTCTCTTTATTCTATTTTTCTTTGTCTCCCAGCTTCTGACACAGATCAGAGTCTCAATAGATGTCCTTTGAATGAATGAACCAATCAACCTGTTGGCTCAAGGTTTCTCAACTTAGTCCATTTTCTGTTGCTACGACAGAATATCTGAGACTAGGTCATAATAAGAGATTTCCTTAGTTCACCATTCTGGAGGCTGGAAGTCCATGATTGAGTGGCCCCATTTGCTTGATTTATGTGTGGAAAAGAGGGAGAAGTGGGCAGAGGGGGACCTACCCTTGTAATAAGTAGCCCACTCTCACAATAACTACATTAAAGGCTTCATGAGGGTAGAACCCCTGTGACCCACGCCTCTTAATAGCCCCACCACCTCCCAATACCATCGCACTGGCAGTTAAATCTCACCAGGAGTTTCAGCAGGGACAAACCACATCCAACCCACAGTTGTTTACCACCTTGTACAAGTTTGCCACTTTTCAAAGAGAGCCTCTCGCAGCAAGAGCAGCCAAAATAAGATGCCCTTGGTTAGTTGAATTTTTTCCTCTAAGGCCTCATTAAGTTCCAGCCTAAGCTTGTTGGCTCATCTGTTAAAAACCGAGTGTGAGTTAGGGGGTCTGGGACTTTGGGGGTGCGCACACTGTGGAACAAATGGCCCTGTTGCTAAGGGACACAGAGGATGTTCCAAGTCAGACCTCAGCTCTCCACCCCACCCACCCCAGTCCATATTGTCCCTAAGCATTTGTCCTTAATGGTTAATGCTGAGTGTATTTCAGGGGAAATTTAATCCATATGGTTTTGATTCATTTACACTTAACTCATCAAAACACTTATTCTCTTTTTTTTTTCTAGGAGAGTTTGTTGCCATATGGGAAGTGTTTTCAGATGTGATAAAAGCTTTTAAAATGATCAGGAAAGAGCTAGAAATTGGTCATAAAAATGACGGATTCGATGTGGAAGGAGGCCCAAGGCCAAGCCTGGCCTTTCCGTGCTCCGTTCAGAGATGGCCACTTTTGGTCACAGTGTTCTTGACCTTGGAAATGGACCAGATTAAAGGAAGATGGGAAAACAGGGAGAGAAGACCAGAGCAGGAAGCAGTACAGAGGGGCCAGTACAGCCCCAGCCCTCACCTGCAGGCTGGCAGGCGGAGGGCAGAGGTCCCCCTCCAGCCACCTTGCCCAGCCACCCTCACCTGGGCCAGGCTGTCACCTTGGTCCCCTTGGTTGTGAAAAATGGCTCTGAACCCAGGCTAACACTTGGACAAGCCCTTAGAGACCAATACATACCCACTGGGTTTACACGGGAGCAACCAAAGGGCAGAAAGCAAGAGGCTTGCCTAAGTTCATGTGCGGAGCCTTGAGCCAGGCTTCTGCCCCACCCCACACCTGTGTGCCTTGTTACGGGGTGCAAGCTTGGGCAAGTTTTTAAACTTCCTTTATCTTAAGAGATAGTAAACATGGTGACCAGGAGAGGAAGATTGGAGTCACTATGCCAGGGCTCCAATCCCAGCTCTGCCTCTTATTAGGTGGCTGATCTTGAGCAAGTTACTTGGCCTTTCTGTTTCTCAGGCCCCATCTCATGGATGTGTTTGTAAGACTGGGTGTTCTTATTATTTAAGTTAGTCCCCCATAACTGCCCAGTAATGGAGCTACCCTTTAAACCTCCATATGGTAGATAAGGAAATGGAAGCCCATGGCATTTGTCCAATGCAACTAACAGAGCTGGAATTCAAACTCAGACCTTTCTGGGTCCAGAGAAGCAAGTCTCTGGGGTTTATTTGATAAGTGTGTAGAATATGTTTATTAGGCTTTCCCCCTCACCATGATATAACCTAGGTGTAACAGGACTTCTCTTATATCTTTAATATACAGCATAATACAATAATGATTGACATTAAGTATCAAATAAATTTCAAATAAAATTTTCACTGTATTCTCAGAACCCGTTTAGTAACTGGTCTCCTTGTGAAATGTTTCTATTCTACACATGATACTTGCAGATCCAAGAGACCAAAACTCAACTCAAATCTTGCAACACACACCAAAAGAAATACGTCAACTCGTATAACTGGAAAAGTCCATGGTCAACTCCAGCTGCTCAGAAGATGTCACCAGGAGCCTTTGTCTCACCGTGCCTTCTCTCTGCTTTCCTCAGGGCCGGCTTCTGTCTCGGGCGGCAGTCCCCATGTGGGGGCAACATGGCCACCTGAAGTTCCAGGCTGATGGGCCACCAGCTTAGCAACCTTGGCAGAAAGAGAATGTGTTGTCTGCAAATTCCACCAAAACCCCAGTGTTGATTCTCTTCTGGTCTGGCCGGGACCTCCCTCCACCCCATGAAACAATCACTCCTGCAGGGTACAAAACCCAAAGCTTACTCAGCCCTAGTCATGTGATTGTCCCCTGATTCAGTCGAATCCCCTGAGCTGAGATTCGACTGAGGTGAGGGAGGGGTGGCCCCCATGGAAAGCTCAGACAGGGGATGGAAGCTGGGCTCATGGAAACATCAGATGTGCGCTCCGAGTTGCCAAACAAGTGTTAAGAAAAAAATCAGTCTTTGAATCATACTTGACACCACAGTGGACAACATTTTCATCCTCAAACATTCTGCCCACGAGTTTTCCTTTGTCTGAGAGCCACTTCTGCCAACGCCCTGCCGGGATGTCTCAAGCTCCAAGTTGGCAAGAAGGGCACAGCAGCCCTGTGCAGGTGGGGTAGGTCAGCTCCAGCCTCTGGCTCTGCAGGGCCAGGGGATGTTACTGCTGTCCCAGGTAAGTGTGTTTCCCCTCTCTGGTGAGGACCCAAAACTGGCTTTCCTCGGGATCTGAACAGGGAGAACTTCACCCTGATTGTCTTGGGACAATGAGGTCTCCCTAGAGGTTGGCTGTGGTGGGGACGGTATTGGCATGAGGACCAAGTTCCCGGGACTCCCTGCCCACAGAGAAGTCACCCCCCACCCCAGTTAGCCCGCCTAGGGGCCTTGAGGGTGGCTGGGCAGAAGCTGTCAGCACCCTGTGAGCTGGTAGAGAAGCCAGTGAGTCATTTTCTAGAATCCTATGCTCATCCACATGTGGTGCTGATAAACAGGTCATTTGGGCTGAACCAGCCATTGGCCCAATCCAACAGCATTTACTGCCACTTGTCAGCCTAGGGACAAGCATAGCCGTGGCTTTCTAGTCGATGCCATCAAACTGCTCAAGACAGCGTTGTGCTGTGGAAAGACTGCAGGCGAGGGGTCAGACGGGACCCACATGCTTTCTGGGTGACTCTGTCCTCCATTTCCTAGTCTGTAAACAGGGACACTGTCACAGAGCCTATGTCTCAGGGCTGCCCTGGAGGGTTCCATGAAGAGACATCTAACAGGCCAAGTAGCTGGAGAAATCACTCAGGAGGTGTGGCCTCCCTTCCTCCCTCTGTTGGAGAATTCCTGCTGATGATCCTTCCCAGATGACAAGATAGAGTGCCTTCTGGTACATAGAGATGGACACGTGGGTACTCAGAGACAGCAGTGTGGACACACTGACTTTCGTTTGGTTCAACTCTCTAACCAACTCCTTCAGGCAGTAGGAAGAGGAGGGAGTCACCAGGTGAAAACTGGCCATCTGTTAACCAAAAACACGCCTTAGTGGGCGCCCTGGGTGTCTCTTCATGGCTCCAAATGGAGAGTTTAGCCTTTGCAGTTAGCCTTGATGGCTGTGGCATCTAGATCTGATAATGATAACAGAAGCCAGATTAAATACCATGCTCTTCCCTTACCTCAGAGAGTCATGACGATATCAGTATTGTTATCTCTTTTTACAGATGAGAAAATGGAGAGTTTCCATCCAGGCAGCCACCCTCAGTCGTATGTGTGGTCTGTGTGACAGCACCCTCTGGTGTTGCGGAGGTGCATAACAGTCATAAAAATAGCAGGCATTTGTGCAAGGCCTGATGTCCGTCACATGCATGCGCATCTTAATCCTCACAACTGTCCCATGCACAATCAGAGACCACATACAGAGACTCCTGGCTAAGGAACTCGCTCAAGGCCAAGATCTCGTAAAGGAAGGGGCCTTCTAGAGTCCCTGCCACACACCCTACACAACACCTCGTGATTGACTAATTCTCCTCCACTCCCCACACACTAGGTGGGAGCTCTGCAGTGGCAGGATAGCCATTCTTGCATCCCCAGGATATAGCAGAGCATCTGGTTGATAGAAGGTGCCAGATAAATATTAAAAAGAAAGTGAATTAATGAATGGGGTATATAATTCAGGGAGGGTTTTGGCCTATGATGTCACAGCAAATGGTTGGAGCAGGTGTGTGTGGCGGGGTGAGTGCTGGCTTCGATGCCAGGTGGTGCAGAACAGATAGAGACTCCTGTGGAGTCTAACACAGATGGAGCCTAACAGGGCTGTGTTTTCTCAAGTTCCCCAACTTTCTTGGTCCCCTCATAACATCTGGTCTAATAGACACATTTCTCAGAAAAGCGAAGGCACTCATTCCAACGTGCAAGTGGCCCCTGGCCAACAGGCACTGGGGTCAAGGCTGATTTTGTTGAAACAGCTGAACGCGGGCCACAGAGACTCAGCCCTTCTGGAGACTCAGCATCTGGGATCTGAGTAGGGACTCTTAATCCTCCTGAACATGGATGTGCTCCTGACTTAGCTCCCAGGCACCCAGCGCCTAAGGGGCGGCCCAGGGCGAGCTGGAACATTCAGAGACACTGCCATCTAGTGGTGCCTTCAGGACAGGGCAGGGTGCTCTCTGGGCAGCTCCTCCAGCCAACCAAAGCCTAAATCCATTTTCTCTTTTTTCCTCATCTTTTTCCAGCTTGACATCACTCCCCCAGCTCCAGAGTAGTGACAGAATCATGTCTGGATACGATTTTGGCATTTGAGTCCTTTCTTTCTGAAAAGAACACAACTAGAATGCACTTTTGAATTCTTAGGAAGTTTTTTGGAAATCTTTCTTGGTACAGAGCATTTCATGGAGGATGTGAAGAGAGTCCCCCTGGTGTTGGGTCTCCTCCTGGGTTCAGCTGAGGCTGCACACTGTGGAGGCTGAACACATCCATGCCACCCCTGTCTACCAGGGCTGTGTGTCCTTAATGTGACCTCGCGAATGTAGATGTGTCCCCACAGTTTCTGAAAGCTCCACTCACAGCCTGGATAACATCCTGCATGAAAGATTTAATCTGAACTAAAGGGATTTGCATTAGTTTTTCGTCTCTGTGACCTAAGTACCTGACACAAACAACCTGGAGGAGGAAGGGTTTATTTGGGTTCACAGTGTCAGAAGTTTCAGTCCATGGTCAGTTGGCGCCATTACTCTGGCCCTGAGGTGAAGCAGAGCATCGTGGCGGAAGGATGTGGTGGAGGGAAGCTGCAGTTAGAGAGAGAGAGGGGGGGGGGATTGGAGCATGATATGGTCCCCATGGGCACCCCCCATGCCCTACTTCCTCCAACCATGCCCCACCTGCCTACAGTTTCCACCTCTTCCCAGTAGTCTATTCAAATTATTAATCCATAAAATGGATTAATCCACTGATGAGGTCAGAGTCCTCATGATCCATCCATTGTTCATCAAGGACCCAAACAAGTGCCTCAGGTTCTAGACAGAATAGACACTTGACAATTCCAAGGTGACTGCACTGTGACAGAATACATGGCATCTCTTGTGCCCCCGGGAGTCTACAACATCGTAAGGGAGCAAAGCTTCAACTGGGTGCTGAGAGGTGATTCCTAGAAGATGTTGTTCCAAGTAGGGCCACAGAGACCATGCACCCTTGCACCACCTTTTGGGCTTGAAATAGCTGCTGCAGCCACCACCTGACTTAGCCGGGAAGATGAGGGCTGGGGGACTGGGAGGATTTGTCCACTGGTTTTTAACACAGAAAAGGGACAGAGAACAAAGACAGAAGTGGAAGCACAAACCAGCCTGCTCTCCCAGCCTCCACCCTGGGGTCCAGGCAGGATGCCCTCTGGGTAGGGGGTGCACTCCCAGGAGGGTGAAGTGATGTTGCATGTGAAATTAGAGACTCCTCCGGAACCACAGCCTGAGGGGATCCTTTTGTTCCACATAGGAAAGCCAAAGGACACTCCTGACATGCCACCCACAGAAGCAGCCTCTGCAGCCCAGCATGTGCTCTGGGACATCCCTCTACAACTCAAAAACAAAATTCCTTCTTCATTCCCCATGTCTCTAGGCAAGAGCATCACAAATGGAATTTCAGGAAAGCAGTCTACGGGGATACGGAGAGGCTTGCATGGGAGGTAATGTGAAGGGAGCTGGGACCTAAAGGATGGAAGCGATGGGCAATATTATAAACACCAAATATTTTCTGCTCTGCTGCCCAGGGGCATGGTGGGCTTGTACTTCCTTCCCTGTCCCCGGATAGTTGGCTGTAGCCCAGCTGCTAGTTCTGACCAATAGGAGTGAGCAAAGGTGACCACTTTTATGCCAGGGTGTTAGACTTCCAAAGGGCTCTCATTCCCTCTGGTAAGGAGATCACGTGATTTGAAATGATGGGTGTTCTGTTAACCAAACTGATTCCATGACTTTGATGACCAGAACCTTGTACCAACCCATGATGGACTTGGAGGATGAGTGAGAAATGAGACTTTTGTTTGAAGACACTACAATTGGGAGGATGTTTGTTACTGTAGCACAGCTTATCCTGTTGTGACTGATACAGTGGGCATGACTTGGATGAGTGACTATGGTTACCAGAGAAGATGTCACTTTGAACCAATTTCTTCCTTATCTGGACTTCATTTTTTTTCCCCCTGACATGATGACTTTGTCTCGGAAGGTTGGGCTCTGCTAGGTCCACACTCAGGAATGAGGGAGAAGAAACAGAATCATTTATGCACATGTAACACTCAGCTGTTTATAGAAAAGGTCCAAGTAGACTCCCTGTGTGCTCCTTATACCAACCCAAGGAAGTAGGCAGAGCAGGAGGATTTCATACTTCCAGAAGTTGGAGGAGGCTGGCTTCTCTGTATCCTGGTTTGCCACATGTCCCCACCCATGCCCACCCTACTTCCATACCCAGCACAACTTGCACATTCTTGAGCTGCATCTCCCATCTTTGGATGTTCATCAGAATGGCAACTGTAGTTGTTTTTTATTTTACCTTTTTATGGACCAAAAATTTATTTGTGTATTTAAAACAAATTCTTGGCTCTGCCATGGTCTCAGTTTAGATTCATCCCGATGTCCCAGATATATGTCAGCCTTGTTCAAAGAAAAATGAAGCTCACTACAGTAGCCCTGAGATGGAGTAAAATCCTTAGGTGCCTTCAGAAATGAAAAAAAAAAAACTACAACTATATGTGAAAGACCTTGAGTTATGGAAGAGCCTTAGACATCGCCTAGTTCAAGATTTTTCAGTCATAAATGAGAAAAATTCAACCCAGAAAGATTAAATGACTTGCCCCAAGTGATGGAGAAATGGTAGTCATTAGAAGAATCCAGACAAAACCCTCCATCTCCCAAATTTCTGGTGTTCTTTTGAATACTGGTAGTTTGCAGGGCCTTGAATGGTCTCAGAATCAGCAGACTTGGGATGGGGCCTGGGATCCTGTCACCTTCAAGACCCCTGGGTGATTTCTGTAAGTTGTGAGCATTGAGTTGTGCCGGGCATATAATTGAAGTTCATGATACTGACTTAGAGCAGAGTCCTCTCGGCTGGGCTAAGCTGAGGTTGGCATGGCGGGGGCTTGGCAAGACAGCTGTAGCTGCTGCCTTAGAGAGCATGGGGCCAGCGCCTTTGTCCTCTCAGGAATTTGCAGAGAAGAGACCTGCTGGAGCCCACCCCCGAAGCAGACAGGGGACAGAGGCACACGTTTGCGTTTTATTATTAAATGGACTACCAGTCCCTGCAGGCTGGCAGGGCCTAGAGTGGTTTGAATTATAAAAAATGAGTATGTCCCCATTTTATTGATGAAGTCACCAAAGCTCAGGAAGAGGGCAATGACATGGCCAACGTGTTAGAGCAAGTAAAAGGCAGACGAGGAGCCGGCTCTGTTAGTAACAAAGGACCAGGCATGGAGCGCCTTACACAGCACAGATGTAGTGTCTCACAGCTGGGGGGTCTCACTGGGGTAAGACCTGCATGTCACGGGCTGGCTCCTGGAGACTGGAGGGAGAATCCATTTCTCCTGCCTCTTGCAGCTTCCAGAAGCCCCGGCATTCCTTGGTTCATGGCTTCCTTCTTCTATCTTCAAAGCCAGCAGTTTTGCATCTTTCTGACCGTTCTACCCCCACCCCCACCCTCACCCCTCTCTCAACAGCCAGGAAAGGTTCTCTGCTTTCAGAGATTGGAGTGCACCCTCCCAGAAAAACCAGCATAATCTCCCCATCTCAGTGTCCTTAACCTCGATTGCAACTCCAGCCCCTTTTGCTCTGGAAGGTTCTCAGGATCAGGCGAGGACATCCCTGGGGGCTCCTAGTTTAGAGCCCTGGGTCAGACCAGGCTGCGAGAGTGTCTGCCCTTCCTCCCTCACCCCCTCCCCTACTCCCCTCCAACACAAGGAGTGACTTCCCCTCAGGCTACATCTGCTTCCAAACGGATCCCACAGTTCTCACCCAAACCCACCATTTGATTCAGAAATTACATGCAGGACTAATTGTTGCTGGAGGCGACTTGTGAAATGGGGGTAGTTTGTAACAAAAAAGCCCAGCATAAGGCTTCAAGGTAGGAAGTGAGCTGTTCTGGGAGGAGACAAGAAATACAGAGAGAACCCTGCAAACTCTGTACTCTTTACCAGGTTTTCCCAGGTGGTAGCATTTAGCAGAACTATAATGCAACCTCTCAGCCAGAATATTGACAGATACAATACACTGATTTTAGTTAGAATTTCCCAGTTTGATTTGTAGGTTCACACATGGTTCTGGGCCATATTATTTTAGGCTTGAGTTCTCGTGTCTACCACCACCCAACAAAGACACTTTTTTTTTTTTTCAAAAAAGAATAGTTTTGTCACTATGATGATTTCTCATGAAAAAACAAACAAAAGTGGTTCTTTTAAAAAAGAGAGAAAATATAAATAAATGGATACATAATGAAAACAGATGAAAATCTTTAGATTTAATGAAAGAACAGAGAATATAGCCCATCGCCCTATCCACAGGGGATGTACTCCAGGAACCCTGAAACCACAGCTAGTAGCAAACCCCACCATTGCCCATTCCTGAATCTGTGTAGCCCTCTCTTATTTGCTGTAAGTGGCTTGATGTCACTGGATTCAGGGGTCCCTTATTGAAGACTTCATAAGGGCTTAGTGCTGACTTATGAAATATGTTGCCAGCAAAAGGAAGACGTTTTCTGTTCCTGTGTTCCACTCACACATTCAGTGCCTTTTCCTTTTTAACCCTGCGCTTGCCAAACACTGTGGTCATAACTTGCACTTTGATGTGTGATAGCAAAACTAGAGTGAATTTCTTTTTTTCTTCTTCCCAGTTTCATAGGTGATTCATTCTTAGCAAACTCTGCATAGGATTTTCCCCTCCATCCTTATTAAGTCAAGAACTTTCACCTTTAAAGGAACATTGTATGGCTTCTCTTGGTCATGTCCAAATGGCCAGCATCAGGAGTCCTGCCCCTTGGGACCCTGATTAAGTGAAGTAAGGGTTACCTCAACACCAGCACTGTGATACGGTGACAATAGATCTGACTGCCAAAACAGTCCTCAGGGGCCAGCAGGTGGCTCTCACCCAGCACAGGTGTGCACACAGTATGGATACAGGTGGTGGCTTCCTGCTCTCAGCCTGCATCAGTTCTGTTACGTTGTCAAGTACAAAATAATCCCTACTTTATCTGAGTTGTTTCAGAAATCAAAAAAGGGGAAAAGCTGTCTAATATATTTTATGAAAGGACCATGCCTCAACTGAAAAATTATATAAGAACAAAAATTAGAATATAATAGAAAAAAACTTGAGTCAACTAAATCTAATGATTAACTGCATTAATAATGACAAAGTTAGGGTTCATTCCACAGTACACAGATGCTGAATCTTGGAAATCCTATTGTAATTCAACATATCAATGCACTAAAGAAGAAAAATCTGGTGCTTTTATCAATAGATTCAGAATATGTTCTTAATAAAGTTTAACAAGTGATTATTATTTTTAACTCAGAAAAAAAAGTTTTTTAAATTTTTTTTTAGTTGTAGATGGACACAATATCTTTATTTATTTATTTATTTAATGTGGTGCTGAGGATCAAACCCAGTGCTTCATACATGCTAGGCAAGTGCTCTACCACTGAGCTACAACCCCAGCCCAGAAAAAAAAAAGGTTTTCTAAAAGTTTTCTTTAACTTGAGAAATGCTAGATATAAAACACTTGTGCAAAAATTAAAACTGAGAAAAATTCAGATGTAGTCCATTAAGAATACCAAAGAAACAAAAGATAAATGCTTTCCTTTTACTAACCAGTGTAGCACAGGTGTCTATCCAATGCTGCAATATAACCAAAGGAAACAAAATACGGAAATTGAAAGAATGGAAAAGAAAACTGTCCATATTTGGAGGTGATAATGGTCATTTCCACAGTGAATCCAACAGAACCAGTTGGAAAATTCTTAAGAATCATAAGAGCCTGGCAGATTGCCAGATTCGAGAGTAATTTACACACCTCAATGAAAGAATGCATCTCTGACTTTTAACTTATGGTCCTGGTGATGGCACTGGGACTGGACTTGCCATCCTAAGAACACCAACCCAAAGCAAGTTAAAATTTGCGACAGCTGTTTCCAGGAAATGAACAACAAACAACACAAGAGCTCCGATCCAGGAAAACAAATGAGGTAAGCCCTACCATCCCTGGGGGAATGTTCCGGAATACAGTACAGGGATTAGGATCCCAAGCAGCCCATGGCTGCATCCCTGAGTGAAGAATAAAGAAATCATAGTCTGATGAGGCTGAGGAGACTAGAACTTGTGGAGGCAGAGAACCAGAGGAGAGAGACACATAAAGAAAGAATTCCATGAGTTTCTGTGTGACTCCTAAGATGTGCCCCAGTAGAATGAAACTCCATAAGGCAGCACAGGAATGTTGGAGACCTTGCAAAGCCAACAACTTCCAGAGACAGACACTTGAGAACTGACCAAATGGAGAAGAGGGTCCTTGAAACTCAGGATTTTTCAAGATAGTGGCTAAGGGTCACATGTTAGCTAGACTAAACTAGCCCAGAATAAAGTTCACTCTAACTTACTCTAATAACGGCTTTAAAAACAAGTCTCAACAGCATAAAACTGATGGATCAGTAACTAGACTGCCTGCCAGAACAAATCCAACATTCCAGAAGGAAAACAACAAAACCCAGCAACATGAAATTCTCGATGTTCACCATTCAGTAAAAGATTACGTGAAATACCAAGAAGCAGGAAAATACAGCTCGTACCCAAGAAAGAAAAAAATCCAAAGAAAGAAGCATCAAAATGCCATGAATGATGAAATTAACAACCAAAGCCTTTAAAGCAGCTATTATAAATCTGCTCAAGGACTTCAAGAAAAATGTCAACACGATGAGAGAAATGGAAGATATATAAAATATATAAACACAACAAACTGAAATCTGTTGGGTATAAAGCAGTGTTTAGAGAAAGATTTATAAATTTAAATGCTCCTTTGGATAGATCTAATGTATAATCTCCCATTATAAAAAAAATTAGAAAAACAAGCCTAAATGAAATAGAAGGAAGAAGTCAATAAAGAATGGAAACCCATGAAATAGAAGCAGAACAAAACTAGAAAAAAGACGCAATGAAACAAAAGCTGGTTTCTTAAAATTATTAATAAAACTGGGCTGGGGAAGTGGCTCAAGCAGTAGCATGCTCGCCTGGCACGCATGCGGCCTGGGTTCGATCCTCAGCACCACATACAAACAAAGATGTTGTGTCCACCAAAAACTAAAAAAATAAATATTAAAATTCTCTCTCTCTCTCTCTCTCTCTCTCTCAAAAAATTTTTTAAAAGAGAAAAAAAATTATTAATAAAACTAATAAACTTTTAACCAGACTTGTTAAGAAAAAAGGAGAGAAGACAGGGATAACCAATACCAGGGACAAGTGAGGAGACATTTTTATAGATCTTATGGATCTTAAAACCATAATAAAAGGATATCATAAGCAACACTGTACTAATGAATTTAACAACTTACATAAAATGAAAAAAAAATAATTTGAAAGACCAAAAAATAAAATAAAAATATATAAAATAAAATAAAAATAGAAGAAATAGGAAACAAATTGCCTCAATGCAATTTTTGTAAATAGTAAAATTTTTTATACTTCCCACAAAGAAAAGTGCCAGCCAAGATGGCTTTCCTGGGGTATCAATCATATATTTAAGAAAAAAACAACTTTAATCTTAAACATATTCTTTCAGATAACAGTAAAAGAGAATAATTCCCAGCTTGTGTGATGAAGCCCATATTACTTGAATATCAAAATGAGGCAAAGGCATTTTGAAGAAAAGAAAATTGTGGATCAATATCTTTCACAAATATACATGCTAAA
Source organism: Marmota marmota marmota (assembly GCF_001458135.2). Taxonomy (NCBI): domain Eukaryota; kingdom Metazoa; phylum Chordata; class Mammalia; order Rodentia; family Sciuridae; genus Marmota; species Marmota marmota. Next base: position 17,090,683 of record NW_025999999.1, read on the forward strand.
ATTCTTAATAAAGTATTTAACAATTGTAATCCAATTATATATATATATAATAAATCATATCACACATTGTGACCAGATAAGGTTTATCCCAGGAATGCAAGGATGGCTCAACATTCAAAATTCAAATTTATTAATAGAACAAAGGAGAAATCTCATATGATCATTTCCATAGATACAGAAAAGGCATTTGATAAAATTTAGTATGATGCTCATGATAAGTACTCTTTACAAACTCAAAGTGCTAACGGTTTAAAAAAAAAAATCCTACAGCTAACATTATACTTAGTTGTGAAAGAGTAAAGCTTCTTTCTTAAGGTTTGAAGTAAGTAAAGATGCCTGCTTTTACTATGTCTGTTCAGTATTACATTGAAGGTCCTAGGAAATACACTAAGAAGAAAATTTTTAAAACATAAGGTATACAGATCAGAAATGAAATGATATATTCTCTAGGGATAAGCTCCTGAGAAATCTATCAACAAGCAACTGAACTAATAAATTGATATAATAATATTTCATAATACAATAATTAATGCAATAATTAATTGTATATCCATATTTAGCAAAGAAAAACTTAGAAAATGAGATTATAGAAAAGGCAATTACAGTAATAGAAAGAAATCTCTGTGGTTGCCTTGGATGAGCAGAAGCATAGGAATTGAGTACAGAAGGTCTTAGGCAAATTTTTGAGGGGTGATGGAAATGTTCTGTATTTTGATTGTGGTCATGGTTACATGGGGTATATATATTTGTCAAACTCATGAAATCCTACAATTAAAATGAGTGTCTTATTTACAGATTTTTGTTGCAATATGATTAATGGGGGAGCATATTTCACCACACTCCAAAAACCTCCTAGAAAAATACTATAGAACTCAACTCACAATTCAGAATAATCTCCATACCTGGGACTATCTAGGAATTAACTGAAAAATATACCAAACCTTTACAGAGAAAATTCTACATAAAATAAGACTCAAATAAACAGAACCGTAGAACGTGTTTATGATTGTATTGACTTATCAATTCTCTGGACATTAACTCTTTAAATTTTATTCAGTTCCAATAGCATTTCATATTTTTTGGATACTTAGAAATAAAACAACACAAACAGCTAAGATATTTCTGGAAAATAAAAAAAAAAGAGCAAAGAAAGAAACCATTGCCCTATTAGATATGAAGACACTGTGTAAAGGTGTGGTAATAAAAATAGTGGGACAGTATGTGGGAACAGACAAGTAGACCTGGGGAATAAATAAAGGAACCCAGACAGAGATCCGTGATCTAGATAAGGAGGCACCAGAATTCAGTGGAGGAAGGAAAAAAAATGAATAATTTAGTAGATTCTTGTTGGGGTAACTGGTCGACTGGATGAAGATGAAGACGTTGTAGCTCTAATTCAAAACACATTCAAAAATGACTCAAAAAGACCTCAATGTGAAAGAAAAATGTGAAGTATTCAATAGAAGAATATGTAAAAAGAAATAATAATAATCTTTTTGACCCTAAGGTGGTAGTGGTTTTCTTTAATAAGACCCCCAAAAGCATAAACCGCAGGGCAAAAACTGGTGAACCTGAAAACGCCCAAATTAAAAATATCTGTTCAAACATGGCCACTAGCGCCACAGTTAACTAATGGGCAGGAGATTGAACACCGTGGAGAGCAACAGAGGAAGAGACCCTAGAATATAAGATTCTACTGATCAGCAGGACAAAAGCAAGAGAGCTCAGGGAGAAAGGGGAGGAAGGAAACTAAATAGCTAATACATTTAGGAGAACTGTTTAAGCTCCAAGTAAGTAGAAAGACTCACATTAAAATAGCAACGGGATGCTCTTGGTAAAAACTGGAAAAGTGAGAAAGAAGAGACCGAGTGTTGGTCAGGATGTGGGGAAGATGCAGATGAGCATGTTCTCCAGACGTACAAGGACCCGATGTCCTCTGGAGACAGACCAGGGTCGGCAGCCATGCTCTGGATTGCTAGATGGATCCTTGGGCAGGAAGAGCAAGGAGCCATTGCCAGGGGAGCCAGGTGGAGCCCTGACTGGACTGCAGGGCGTCTCCAAGGGATGCCTGGATACAGACCAATAGGAGAGACCGCGGTGGCATTCGGGTCCTGCTGTTTGTCCAGGTGGGATGTGGCAGATGCCGAGTGCAGGGTCTTTCCACTTGGCAATGCCCAGATGGGACACATGCAGGTCGGTCGTAGGGTGATGGGAACAAACGTGAACACCCAGCCCCAGGTGACTCTGTGAGCTGCTCCACCTGGGTCTCCTGGTGCTTCCGCCACCGTGCTCTTGGGCCCTCTGCGGGGGACCTCCCTGCCTCTTCTGTCTCACAGGCCAGGTTATATAAATACCAGGTCTGCAATCTCAAAATGCAGCCGGTGGGCTGGACCATCAGGAGGAGTGTGCTGGGCTGCTTTGAGGTTTGACCTATTTATTTTTTGCCAGGAGCTTTTTTGAAAACTCTCTTTGTTAAGGTTTTTCCTCCCCTCTTCCTTTCTTCCCTCTGACTTTGACGTCAACACAAAAGCCAGTGTGGGCAGAATGTGGGCGTTTAAGGACACTGCCGAGCAGCGAGTCCGCTCCTGATACCTCCTCGCTCCTGAGTCCTGGTGGCTTCAAGAGTTCCACTGACCCCCAAAGACAGGGGCCAGGTTCCTCCTCCCCTGCCTCGGGAGGGCTCCCTTTCTAGTCTCCTTAGCAGGTGCCCAGCAGAGGCCTCAGGGGCCAAGTTTTGCCCTGGACCCTCTAGGCCCAAGGCCGACCTGTCCTTCTCCAGCCTGTTACTCCATGAAGAACTTTGGTCTATGGAGTATGCGCCCATCAGAGTGTTCAGGAGGCCGAGGGGACTGGTCTGTGGGGCAAGGCGTCGGCCACCAGCTTTACATGACCTATAGTCTCCCCACTTGGCTGGAAGAGGTCTTGGGGTTTGTCATGAGAACTCAAAACCTCATCCCAGTCAGAAGTAGCTCATCAGGTCTCATGAGTTGTTGATACCTCAGTGTAAGTTCCATGCACATGGTGGGAGAGAGAAGATTCTAGAGCCCTCTAGAACCCCACCAGGAAAGACAGGGACTTCTGAGAGAGAAAGACACACAGACAGGCAGGTGGGTGTTGAAGACCAACCTGGCCAGCTCCTGACCAGCTCTGGTTGGGACAGACCTGCCCAAAGCCTCCAGTACCCTCAGCAGGCTAGCGGGTCCAATGCCGGGCCCCCTGCCAGCCCCAGGGTGAATCTCCTGAAACTTCCTCTCCACTCGCTCGCTCTCTCTCTTTCTCTCTCTCTCAATGTCTCCTCTGTTTCACTGTCTCTTGAACTTTTAATTCATTTTCTCGGTTTCCCCTTTGTCCTCTCTCACTTTTGGTCCACACCTCTCCCACTGCCCTCCTGTTCTTCTCCCGCCACATGGTCTTCTCCTGCTTCCGTTTGGTCTCTTCTCACGTCTTGGTAGCCACGCTCTGTCCACTGAGTAACGTGGTCCCCACATGGTGGGGTCATTCTGGTCTGATTCTCCAGGAGCAGGGGAGCATGCGCTGGCTTTCTTCTCACCCCTCTCCCCTTCCCCACACCCTGCACCCTCCTCCTCTGGGCGAGGACCCTCCTCCGACTCCCTCCTCCTACTGCATCTGTCTCCCACCCTCTTCCTTTCAGGGGGCTGAACATCTCAATCGCCCCATGTCGGCAGATCCTTTGCGGGTTGATATTTTATACTAGGTGTGTCTGCTTTAACTCTTCCACTTAAAAATTAAACCCATCTGCCCCAAACCAAAAACAGTCTCTCCCCTACTGGGGACAATAAATATTGATGACTTAAGGCATGATTGGCTTTTATGATGTTTGATGACAACTGGTATCAGTTACAGAACTTACATCATTTAAAAAAAAAATACAAAGCCCTAGCAGGGATGTTGCATGTCCACAGACATTATTAAATGTCAAAAGAAATCCATTTCCTTCCAGAGCCCCCAATCTAAACAAGGTGGGGGGTGCTGGAGGGGGCTGCGGTAGGGGAGGTTTGGGCAGCTTTCATGAGAAGAAAGAAGAACATTTCTTTGCATGTCCACCCTCATCTGTGACAGTGGAGCTTTCCTACAGTCCCACTGTAGTGACCGCCACAAATGCTCCTCCTTGTCCTCACTGGAGAAACCGAGCCCACTTGACATCTCTCCTTCCCCATGGGATGCTCTCAGATGCCTCCAGATGGGAGAAAAGGAGACCAGGAGAGCTGGGGAGCCGGAAGCCAAAGAGGAGGTGAGAACACTCATGTCCCTCTTTATTTTTGTTGTCAGAACAAAATCAGGGCTGTCTGGCGCTGAGGTTGAAAGCAAATAAACCAAAATCTGGTGTGGGAGCCTACTGTGCTTCTATTTATATCCCTATGAGTTAAATATAAATAGCTCTATTAAAGGGGAGGCTGGGGGGGGGGCTGCCAGCATTTCTATTTAGAGCGTATTCAAAGTCATAAAAAGAAAGAAGAGTGGAAATATTTTACTGCTATTTTAAATGTATCTATGTGTTTTATGGAGCTGGATTCTGACTACCTAAGATACTTCCGGAGACTTATTTGGATATTTTTGGAGGAGTCATAAATTCTTGTGGTCTTGAGGGTGGCTTGGTGAATCAAACCCCTCAAGGCTTTTGTAATTGGAAAGGGCAACCTGGCTTCAAGTTCCTAACTGATCTCCCTCTTGCCCCCGCCCTCATAGTTTATGAGATGGGAGAGGCAGACTCCTTTGTCATTCCAAAGAAGGTTCCGGAAAAAGAGAACAGAGCTGCAATGGGAATGCAGGGATTTCTCCTGGAGCCTGCATTTGTGAAGCAGCGTTACCATTAATATCCATCTCACAGGGTCCTTGAGGAGGTCACAGGAACATTGTTCATGGAAGTGGTTTGGAAGTGGGAATGGGTTGAGCGTTCTCTCCTCTAGAGAAACAGGGTGCCACTTACTTGGGGGCTTTGGACCAGTCACATACCCTCTCGGATCCTCTATTTGCCATCAGTGAGATGGAAATGATAATCCTTAGGTCTGAGGCCTTTGGTGGGAAGTGAATGACGTGTGTCTGCAGCTGCTTAGGAAGCAATGAAAGGCCAATGACACTGACCGTGGCTCAGGCCCGCTGCCAGGAGCTGCCCATGGAGAGACGGGTGATGGGAGAGCAGTTTCCACCATGAGGATACCAACCACTGGGCAGTTCCAGTCTTGAGACCCGAAGGCACCCCTCCAGCCTGGGGGCATTTCAGCACAGGTGAGGGAGAGTGGGAGGAGAAAGTTGAGACAGACTGTGGGACAGTAACTGGGCCCACTGGTTGTCCTTTATCCATCCGAGTTGGCCAAGGTCAGTGGAAAGGCAGGGATGGTGCTGAAAGGAAAGAATGAGGCCAAGTTTGGCTCAAGGAGGGGCACGAGGTTGGAACGACGACATGTTGCAAGGCCTGGGATGAGGAGCTGGAGAGAAAAATGCGAGGTCCCTCAGGACTTCTTCTGGTGGCATTGTCCCCATGTTGACATGATTTGAGCTGTTTTGCCCAGTTAAGGCTGGAATGAAACGGGAATGCATGAAAGGTCCTGTCTGGCTCAAACAGGCCCTCTCGGGAATCCAGCTCGTTATCTGGGTGATCTTAGCCATCAGGGGCGGGGCGGGGGTGGGTTGGCAAGAGTCGCTCAGAAATGACTTTCTTGTGATCCATGCAGCAATTCTGTTCACTCTGCCAAACCAGAAATACCACTGACCCTGAGGTATTTGGCGTGGGTGACACTCTGGATCCTTGAAGGGCACAGGGTTACAAAACGGAAATGGTTCCCTTAAAAGTCCACGTACTTCTTGGAGTGGGAGTGCATGTGTGTGCATGCGTGCATGCAGAGGAGGGGGAGCAAGAGGCTCTCACCTCTTCCAAAGGAGCTTCCCAACCTAATTAAGAGCAAGTGCAAACAGACAGGGGTGGATTTCATAACAGCTGTGGGTTCTTCACCACTGACCACCTTCAGATTAACTGGCCCCCCACACACACCAGAAGTTGTCCCTTTAAGTGAGGTGGGCAAGCTCCAAGGAATTTAAGAGAATCAACGTGTTTTCTTTTCCTGGTTGCATTGCTTCAAATATTTCACTTCTTGAAGTAACCTTGGTTTGTTACCGGTAGATTTTTTTTGGTTTTGTTTTTTTGTTTTCTGTTTTGTTTTGGCTCTTTTTTATATTTTTTCCTTGTAAATTTTTGTTGTTGTTGTTAAGGTGAGAAAACCAGCTCCAGGAAAAAGAAAAAAAAGAAGGGGGGAAAAAAACCCACAAAACCCCACAACTTGGAGTTGTCAGAGTCGGAATGCATATCAGTTATGCTAGGAGACAATGAAAACATCAAAAAGAGCATACAAGCCATAAAAAATTCAGGTCCTCTGAAGCAATGTGGGACACGCTTGGCTGTGCTCCTCATTTGCATGGCAGTACCCACAATGCTCCGCCAGCTCCCAGATCTTTCTGAGCAGCCCCAGTGTCTGAGCTCTGGGGAACAAAGCGAAAGGTTGGAGCGTGCTTGTGCGTAAGAGAGGTACTTTTGTGTCGGCTCCGAGGAGTCGGGCGGGTGGGGGCGCGGGAACCTCTCCCACCGTGGTGATTAGCAGGCAGCCCTGGAGGGCTTAATCACCGTCCCTGGCCCTTTGTTTTGTGGTTCTGTTGTGGGTTTCTTACCTTCCTCAGCTGGGCTGTCTTCCCTGTCCCCAGATGCGCTGCACCGCGGAGGCACGCTGTGCTGTGCGGTGCGGTGCGGTGCGGTGCGGGCAGAGGAGGAGGCCCAGCCTCAGAAGCCCTTCTATTGCATTCCCTGGAACTGGGTTCGTGTGCAGTGTGTTTCCCAAACTGGTCGTCACCTCAAGGGTACAGGCAGTCCCTGCTTGGTCAGGTGAAAGCCGGATGCCACCTTGGCCGGATGCCGAGGGCCAGCGGTTCCCCTCAACCCTTGACCTCCACCTTCCTGTACCCAGTGTGCTTTTCCCTCCAGAACTCGCTCCTTGGGTCCAGCAGAGCCATTGTCTGGATGCTCCAAAGCCCAAGGTGGTTTGGGGTGCAGGCGTCAAATTAAGAGCAGATGCAAGAAGAGCTGGGCGGAGGCCCCCTGGGTGTGTCCCGCGCACCCTCTCCTGTTCTTTGCCAAGTCCGCCCCGTGGTGTCCCAGGCTGTGGAGGGCCTGGTGGCTATTATTCCACTAGTGATTTTTAGCATGACCAACCGTTCTGGGGCATTACAAAATACATTAAAAAAAAAATAAAAGTAAAGCTCGATCTTTGAGGTTGCTACCTGGAAGGTTTTTGTCTGGGTTTGTACTTTGATTTTTGAGCTTGACTTTTCTCAGTGCTGTAAAAGAGTTCTTAGGCTAGATTAATTTAGCAGTAGGAAGGTCTGGGCAGAAGAGTTAACGTGGGTACGTGTGGGCCCTCAACTGCCGTCTGCAACCCCCGAGCTTCAGAGGTAAGATGAAAGTCAGCCCCACCCAGAATTCAGAAGTGGGCTACCCGCGAGCCGGAGCCAGCAGACTTGTTTGTGCAGCCTCAACAGAGCATCACAACTGTGTTGAATCGCTTGCCAACGTTTTAAAAATCAGGAGTTTTGATGGCATTTCTTTAAGGTTCTGAAGATTGGGTGCATTCCTCATGGGAACCACCGGCCGGGGTTGGTTGACAGCGCCCCCTACAGGCAGACTCCTTTCCCACTAGGTCTGCAGTGGGCTCCGCCCCAGTCCCCCAGGTCTCTGCTCTTAGGCTGCACACTCCGCGCCCCTGAGTGCCTGTCTTGCAGGCCTCTGAATGCTCAACCTTCTGGGCTGCACTCCCAGGCAGAATCCCTAGGCTTTTCCATTTGCTATCTGTAGCACTGGCCCAGGGCTTGCCCAACCTCAGCTTTCCGCCTGGGCACAGAGAGAGGCAGCACCCGGGCTCTTGACTCACGAGAACTCCCAGCTTCTCTGTCCCAATTCCAAATCTAGCAAATGCATTTTTCACCTGCTCTCCCTCCAGGGGTCCACTCTGGCCTCCGACTCCTCTTGGCACATGTTTCTCTTCTACCTCAAGTAGTCTGGGGTGAGGGGTGGGTTGCAAGGTTTGGATTTTAAAAATTCTTTCCCAGATTTGTTGTGTCTAATTTGGGCTGCAAGTGGTTTTCGGTGTCAACGACTAACCAGTGTTTGGTCTGCACAGGCATTTCTGTTGAACTTGGATGGTGGTGAAAGCCCAGTTTCCCCAAATAAAGTCTAAATACATTCACACATTTATTCCCAGGTGCGTCTTTATGTTTCTGCCTGTCTCACCACACCTCAGACGTTTCCATGGAAGGGGAGGGTCCTGGAGAGAAAACGGGCAGGTAACCTGAGCTTCTAATGTAAACTTCGTCAAGACAAAAACACCAGCACTGACCCTGGACAAGGGTTGGTGGTCAAGATGCTTCCAAGCAGATGTTCACCTGAGCTTTGGGGTTGGAATTTGGTTCCCTGAAGACCTAAAGGATGGATAATGGGAAATCGAATAGGGAGATCAGAAACATAAGTGAAAGGACCACTTTAAAAAATGGTCCTCCTCCCCCCCAAATCTAGCTGGACCTTTCAGCCACACCTGCAGCACACCAATGTATGAGACGGTTATCGACACCGGTTTTAATAATGCTAATGCTGCAGGAGCCATTGATAAAGGGCTCATTGTGTGCTAGGGTCACTGCTGAGGGCTCTTACACACAGACTTCCTTAGTCCTCAGGATAACTCCATGAAATCTATATGTTATCCCCATTTTACAGACAAGAAAACTGTCACATGATTGAGTGATTTGCCTCTCTTGGAAGGCAGCTGTAAGAGAGGCTCGAGGTCCAGGGGCCGGGAGCAGCCCTTTCTAATTGGAAACTGCAGAGTCAGGGTCAAGGTACTCTCACTTCTCCAGGCCAGCTGGACCACAGAGCTGGGCCTTTAGTAGAAGTTAAATAAATGTCTTTTGATTAACAAGTGCCCCTGTCAATGATTTTAGGGCCTCTTGGAAGGACTTGTGGGAGAGGTGGAAATTGAGTGTGTGTTGTATCTGTTAAACCTAGACTTGCTGCTAGTAAGATATCTAAATTAACAGCTGCAAAGCCTAGAGGGTGATTGTGTGGCATACAGAATGAAGTCTGGAGGATTAGAATTCATGGTAATACGACACCTTCATGGTCATCAGGGATTCAGCTTGTTTTCTATCTATCTGTTCTTGGATCTTCAGCTCACAAATGAACAGGCCCAAGATCACCTCATGGTAACAAGACGGCTGCTGGAACATAGGTCTCACATCCACTTTCTAGGTAGAAATAAGGAGAACAGGGAGAAAGAACAGCCTTCCCAGAAGGCTCAATTGATTTCCACCAATATTTCACTGACCGCTTCTAATTGCAAGGGAAATTAGGAAATATGTTCATTTATCCTGACACATCCTTGATCTGAATAAAATCTTGCTTCTGTTAGGAGGAGGAAGGGAAGCACAGACAACCTTAGACTCTTTTTGCAAGATGGAGTCTTCCTTTTGGAGAAGGAGAAGGAAAAGAATTCATCAAGGCAACGCCTGTCTCATTCCTGTCCTGTGAGAGGCACAGCTTTGGAACGTCCTTTATCGTGACCTGACGATGTGGCCAATACTGGGCACCGGTGCCTTGGCACATAATTAGTTCCTGCTCTATTCAAACCCTCCTGCCCAGTGCTTGGTTGATTGCACTGACCTCTCCTTCGTTATCTGCAGCTGTTTAATGTGCCTCGAAGAACACTCGCCCTCTATTTGGCAATGAAGCCTCCGGTGAAAGACGGAGTCTGACAGGTATGAGGACAGGAGCTGGGCTGCCAGGAAGGTAGATGGACCGAGAGGTGGCTGCGGTCTTTGGTAAACATTAAGAATCACTCAGCAGCAACATAACTGCCTCTGGCTGATGCAGACCCGCCATTCCAGAAGAATCACTTCTGCTAAACAAAACACGGGAATTTCTCGCTTTTAAAAAAAGTCTACAAGAATCGGAGCTCCTGTGGAAGACAAGTGCCAAATCCCCACTCATGTGTTTGTTCAGCTTTCCCAAACCAAACAGAAGGTACCAGTTCTCCCAAGATGGCAGCCCAGCCGCCCGCAGGTGCTCTCAGACAAGGAGGGCGCCCTGGACACGGGAAGCTCCCTGTGTCTGGGATATTTTTCCAATTCCCTTCGGGTGAGGAACCCAGGTCTGCAGAGGGGAAGGCCTAGGGCTTCTCCTGCTCCTTCTTACTCTTGCACAACCAGCTGAAGGGGTGTGTCACCTCCTGAGGAAGCCTCCAACGTCCACCAGGCCTGCTGGTCTCGGCCAGTCCTTGAAGGTGGTGAGAGTATCCAGGACACCGACATCCATCCCAGTCTCTGTAGGAAAACCCACTCAAAAGCGGATGAACGCCTCATGTCATCCACGCTGGGAATTTTTACAAACATCTTCCATTCTGGCTTCACTGCAAACTCCATGAGAGCCAGGAATGTGTCCTCTCTCTCTCTTCTCACTCCTTGCCCAGAAGCAGAGCTCAAGGTGTCTGAGCTTAATGATCATACGGGAAACACCACCTCATTTCTTTCTGGAACCATGTGCAACTTGGCTTCTTCCTTCCCTTTGGTTCCCAGGTTCTTGACATATTTTCTCTTGGGTAATTTTTTTGGGGTATCCTTTTAGTGATTTAGATTATATATAGTTAATTGCATGTAATTGTAGATGACCCTCCATCAAGCAGTATTATACGGGGTCAGCATGTTCCCACATGCTCTCAAATAGACTAAACTGCTCTAACAAAGAGAACTCAAATATAGAGACTTCATTAAATAAAGTAGAATGTAATTCTCACCCACATAACAGTCTAAAGGAGCCTGTGGCAGGTGGACAGTTCGCTTCCTTAAAACATGACATCCTTATCTTGGTCCCTATCAGTGGCTCCTCTAGTTTTGATCTTTCCAAAGCCAGGGAGAAGAGGGAGAGGAAATGGAGGATAATGACTTCCTCATAGATATGCAATCCACAAGGTGTACATTTCACTTCTGCTCACATCCCTTGGATCCAAATGTGTGGCATGACTCTAGTTAACCTGCAAAGGAGGTTGGGAAATGTAGTTTCTGAACAACCAGATGTCAGGAGTTGGTGCTTCCAGATACCCAATGTTAACCTTCAGGATTTACAGACAAGAAGTTGGAGTCCCTGGCAAGACTCAGAAATCCTGAAATCCTAAGCTATTCTTAGAAGACGTCAATGGACTTCGTACCGTTGGCTTATTACAATGGACAGCTAGCAACATTGGTTTGATAAATGAGAAATATTCAGTTTAACAAATTTACAGACAACTATAGCCTGTAGCAAATAATTAAGCGTCAAAAAGAACTAGTGAATATTATTGTGTAATATTCAAATAATATAACATTTAGATCTTTTAGCAAAGTTCAAGTGCTACACATGGAAATTGCCAACCAAGGGCTTATTTTACTTCCCAAATTTGTTATTTCTGAGAACATTGCTAACAAGATTTGCGTAAAGCATACCTACATATAAATTTAATATTGATTTATTTCCAAGAGTGACTTTCCATTTCCAGTGATCAGGACCATCGACATGCACACTTATAGCAGGACCAGAGCCATGGTCCTAGCCAATCGTGATCCCCTATCTCCCATGTGCTCCTGTCCAGTCCCCATGATGTCATCCTTAACCTGTCAGCATTTCCAGCTCTTATCTTTGGTTTGACGTTGGTGGATTGAGCCTGTGTTGCTTCTAGGTTCGCGGTTAAGCTTTGATTTTTGCAGGACAAATACTTTTTCCATTAATTTCTTGACTAGTTTTTTCTTTTAGCATTTAGAAAAATGTAAACATTTCCCAACAAATGCTGGAAAGGAATTCCCACTTGGAAAAACTCGTCCAGGTGAGTAAGTGTGGGGAGTGGAGTGGAAAGCCCTATCCTCGAAGGCAGGAGAGGATGAGCACTGAGAGATGCCTCTCCTCCATGAGCTATTAGTGAGCTCAGTGCAAAATGAAATGTAGGGGTTCTTCATTAAAAGTTATTCAAAGTATCAAGGTGGTGCCCACGGAGCACTAAACCAAGTGCTGGGTCTTTTTAACTGTGGCATCCTGTACATGTGCACAAGTCCCACACCTATAAAGCTGACCCTGTCTGATACATCACATTATTTTAGAATCCTTGTTAGTATCACTTTTAATGACAGCCTAATACTCTACTGTGCCAAAATGCCATAATTCATATTAATTTTCCTGTATCCTTGACAAGTTTAGTAACTTAATTCAGCAGTCTTTGCTACCGTTTTTACTTGAACTTGGTGTTCTCCCTGAGCTGTGGAGCCTCACCCTGGACACCCCAGAGGAGCTTTAGACTGCTGCTGAGATGTGGCCTGCTACCTGCATGGCTTAGTGAAGGCCGGACTAGAAGACCCCAGGACCAGATGGGTGTTCTCAGGAGGAAGGCAGCCGGTCGTGGGCAGTATTAACAGGAAAATCAAGTCCAACCTGGATCAAGATACATCAGTAAGGGCAGAATGGCAGACAGGCAAATGAGGGCTATGCTCAGAGATGGTCATGTTGCCCAGCTGAGGTCAGTTGCTGTCCTTTGCTCGGGCAGCCTGGTTCTTCTCAGTGTGTCTCTGAGCTGATCTCTCTGGGTTTTAAAGAGCCCAGGCCTGTTCAGGCCATCTCTGTCCCTGGTGGATGACTGTCTCTCATAAGTGCTGGGCAGACCAGGAGCCCATGGGTTGGGGGCTACAGAAGGAGGGGATGGGCTGGATGACACATTTAGCAGGGCCAGGCCAGTATGACCAAGTGGGAGGCACTTCAGCATAGAGAGGAGAGAAGCCCAGGGGTGCCTTTGGAGCCGAGTCCTGTCCGGCACAGGAATTCCCAACCTGGATGACCTTGGGCAGCACACTTAGCTTCCTGTGCTTCTACTTCCTCACCTTTGTGGTGGGTTGATGGCTGACCTCGGGGCCATTCTTTCTTCTGCAAAGCGCTATACAGTAAATTTTTTAGACTTTAGGGGCCACAGGGGTTTTTTCATAACTACTCAATTCTGCTATCGTAGAGGAAAACAACCACAGGCCATCTGTAAATGACAAGGAGACCGTACTTACAGAAACAGGTAGCTCGCCATGCTTCCCCGACCCCCCAGCTACTTCACAGGACGGCTGTGCAATTAGAGACCGTGCATGCGAGCGCCTCCCCCAGGGGTGGGCACAGCCAGGGAGAGGGAGCGCTCTCCACTGACCCTCAGGCTGTCAGGACTGAGTTAACACCACGCTGGAGACGGCTTCCGCTTCCAGGGAAAGAAGATAGCCAAGAAGAATCCCGACAGCCCTTCAGACAGACAGAGTGACACACTTCTGTATTCGTCACTCTTAACTATTTTTGAAGATGGGCACTTCCCAGGACGTATTCACAGACGCATGGCTGAAACAGGAGAAGAGTCTTTGAGAACTTTCCAGTTCTTTTTTCCCCCATATTGTACCTCCTTTTCATCTCCCATTCGTTCCCTTCTTGAATGTTCTATTGTGGTGAGAACACTTAACCTGCGATCCATACTGTGGACGGATTTTGAAGTGCACAGTGTAGAACAGTGATCTCTGGGCACGAGGTTGTCAGCAGGTCTCCAGAACTCGGTCATCTGCTGTCACTGAAACCTCATGCGATGGGTGAGCCACGCCCCGTACTCCTCTCCTCCCCTCCCAGCCCCTGGTAGCCACAGTTCTGTTCTTTGCTCCCCTAAATTCGATTATTTTAGACACCTCTAGGTGATCGTAAAAGAGCCTCTTTCCTCTCCTATGTCATCAGCTTGGTGCTCCAAGGGAACACTGGGGAGGGACACTGCAGCCCCAGATCCCCTGGATAAGGGACAGGTTGGCGGAAGCTCAGAATAATGGCGCCCAGATGCCCACCCCCGCAGTTGCCTGGTCTGCCTCTGGTTTTTTTGCAGGCTTGCTCTGTTGGCCAGAAGGCAGGGGACACGGCAGCACATGCCCACCTGCAGTGATGGCTCTGTGCTCCAGGAAGGCGCTGATTTCCCCTGGGCTCGGCCACCTGGGGAAGCTGGAACTTGTGAACTCAGCCGCAGACGCAGGAGAGCCCTGGGCTGGGAGCGTTTCCGCGTTTCCAAGCCAACGCTGAAGGCTCGGGCACTGGTAGATGGGAAAGCCATTGATTTTTCTTGAGATAATAACTCCAGTGTATTTGTTCAGTGTCTTTCAGAACCAGAGCCTTGTCTGATTTTATTTCTGTTTTGTTTTGGTTTTAGTTTGTTTGCTCTGAGAGGAAAAAAGTGAACTGACTAAAGTCAAAAATCTCAGTGTTTCTTGTTCAGTGGCTCCCAGGGTCAAACGGTTGATGTCCTCCTGTTAAAAGCACTGGTTCTGCAACATGACTCTAATGAGCACCTACTGTGTGTTGTCATGGGCAGGGAGGGCTTTGGGAGGAGCATGAGGTCTGGTGGCTTCTGAGAGGGCAGCCTGGCTCCTGGAGTCCATAGTCCCTCCCCAAGTGGCCTCTAAGTCCTGATGACAGTCCTCTGTCAAGAAACCAGTCAGTCCCAGACAAAAATTCCTTGGGAAACTTAGACCCAATGCTCAGCAAATCCTGTGTGTTGTCTGGCCTGATGTCTCACTTCCTGTTTCCAGTTCTTGCCTGATTCCCAGAAAGCAGGTCTCTTTCCTTCCTGTCCATCAACGGAAGGAAGGAATGGGAAGCCATGGAACATGGCGCCCAATACTTTCCACCTGAGGCAGATTTTGTCTTCCCACTGCCCCAGCTTGCAAGACAATGATGCCTGTGTAACCGATGGAGACTGAGGCCCCAGAGAGTATTGGCCTGGCCTGTGGAGCCAGCTGGTCGGCAGTGGAACCTGCACTCATCCCTCTGCTGAGTGGCTCCCACCCACACCACGGCTCCCTGACTTCTGTGTTCCCCGAGGGCATCTCATCTTCTCCTTTGGGCCCTCCACCCAGGCCTTTCAAAACCAAGTAGCATCACACTTTGATTCAAGTGGGTTATGAGCTCCCATTTTTACCCCATACACAGATTGCAGAATCACATCAGTTACACATCCATTGATTTACATATTGCCATACTAGTGTCTGTTGTGTTCTGCTGCCTTTCCTATCCTCTACTATCCCCCCTCCCCTCCCCTCCCCTCCCCTCTTCTCTCTCTGCCCCCTCTACTGTCATTCATTTCTCCCCCTTGTATTATTTTTCCCTTTCCCCTCACTTCCTCTTGTATGTACTTTTGTATAACCCTGAGGGTCTCCTTCCATTTCCATGCAATTTCCCTTCTCTCTCCCTTTCCTTCCCACCTCTCATCCCGGTTTGATGTTAATCTTCTTCTCCTGCTCTTCGTCCCTACTCTGTTCTTAGTTACTCTCCTTATATCAAAGAAGACATTTGGCATTTGTTTTTTAGGGATTGGCTAGCTTCACTTAGCATAATCTGCTCTAATGCCATCCATTTCCCTGCAAATTCTATGATTTTGTCATTTTTTAATGCAGAGTAATACTCCATTGTGTATAAATGCCACATTTTTTTTATCCATTCGTCTATTTTTGGGCATCTAGGTTGGTTCCACAGTCTTGCTATTGTGAATTGAGCTGCTATGAACATCGATGTAGCAGTGTCCCTGTAGCATGCTCTTTTTAGGTCTTTAGGCTATGTAATGTTTTGAACAACCAACAATAAAAAATTAAAAAAAAAAAAAAACCAAGTAGCCTCTCACCACAATGCCCTTGGTGGGTCAAGAGTGCACTTGTATTCAAAGGACCGCTCCTCTCCCTCCAGATCATCCATCTTCTGGGGAATCACCAAGGCCCGAGGCCGTTCCTTCTCCCAATATGGTCCCTGGCCCAGCAGCAGTAGCAGCAGCCCTGAGGAACTTAGGGGAAATGCACATTCCTGAGTCCACCCCAGACCCACCGGCCCAGAACCTCCCAGCATAGATGCAGGAATTGTGTTTGAATCCCCTCTCCGGGTGGCTCTTGCCACGCTCTGAAACAGAGAGCCGCTGGCTCAGATTTGATGCCCCGTGGGCTTGGATCATAGAAAGGATGGGAAAGGGGGTCATTTTTGTGTTCAAAAATTGGCAAGCAGCGCGTGTGCTATTGCTGTCTTAGAAATTCATAAGGGTGCCGTGTATTCAAGACCAGGAAGAGCTTTGCAGTGGGAAAACCCATCAGTTTGACTTAACTGGCTCCTTCTAAGCTAAATTTTTCCCTTAAACATATTTTCTTTTGCAAAATGCCTGTGGCTTTTTCAAGGAAGCAGTGATGATCGGCACTTGAGGAGGTATTGATCAACGCGTTCCCCACCTGCGCACGGCCAGAGCTGCATCTCCAAAAGCCACAGCAGACACTCAGGAACATCATGCAGATTCTTTCTTTCTTTTTTTTTTTTTTTGAGAAAATCACTTTGGGATCCGCACAGACCCCACTGTTGCACAACTCTAAGGGACAGAACCACATAAACAGGGCCCCTGCAGTCAGGTGGCACTGCAGCCTGGACCTATCACCAAATATTGAATTAATGAGAGACTGAGAAAGTTTCCACCTATCAGAGATAATTTAAAATCTAGGGGTTTGAGGAGCCCAGGGAGAGAGATTCCAAGATTTTTAACTCTTT
Organism: Marmota marmota marmota; assembly: GCF_001458135.2. Lineage (NCBI taxonomy): Eukaryota > Metazoa > Chordata > Mammalia > Rodentia > Sciuridae > Marmota > Marmota marmota. Next base: position 17,107,328 of record NW_025999999.1, read on the forward strand.
TAACTATGTGAAAAAAATATTTCAGGATGAATTTTGCCAGTTGTAACTATGCCAGTAAACACCATTGCATCGAATAGAGTCCTATTTTTCTCCTTGAAGCAGAGTTTGTCTTACATTTTCAAAGCTCTTAATAAAATTATGTGGTATTTAGTAGCCTCTTTCGCCCCTGCCTCTAAAGACAACCAGAGAGAGTAACGGCAAGAAAATTTCCCAACTTGGAGGTTCCTCCCCTCTGGTTGGGATGGCAAGTATCTAACAGAAGAAGGGAATTTGTTGACACCGAAGTCACTGACCAAATGTTGAAGATGATATCCAAGCCCATCCACCGACAGAGGAGCCGGAATGCAGATGTGACTGTGGGCTTTCTATTTCCATGAATTAATTTAAGAAAAAGAAGAAAAATAGGGATTTTGTGTCTTCTTTGTGGTGCCCTAAGAACCGCATGTTTAATCAGGAGATGTTTGCCATTTCCAGGCCCCGGGCATGCCTGAGAAATGCCCCAAATCCCTTTGCATTAGATGCTGGTTCCAAATGCAGCAGGGAGCCAGGAATATTAGACACACATAAAAGTTGGTCATGGGGGAAGGTGAGCAAGGCCACCTTTGAGTTCCCTTCCGCCTGGCAGGTGCCTTTCTTTTCTCTTATTTTCAAACAAAGTTTATAATTTTCTCTTTTATAAGAAGAATACAGTCTCATTATAGGAAATTTCAATAGAATCGTAAGAACTGAAGAAACCCCCCTTCACCCAAGGAGCATCACTATTAACAGTCTCAGCTATTTCCCTCTAGTCTTTCTCCCACGCATTTTAGAAACAAAATTAAGGTCACACCAAACATACCAGCCTGATGTCAGGGTGTTACGGTAGAATCTAGGAAGATGACCTTGCTCGTCATAATGACCCTGGGACCTAGCTCAGAGCCTAGCAGTAAATGTTGCTGAACAGAACGGCAGGGGACAGTATGGCACCCAGAAGATGCACCAGTGCTCCTGTGACCTGCCCTTGGAATCACCGTGACAGGCCATGCTGGGATTCTGCTCTGCTCACTTTTTCTAGACTGGGATTGTCATCTGTTGCAGATCCTGTCATGGATCCTACCATTTCCCCTCAGATTTCCCCAGAGGCACCTGCAGATAGTCCCTGGACAGACTGCTGGCTTCCAGTGTCACCTTTCTGAGCTTGTTGACTGGCCATGGGGGCATGCTTGGTCTACATACATGTGGGGTAGCCTGGGTGTGCCAGTGATATTGTCCCCAAGCGGTTCTCCACCCATGGGACGCGAGCGGATGGACAAGTGTCCCAGTTTCTTGCTGCCCATCACGTAGACTTTCCTCTCATCCTTGCCGCCCACATTCCCCACTTCCTCTGGAAATGGCTTTGGGGATCACCTTCCAAACGAACCATTCGCACCAGACCCTTATCTCAGGCTTTGCTTCTCAGGACACCAACCAGGTCAGCGACTTTGCACCCAGACTCCGCAGCAGAATTGCTGGGCTAAGCGAGGATGAGTTGTTTAAAGATTCAGGATGCATGTTGATGGGCAAGTAATTTCCAGGTGGGGGTTTTCAGAGCTCTTCTACTAACCCTCGACTTTACTCTGAGTATCTGGACCCTGAGCTGAACCCTGAAGAAGAGGGAAAAAGTGAAGCCCGAGCCCTGAGCCTCCGGGTTGCACTGGAGGATGGTCCCGAAGTTCACTTGAGTTCGCCCTTGATGTCGCTCACTTCTCTGGGTGGTTTGCCTGGCTTGGTTTCCCTCCGTGTTCCTGGACAGAGGCCAGTGGTTATAGGATGTTCTTCTTCTTTTTTTGTCTTTACAAATGGAAGAGGAGGGGGAATGGAATGCAGTGGAGAAAGACTCTGGGGGGAAGGACAAGCAAGAGGTTGCTTTGGAGCATGTCAGCCTTGGGTCTCCGTAACAACCAGAGTCCGGTATTTTCAGAAAGAATGAAAAGAAATAGACTGGACTGTAAACTGGGATTTGTCATCATGAAACCCCTGAAGTCGGTGAGGAGGGTGCACAGTTGTGTTCCAAAATACAGCTGCATGTTTGGGGATCGTCATGGTGACCTGAAAGCACGTTTCCTCCAGGGACACCTAGGAAGGAAGTTTCCTGCTGGCTTCCCGCTGGGGCTGGGGCTGGGGCTGGGGCTGCACGTGGAGACAGGACCCGGTCTGTTTTGCTGAAAATGACCAACAAATGGCTCTCTTTTGCCTAGTATTGCCTGGACGTTCCAAGAAAGCAGGGTCAGCCATTGCTGGAGGGACCTGGAAGATAGAAACTTGAGCACTTAGCTTTGGTGTCCTGGTGAGGACCCAGATTTTGCTATTTGTGCCCCCCTCTCCTGAAAACCTCTCCCTAAACCCTTCTCCCGAAGCCTGTCCCTAAACCCAATCCAGGCGGTGCTCACCTTCCCCATCCTGCCTTCCCTTTTCAGAGCTACTTTCTGGACCCAGTTTATACGTAGCCCTCTCCCTTCTCCTCTGAGAATAAACCGTCCATCCTGGCCTCACTGTTTCCTGCGACAGCTCACAGGCTCCCCTGAGTTCATCAGAGACCCAGAAAGGTCCACAAATGAGATCAGCTTCTTCTCAGGGGGTGACATTGAGGGAATGGCTGTGGATTTTCATGCACTATCATGACTATTTTTTAAAAATGGCAAATGGGTTGACAACGCCGCTATTTGTGAGTGATTGTTGGGTAGATCCTTTAAGATCCCTTGAGCTCATTTTCCTACCTTGCCCAACGGGGTCTCTAGCACTTCACAGGCTCCTGGCTGGGAAGCGAACCAGATGCCCTGTGGTTTTCCTGGACTTGCAACATGTTTGCTCTTTGTGAGGAAGTGGAAGGTGTGGGCCCAGCCCCACGGCACAAAGGAGGGTAAACTGAGGCCCGAGCAGCAACGATCTGGATGCCAGCTGCTCTGGATCTCCTTCTGGAGTCTCCCGGTCAACTTTCAAATGACCTTGAAGGAAGACCTGCGTTTCCGGGCCGCCAGCTGAGCGCTCCCACCACAGGGAAAACCCACCCCCTGTCCCCCAGGGTGGGTTGTGAAGGTTAATGAATTGGTATTTGTGAAGTGCTTTGAGATCCGCGGATGAAAGGGCCTATGAAGTCAAAAGCATTCGGGTGATTATTAAATTGCCTTGCCCGAGGTCAGACAGCGCAGGACTAGGGGAGTTGGAAAAGGAAGACATGCTGCCTTTCTTCCCGTCCCCTGCCAGAACAACTAAGACCGTAACCTGCTCTTGTTAAGACGGGCGTCCCTTGGTGGGTGGATGTCCTCGGGCCTCACATCCTGCCTCCTTTATTCCCGGGCACCCTGTTAGGACCAGGCTTGCCTCTCGCAGGCCTGGCTCATTGGAATGCCAGGCAGCTCCTTGGCTCCTGGGGAGGGCTCTGCTTTCCGGGGCTTTCAGAAGCTCAGGGAAGCTGTTGAGTGAGGGACCGAGACCCACACTTGACCCCGAGACCCTCCTTGAGAAAGAAGGGGCCATTTCTCTGCTGCCCACTGGACATCGAAATGAAGGAGCCCAGCGCCGGCTGCCTTGGGTCGGTTCCACGCACACCCGCTCTTTCCTGTATTCCATATTCTTTTCTCTATATTTTTTTTCTTTTCCATTCAGCCAGCCTGGCAGTTGCAATATTTGTTTTACAAACATCTCCTCCATATTTCTGTCTTTTCCTTCCCCCACGGTGGCTGTTGTATAGATAGCTCATTGCAATTCAGACACCTGTCACTTTCGGATGTCAGTGTGGCTGTTGCCACGCTGATTAGTTAAGATGAAGAAAAAAAAATACAGTGCCATATAAATAAAAAATTACAGGCTGTCACATTGTTTAAAGAGGGCCCACCTCCCAACGCCAGATCTGGGCAAAGTGGCGTTCCCTCTGTTTCCTGGGTACCGCCGCTAAGAGGAACGCTTAGAACGTCTTGTTTTTAGTGATTAAGTGGTTAATGATTTAATGAACTAAAAAAAAAAATCTCATTTGTTGCTTCCCTTGGACTTGGAAAAAACCTCAAAGAGCTGATTTTCTGTGTACCTCAGTCCAATATTGCTACCTGCTGGGTTACGAACACAGTCTCTAAATAAATTGCTAGTGGCCTTAGGCGGGTAGAAGAGTCTCTCTTTGATCCGGCTGGAGCGGATGAAGTCAAATGTTCAATCAATCAATCACATTCATAACTTGCAGCTACAATCGGGCTGACAACGGCCTATTATTTATTTTTAAAATCATATATTTCATTATTGCAAAACACACAGGCTCTCACGAGGGGGAAGAGACTAAATTATTGATAAGCCTTATAGATGACGGAGTTTGTTGTTTCTGACATGCTTGTCACTAACTATTGTCAGGAAGAATTTACTAAGATGTAGAGTCGGGAAAGTTGGCCAGGAATGTATGTCGTGCCAAAGCAGAGATGGGAAGAGGAAACTCTAATGGTCCCTCTCTCCCTCTTATTGAATTCTTGTAGGTAAGAGGCAGCTGAAGGCAGAACAGGTTTCTATTGTAAAGCAAGACTTGAAAAGCCCCCAATTTGATTGCTACAGAGCAGGAGATTTGGTTCTCAAAATAGCCATGCGTTTGGGAAATGAATTTTTGCTGGTGTCTGTGCATTCCTGGAAATAACAATTGTAACTCTCCAGAATTCCCACATGGACCAGGGCCAGGCATATTTATTCAATATTGTGTGTTGGGGTGGGGTGGGGGTATGGGCGAGTGCAGCCTCAAGTAACAGGCGCCCAGAGGAGGCCATTTGGACTCCCCTTGCTTTGGAGGTGGAGAAGAGGGGAAGATTTCCTGCTGCACCCCCATCATGCTCCCTGAGATGGCAGGGCATTAGGAATGGGGCCCCTTCCCTGGGCCTGCAATTGGACTTCTCTAATGGGCTTAGGGGAAGGAAGGATGGTCAGGAAAATGCTGACCACTCCTTTCCGTGGGCGTCTTCATTTTCTGGGTTCTGGGTCATGAGCAAGCTGAGATCTTAAAGCTGTACAACCTCTCATCTGAACAGCGAGGGGCTGGAATGGAAGACCCCCCGGGCCCAGCACTGTCACCTGGCTCTCATCTCCGTGATAAGGAGGACACCGTCCCTGGAGGTGCTGGAAGGAAGAGCCCTCTGGACTGAAGGAGAGGGAGGTTTTTTTTTTTTTTAAGGGAACTTCAATGCTCACTCATACAGATCAAATCTTATTAGAATGAGTTCCTTAACATTTGAACAAAAACAGCTGTGGAACCGAACATTTCTAATACCCAACCCCCACTGGATACCCCCTGGAACGTGAGGACAATGAACATAAAATCGAAGCTCCTTCGGAGGTCTGGTTGAGATTTGACTGGTATTCCTAACTTATTTGCTGAGTTCAAGCTGATCTCCCAGTTGCATGGATGGGGTGGGACAGGGCTGTGTGGGTACCCTGAACCAGTCTCCTTAAAGCCAAAGTAGCCTTGGAGTCCACTGTCCAACTTCTCTCCTCTCAGCTCCATGGAGAAGAAAACGAAGAGTCAAAGGAATCAGAATCTGACAGCTAGCATGTGGCAGGTGGGGAAGCAGATCCTGCCTCCAACCCTTTCCCTAAGGTGAAGCGGAAACCGAAACACACAGGAAATAAAAAAAAAGAGGCATCAGGTTGCCCAGTCAGGTGCTCTGTCTTCTACGTGGTGCTGATTTCTAAGGGAACATTCCCGTGCCCTGGTTTGGTTTTAAATCAGTAAACTCCATTTAGAATCCAAACAACGAGAAAGCTCACTTAGCATGTGTTTTTTTATTTATCTTTTTAAAAATGTATTTTTTTAATTGGTGCATAATAATTATTCAAATAGGAGTTTTACTGTGGCATATTTAAACATGCACATAACATAATATGATCAATTTCATTCCCCTGTATCACTTTCCCTTCCCTCCTCTCTGCTCCCGGTCCCCTTTCTCTGCCCTACTGGGCTCCTTATATTCATGAGACACCCCCCCTCTGACATACACACTTAAATTTTTTTTAAATCTCTAGCTTCTACATATATGAGAAAACATATCACCCTTGATTTTCAGAGTTTGCCTTATGTTATTTAACATGATGTTCTCCAGTTCCAGCCATTTTCCTGCAAATGACATAATTTCATTCTCTTTATGGCTCTACAAATCTCCATTGCACATATAGATCATTTTCTTTACCCATTCATGTGTCGACAGGCACCTAGGCTGGTTCCGCAACGTGGCTCTTGTGGATTGTGCTGCTGTGAACATGAGTGTGTATGCCTGTATCTCTAGAGTATGCTGACTTTATTTTATTTTTGTTTTGGGTAAAGACTGAGGAGTTGCAAAGTTGGATCATACAGTGGTTCCATTCCTAGTCTTTTCAGGAACTTCCATGCTGGTTTCCATAGCAATTGTACTAATTTAGATGCCCACCAACTGTGCTTTTTTTTTTCTTCCTTGCATCCTCACCAGCATTTATTGTTATTTGTATTCTTAACAATTGTTGTTTTATCTGGAGTGAGATGAAATCTCAGTGTAGTTTGATTTGAATTTCCCTGAAAGCTAAAGATGTTGAACATTTTTTTCATATATTTATTAGTCATTTGTACTTCTTCTTATGAGAGATATTTGTTTAGTTCTTAAGAATAAATCAAATCAAAGATGTGAAAGACCTCACCAAGGAAAGTTACAGAACACTGTAAAAAGAAAGAAAAGAAGACACTAGACTATTAAAAAAAAAAAGACCTCCCATGTTCATGAATAGGCAGAATCAATTTTTTTAAATGGCCAAATTACCAAAAATGATCTACAGATTCAAATGCAATCCCCATCAAAATCCCAATGACATTCTTCACAGAACTAGGAAAAAAAAATCCCTAAAATTCATATGAAAGAATAAAAGACCCAGAATATCCACAGCAATTCTGAACAAAAAGAGCATGCTTGGAGACACCACAATCCCCAATTTCAAATTACACTACAGAGCTATAGTAACAAAACCAGCATGGTGTGGGCATAAAAGCACACAGACCAATGGAATAGGAGACACAGATACAAACCTACACAGATACAGTCATCAGATCCTTGATGAAAGTGGCCAAAAAACACTTCTGAGAAGACAACCTTTTTAAGAAGGTGCTGGGAAAACTGGATATCCAGATGTAGGAGAAGGAAACTAGGTCCCAATCTCTCACCCTGCACCAAAGTCAACCCCAAATGGATCAAAGACCTAGGAATTTGACCAGAAAATCTGCAACTGCTAGAAGAAAAGATAGAGGAAACACTTCAACATGCGCTGCAGGCAATGGCTTTCTCAGCAGGACTCAAATAGCTCAGGAAATGGTAACAAGAACCGTTAAATGGGAGAGTACCAAAGTATAAAACTGCCCAGCAAAGGAAACAATATAGATTGAAGAAGAGCCTACAGAATGGGAGAGAAATCTTTGCCAGGCAATCTTTTGATAGTTGATTAATATCCTGAATATATAAAGGACTCAAAACACATAACACTAAAAAGTCCCCCAAACGAGTCAATGGATAAATGGGCAAATGTACTAAACCCATGTTTTCACAATCCTGAGTCCTGGAAAGGACTGGAGCAGGTTATGATAGGCTCAGGGTTGGAAGGAACGTCTGAATCCACAAGACGACGGAGAACCAGCCTGGGAGTTGGGAGCCCTTGCTTCTAGCTCTGTGCTGTCTCAGTCCCATGGTGTGTTGGACTCTGTGGGTGGAGCCCCTTCTGAGTTTCTGTCCATGAAGTCAGGAGTGGGCACGGCAAAGAATCTTTCCTTGACCAAATTTTAGTCAGCCCCTCCCAACCCTCTTCTCAGACATTCACCGTGGCCCCTGTTCTTGCTGAGCCTGTGTACCCAGTTTTAGAGAATATATTGCCAAATCAGCTTAGAATCTCTTGCCTTTGATATGTGATGACCTTGTTCTGCCCTCAGCAAAAATCTTCTGTGATCAGTGTAGCAAGAACCCTCTGCCCCCGATGAATCCTATTGGTAATTTCCCACCCATTGATCCTGTTCAACCCTTGCTCGTGAAACCGGCTCCTTGACTACCAATCCCCACCTCCTGTTGTATCTGGAGCAGTTCCCAGTTGGGGACTGAGATCTCTTTTCCCCTATTGCAATAGTTCCTGAATAAAATCTGTCCTCACCACTTTACTCTCCAACCCTGGTTTTCTCTGAAAGTCAATACAGGCTTCAGGTCCACTTCTAGCTCCAAAAGTCTACATAGAACCCTACATAAAATCCTATTCTGTAGCATTTTCCTTTCAATTTATTTTTTGAACATTTTGTTGCCTGGGTTGGCACAGGTGGGGACAGAGTCCACCAAAGCAATCAGAGCACCAGGAGAAGCCGTTCATGAGAACCTCCTCATGACACAATAGAAATAACTCCTCACTGGGAACAAAGAAACCTAGCCTCACAGGCCTGGCTCTGCTGGATTTGGGTGAGACGCGTTGTCTCTCTGGACCTCATTTTTCTCTTCTGTTAAATGGGGATATTGGTGCCATTGCTCCCACCCAGCTGGGGCAGATTGCTATGAGAATCTAAACCCATTACATAAGTTTAGGGAAGGGAACAGAAGTTAAACTGCACTACAGGTGTGGAGTAGCCGTATTATAGGGCGGTGGGAATTTACTCTAGATGAGAGAGCCTGCTGCAAATATGAGATTACATTTTAATTACCTTCAGATGCTGACCTATGTAAATAGGCCTATTGTGTTTCTTTGGGAGGGGGCAGGAGAAGGGGGTGAGCGGGACTCATGAGCTTCTTAGCAAGCTGCTATTTTCATTTTTTTTTTTGCTGCAGGTTCAAGGAAAACCTTTAAGAGAGGGATAAAGAAGCTGCCTCTGTGCAGTTTCACAGAGATGCAGAGTCGGGTCCTTTTCTGGTTTGGGGGTGCGAGGTGCGTTCGTCCAGCAGCACACCGGCTGCTCCTCCTTGGCAAGGTCCATAAACATCATAGTCTTCTCCTGTGGGCAGTTTTTTTCCTTTTGAAACCTGTTTGCAGTGCACATCAGTCAGAGTTGCCACCTCAAGGAGGCCTGTAGGACCTGCCAGGGCTTGGACCGCGGGATTCCAGACAGATGGGCTCCCCACCCTCCCCGCAAGATAAGACTCTATTAAATATGACTTTATTAATAGTCTCTCTCCCCTTGGGAGCCTCCCGTGATTGGCCAGTGGTACAATTATAATGGGCACTAATTATACCTAGAAGCCAAGGAGAGCAGCCCACCTTTCAAAGCCCTCGGTGATTCGGATTTGGGTAAATGCAATGAGCTAAAAATGACTTCATCTTTCCAAAAGCACAAAGGAATGGCTCCTCGAAAAATGAATAACTCAGGAATCCAGTTAAACAGGGAAATGGGAAATAAATCAGAAATCACTCCAGCTTTTTACCAGTCAGGGGAGAGTGGGCCCCTTTGGATTAACCCTGGTGTGGACCTGAGTGACATTTGCTTGTCCTGGAAGACTCTAGGAACATGGATTTCGCAGCAATTCCCCAAAGAGGACCCTTTTCTTTAGATCCCAGGTGTGTACACTGAAGCCAGGAAGCAGCCTTATTCTACATCCAGATATAAAACCCCCTCCGAAGGCTCCATCCATTTCCTCCAAATGACCCATCGGAGCCATCCCAAGACAGCGGAACTGGCTGTGAGCCGGTAGCTCTCCCTCTCCCCCAGGGGTTTTCAACCAGGAGTGCTGGGCAAACTCTGAATGACTGCACAATTGCATGCTAAGAGGCAGAATTTGCATAGAGCAGAGCAGCAATGGAGGCCACTTCAGGTCCCTAAGGAGCTTCCTGGGGGGAGGAGTGGTCAGCTGAGTGGCTTATTTCCAAGGAAAGCAGACTCCAGTGTCTGCACGGGGACTTGGCTTTTCATTGACTTCCTCTCCACAGCCCTGTTGCTTCCTCATGGCTTCCAAGTGACCGGGGAACCAGGTGGAGCTGCCATTGCCAAGCTGCTCCACTGCTCTGTCCCTTTGGTGTATCTGGCCACACCGACCAGGACCCTCTGCTCTGGAACAGACTCTCCACGTGTTTCACGTCTGGGGAGCAAATGGTTTGGGGAGCAGATGAGTTCATTTGGTTCAGTGGCTGATCCAGTGAGTCCCTGAGCTCAAGTTCAGTGTCATGGACTTGTCCTCAGCCCCATGTGGTCTGACCCTGCCACTCTACTGGCCTTGTTTCCTCCTCTTCTGCCACTTGTTCTCTCTGATCCAGCCACGTGACTTTTTGCTGTCCTCAGCCAGACCTGGCTCCTGCCCCAGGACTTTGTCACTTGCTCTTCCCTCTGTCTGGGACTCTCCCTGCCACTAGACACCTTCACGGCTCCCCACTCCTTCCTTCAGGTCTTCGCTGTAAGGCACCGATTTTAACAAGCAGTCCCTGGACATCTTGAACCTCCTTCCACTCAGGTTTCTCCCCCCATCGAGATTTCTTGCATTTATGAACAAATGGAACAGTATGTTCACTTGTCTATGCACCTGTTGTCTGAACTCCCCACTTAATAAAGCACCGTGAGAGAGGAGACTTGTCTATTTCATTCATGCTTCCATCCCAGAATTTAGCAGCATGGTTGTTCCATAGCTGGTGCTCACAAAAATATCTGTGGACCTGACTTTGAATTCCAACTTCCACATAGACCAATTTAGCTAGATCTCTTCTCAGGCTACTTTCAAGGGCAGCTCCTGACGACACGTGCTCTGGGGGATGTTTAAAAGGTCCAGCCATTTCTTTGCTACAATAAGAACATGTATCTAGATGGTCTTGAAAGGATGTGATTAAATACTAAAAGTAGAAGATTCGGATGACATAGACCTTGCCCTCCAGCAGCCGGCGAGTAGAGCCTTCAAAGTTTCCATGTGTGGGTCATTCTCACTTTTGATCTATTTTAGCAGAAAGTGGTTTCTCTACTTTTTGCCAGATATCAATCAGTTCACTAGATTCCACTTGCCCAAGTTATCAGAGAAGGAGAAGGGATGTTGTTCCGTTTTCCGACGGGAGAAGTAGTCAGGAATGGGCAGCCCTGAACTTGGTGGCACCTCCCAGCTGTACCCCTGGGCCTCCAACGCGGGCGCAGTGAGGGTAGATTGTTTATTCACAACTTTTCCTACCTTTACGTCATTCACAGGAGTGGAAGTGCGTGACTCTCCACTCCACTGATGTCAATCGAGGCCTGGTAACTTGTTGTGGTTGTAAATCAGGGGCAGGAGGGACAGTGTGCCAGCACTCTGATCCCAGGCCCTCAGAACAACCCCCTTTTTGTTTCTACCTGCCCCCCCCCACCTTGAGGGTCTGATATCCATGTTGACAAAAGCATGCCCCTAAGACTAGTCATCAGCCCAAGATGAGTGAGAGACACAGGAGGAGACCAAAGCAAACTCACAGCTTGAAGCAGAGCTGCCCTGGCCAACCCACAAGTCCATGAGTGAGAAAGTGACTGTCATTTATTAAAGTTTGACACTGTGTGTTCCTCACTATTATTCAAGCAACAGCTGACCAGTAGGAGAGCGTTCTAGCGATCCACACTTTCCAGGGTTTTGCTACACCTCTCTCTATCCTATCCTGCTAAGTGACCAGGCTCTAAGTGTACATTTTCTAGTTGCCAGACCAAGAAAAAGACTTCACCTAAGAGTAATGGGAAGGTAAAGGAGAGACAAAGCAGCTTTGTGGTTTGGATAGGAGCTGTCCCCCCAGAATGCTTGTGTTCATGCAGGAATGTTCAGAGCTGAAATGATTAGACGATGCGAGCTGAAACCTGATCTGTGGATTCATCCATTTGAAAGAAATACTCTACTGTGTGGTAACTGGAGGCAAGCAGGGTGTGGCTGGAGGAAGAGGTCACTGGGCGTGCCTTGGGGATCATATGTCTTATTTCCTTCCTCCTTGTTTTCTTCCTCTCCTTCCTCCGCCACCTTCAGCCCAGAACAATGGACTCAGCCACCCATGGAAGGAGAGCTCTGAAACTGTGGGCCAAAGTAAACTTTTCCTCCTCTAAGTTGTTCTTGTCAGGTGTTTTGGTCCGAGTGACAAAAAGCTGACTAACACTGAAAGGTCTAACAAAGCATACCAGGAGATGGGAGAGAGACTGACGGGTGCATTTGGACTTTTGAGTTGTCACTGTGGAGACAGACTGGCTTTGCTGGTCTTTTGTCCTATATTTCAAAAGCAGGTCTCTAAATTATTGACTACTTTAGCAAACTCAACACTTCCTAATTAATGATCGAAGTTTTCTTGGCTGAAGGAAAAAGGCTTTGGCAGAGTAAAAACTCAATGTGACTGTCTTTTCACTTGGTCATCATCCTCCCCAATGAGCATCGAAAGACAGCCTCACACCCTTCCACCGCACCACCCAGCAACTGTACTAACTTTGCCTGAGCGCCTACTAAGAGCTGGGTGCATGAGGAACGTGTCACCTGGGCCACCCCTCAGAGGCTCACACAGCCCTGTGAAAGGAATCCCACTGATTCCTTTCATTCATCAGAGAGTAGATGCTGAAATATCCATCCCCCCAAAGCACACACCTGGTGAGTTGGGTAGCTGGATTTCGACCCAGTGGTCTGCTCCTTGGCTGGTGCTCTGAATCACTAGGCCCCAGAAGCTTCCCTCTGAGTCCTTGACCAAAAGGATATTCTCCAAATCCTGGCTCCTCCCTGACTACCAGAGACCTGGCAGAGCACCTGAGGATGCCCAACCTCTTCATTTGCTCACATACACCAAGCTTGTGCCTAAATGAAGAAAGTGTGTTGTGACATCAGGGAAGCATGGACCTTGGCCCTTCCTGATGACTTGACCAAACTGCTCTTGAGTGCAGGGGGGCCATCAGCTGACACTGAGAATGTGGCATGCACTGGCCATGCCACTTTGTCACTTTGTACAGGAAGAATGTCACCAAGGGCATTGTCCCCAGCATGAGGACTCACAGGAAAAGGTCCTCTTCAGGTTTAACATCCACCCAGGGGTAGAGAAGCACCTATGGACACAGTGAATCAAACAGCTCAGTCCTTCCTTAGAGACAAAGGTCTGGCTCATATCTAGCATGTGAAAAGAGTGCCACAGCCCAGATTTGTGAGTTGGCCTCCTCTGTGCGCACTAGGTGACTCTGGTGGCTTTGGTTTCCTTTGCCTTGCTTTTTGTTTTTACCTGTTTTTAATGTGTGTGTGTGTGTGTGTGTGTGTACATGTCTGTGTAATTAATGCTTCTCCTGCTTAGGATGCATATGTAGTCACACATCACTTATTTGCCCTCTATCAGCAGGATGTTCATTTTGAGGGCTTCCTCTACCCCCATCCATTCCTGAACCCTTGTGTCTCTAAATGAAGTGAAATTTTTTGTCCTGCTCTAATTGCTGAATGAACCAAAAGAGATTGGGGGGGGGGGGCGCTGAGAGGTGCTCTGATATGTTGCTGTGGCCACTGCCACATGGTGTCCCTCCTGGTCCTTCACAGTCTGCTCCTGGGTTCAAGATCCCTGCCAGGATTTCAGGGTGTTCCACAGGGCCCTCAAAGCAGGACACAGGCCGGGGTACTGACCTCGTGTACACATCTTGCTGGGCCAGCCCCTTGACTCTCAATAAAACTTCTGGGACCCTAGGAAGAGCCTAGACCATCAGCCCAAGATGACACTCCATCCCCGGATCTCCACCATCAAGGAGTCCTTGTCTTCTTTCTTCCTGAAGAATTATGGCCAAAGTCATCCTATCTGACGTGCCTGACCTTGAATCTCACAGTGTTTGAAGTTCTAATTCCATCCCTCTCAGAATGTCCCACACTCCTAATGCACATGAGCCCTCTCCAGAGCGGTGCATCCCACCAAAGACCTATGGAGCCTCCAAACTCAGGGCCTGGCTGACCTCACACCCATTGTATGTGCTCCTGAATGTTGGGCCACCTGGTCTTGTGCATCACGACTGCCCGACAGCCACCTTTCCCATCATTCACACTTATCCATTCAGAAATGACTTGCCCAGTGATTTCTGTTGCATGGGCTAGAGATACAAGCCCCCACAAGAAGAAAATTGTGCCCTGTTCTTACGAAGCTTATAGTCTATGAGAGAAAATAGGGTGCTCAAAAGGACAAGTATTCACAGTGGTAAATGAGGTGGTGACTGGAAGAAACCACCAGTGCCTCAGTTGGTCCAGGAGGAGCTGAGAAAAGAGGAAACAGAAAATGGGAAGGGCATCCACAGATCTCTGCCACTGCAGGAGTCTGTCCCCAGAGAAATAGCCGGGAAGATTTTTGTCTAGAAGGAACAAGAAGCCTCATTAGTGAGGTCCATTCTTACAGCCTATGAAAAGAAATTTAAAGAGGTAAAGTCTTTATGGTTTTAAAGGGCCTTAGGGACCTTCAGAGGGAGGAAAGAACCCGGCCAAAGTCAACACAGCAAGCGATGGAAAAATTAATCCCATCCTGCAACCTAGAGAAGGCCAGGTCCGCCATGATTGCTAAGTCTGAGGCCTCAGAGGAAGAGAAGACCCTTCCAAGGGATTTTATCATGAACGAGGGAAAGTGGGCAGCTGTCCTGTGGTAAGTGGAGGAAAGCAGCCCTCAGGCTTTACCCCCGTCCTTCCCCCTCTCCACTTCTTGTCCCGATGCCAGGTACCCCACACTGGGCCAGCCCACCAAGAGGAAAGACCCACATGTCGGGCATTGCTGTTCTTGACCAATGCCCAGTTCTCTCCTTGTGGGACGTGGGAGGACTCCTCTTCTTGCTCTTACCTTTCTTGGAGCCATATTACTAATCCGGTCGTGGGCTAACGTGGCACAAGCCACTCTGGGGCTGGAGCATCAAACGGCTGGCACAGGACTGCCGGTGCTGTCTTTCAAAAACCAGCCAAGTCCGGACAGTGCCGTTGCCGTCAACCTGAGGCTCTGAGCAAGGACGACATGGAGCCAGCCTCCCCCATACTAATAGGCAATGAACATGCAAGGTGAGCAAGCAATATGCCACTACTGTTTACATCATTGTTACGTAGGGCCTCGATAGCACAACCTATCTAATTGTACATCATTTTTATCATTCCAAAGAGAAACCCCATACCCACTAGGCAGTCACTCCACATTTCCTCCACCTAACTCCCTTTCACTAGGCCCCACCTCCTACAGGCTCCACCCGCTACCTGGAGGACCACAGCCTGGCAAACAAGACTTTAGCATCTGGGTCTTTAGCGGATATGTACAAACCAAACCAAAACACTAGTAAGGGGAGCGGTTGAGGAGAGGGAGAGAGTCCCACTATAACAGAGATCAGATTTTCCCACCAGTCTTAGGACTTGAACTCAAATTTACATTTTAAGGGAAAAAAAAAATGATGCTTCCTGTATCCAAGCATTCAGATGGATATAGTATGTGTGTGCGCATATGTGTAGAACAAAGGTCTGGATAGACACCTGCCTACTCGTGATGGGTGGTCACATGGGGAGGGGTGTGGGGTGGAAAAGGATGAAAGGAACACTCGATCTTTATTTTATATACTTTCATATCCCTTTACATTTTATACAGTGAGATGCTATTCAGAGATTATTAATTGTTACACTATAAGCATAATATGAGGTGCATCTTATTATTTTTCAAAACAGAAATGATGCCACTCTGCAGTTAAATTAAACACTACAACTTTCCAAAGGGCTTTACGCTCATTTAATCTCATTTAACAGGTGCAATCTCACTTATCAGTGGGAATATTCTTCTTTTTAATTCTCAATTTTTCTTATCTCTAAAATAGGATGATTTATTCCAAATTACCCAACCAATAAAGGTGGAGAGAGACCAAAAGCTTTAACCCTGCTGTCAGGTTCCAAATCCAAGATTCCTCCCTTACACTGTGGATGCCTCCAAGCACCACCTCCTTCCTGAGTGTTGTGGTGAAAAACAAAATTTTGATATTGAAAGGGGAGATCAGGGTGCACTCAACACCTGGGAATCATTTTCCTTTGTTTCTGGTGCCAGAAAAATATATACCTCCACAAAGACTTCCACCCAGAGAATTCTTGTGCACATAAAGGACTTACTGTAATGCTCACTGTTGGATCTCCTGTCTGGGACGACACTCCTATGACAAGGTTGGTAAATATAGACCATACGAGCTGCCATTTTCCCCTCTCTGTCCATTGAAAACATCAAGAATCAACTAAGGCATTGAGTCTAGTGTAGACCTCAGAGTCTTTCTCAACTCAGTGTTCCAGACAATCAGAGAGAGCAAACCTACTTCCTTCCCTGTCCTAAGAGATATTTGATCTCCCTGGCAGACACTGTGATAGTGGAATACAATTGTCTTTTATAATTCCACTTTCTGTGCCTTCCTCTGATAGATGTTGAAAAACAAAGTCAGGTACTTGATTGCCATCTTCTTTGCAGTTAGGTGTGACTATGTGACACAATATTAATTACCAGTGGGAGGTACTAGAGACTGACTGCTGGGAGATGTCACTTTCCTGATGGAAGGGACATATGCAAAAGGAGCTAGTGAGAGGCCTTCCCCTTCTCTAGCCTTGAACACAGACAAATCTTAAACATTAAGTTACTAGTTGATGACAGTGTTGTGCTTCCAGACCACTTACCTAAAGCCACTTACCTTCAGATTAGTAGTTCACTAAATAGTAAATGTCCTTATGGTTGAGACACCACTGGTTTAACTTTCCTTACATGCAGCCAAATACATTCCTAACAGATGAAGTTCTTGTTACAGGACAGCAGGGACATTGTAGAACTTTGATCAGTAAATGGGTGAATATTTTTTTTAAAAAAAAATTTATATAACAATGAATGCATATTTTTACCATTTTAAAGTGTACAATTATGTGGTTTTTAGTATATTCACAATGCTCTATGATCATTACCACTATCTGATTGCAGAACATTTTTACCATTCTAAAAGGAAACCTCAGGCCCATTTAAGCAGTCACTGCCTATGTCCCCTCCTCCCAGACCCTGGCAATCACTTATCTCTCTGTCTCCATGGATCTGACTTCCCTGGATATTACATAGAAATGGAATCATACAATCTGGGGTCTTCTGCGTCTGGCTTTTTTCACATAGAATATTTTAAGGTCCACCCATGATGCAGTGTGTATCACTTCTTATTTTTTTTATGGCTGTTCTGCTGTAGAGATGTTCCATATCTGGTTTGACAATTAGTCAGTTGATAGATATTTGGGTTGTTTCCTCCGCAGGGATTCTATGAATTATGCTGTGATGAGCACTTGTGTACAAGTTTTGGCCCCAACAGATGTTTCCAATAGTCTTGAGAACATACCTGGGCGTGGAATTGTTGGATCCAATGGTAATGCTATTTTTAACATTTTGGGGAACTGCCAAGCTATTTTTCACAGTGGCTGTACCATGTACATTCTCACCCCAAATCTGTGAAAGTTCTAATCATTCACATCCTCACCGATTCTTCCTTTCCTTTTTTTCTGTTGGAATTTTAGCCATTCTACTATTTGTGAAGTGACATCTCACTCTAGTTTTGATTTGTGTTTTCCTAATGACTGAGGATGTTGAACTGTATTTTCATAAGTTTCTAAACCATTTATATATCTTCTTTGGAGAAGTGTAATTTTCATCCTTTGCCCATTTTGAAGTTGGGTTGTCTTTTTCTTGTGGAGTTTTAGAAGTTCTTTTTATATTCTGGACACTAAATCTATATACAATATATGATTTGTCAATATTTTGTCTCATTCCTTAGACTGTTTTAGATTAATAATGTCCTTTGATGCACCAAAATTTTCAATGAAGTCCAAGTTTTTTTTTTAATTTAGTGACATCTGTTTTTGATGTCCCATTTAAGAAACTGTTGATTAATATAAGGTGATAAGGATTTATGCCTAAGTTTCTTTCTAAGGGTTTTAAGGCTTTAGATTAAATGTAGGGTGTTGGGTCCATTTTGAGTTATTTTTCGACATGGTGGGAGGAGAGGTCATATGGTCCGGCCTCTCAGCACCACTGGTTGAAAAGACTGTTCTTTCCCCTACTGAAGAGTCTTAGACTCTTGTCACAAATCAGTCACCAAGACCTGGGCTCCATCCTATTAGTCTATATAGGGCTGACATTATGCTGGTCACCATTTGGATTGTCACAGCTTTGTAGGAAGTTTTGAAATCAGGAAGTCCTCAGCCTTCTCTTCTCTCTTCCAAGACTGCTTTGGCTCACTGGTGTCCCTTACAATTACATCTGAATTTCAGGATCATTCTGTCCATTTCTGTAAAAAACAATAATAATAATAATACCACCAAAAGTTTGATACTTCAAGGGTCTAAATGTTTCTGTCTTCTCCAAATTCGTTGGTTGAAATCCTAACCCCAAAATGGTGGTATCTGGATGTGGAGCCTTTGGGAGGAGACTGGAACATGAGGGGAGAGTCTTCATGACGGCAGTTAGCGCCCTCATCCAAGAGGCATAGAGAGTTAGTTCTTCCCTCCCACCACATCAGGAGAGAGCAAGTTGGCACCATCTGTAAGCCAGAAAGTGGGTCATCACCAGGCACTAAGCCCTCATTGATTTTGAACTTCCCAACCTCCAGAACTCTGAGAAATAAATTTCTATTGTTTATGAGCCGCCCATTTTGTGATATTTGGTTATAGCAACCCAAACAGAACAATAGGCATCACTTCTTTAATGTCCTTCTGTAATGTTTTGTACTTTTAGAATATAAGTCTTACATTTCCTTAAATCTATCTCTAAGTATCTTTCTTTTTAATATTGTTATAAGTAGAATTGTTTCTTTTATTTAGTTAGTTTTTATTTGTTCTATTGGTTATACATGACAGTAGGATATACTTTCCTATGTCATATATAGATGGAGTATAATTTCTCATTCTTCTTGTATAGTTGTATATGTACATACGGTAATAATATCTGATTCATTCTACAGTCCTTCCTACCCTCATACCCTGACCCCTCCCTTCACTCCCCTCTACCTAATCTCAAGAAACTCTATTCTTCCCTAGCCCTCCCCCACTTATTGTGAATTAGGCATCACATATCAGAGAAAACATTTGGCCTTTGGTTTTGGGGGGATTGACTTATTTTTCTTAGCATAATGTTCTCCAGCTCCCGCCATTGATTGGCAAATGCCATAATTTCATTAAGGCTGAGTAATATTCCACTGTGTGTGTGTATGTGTGTGTGTGTGACATATTCTTTATACTTTCATCTTTGAAGGACACCTAGGTTGGTTCCATAGTTTAGCTATTGGGGATTGAGTTTCCATAAACATTGATGTGGTTGTGTCACTGTAGTATGCTGATTTTAAGCCCCTTTGGGTATAAACCAAGGAATGGTGGTTTTATTCTGTTTTCTGATGAATCTCCATACCACTTTCCTCATAATGGTTGCGCCAGTTTGTAATCCCACTAACAATGTATGACTATACCTCCTTTATTTCTTCAGGTGGATCTGAGTTACTATCTGAGAAATTTTGGCCCCAAAGTTTTCTTTTAATATTTCTTTTATGTATAATAGTAACTAATCCTTTCCATTTTTGTTTATCTTGTAATGCCTTAATTTCTCCTTCAGTTTTTGATGATAGTTTTGGCAGACACAGAATTGTTTGTTGGTAGTTTTATTTTCTTTCAGCACTTTGAATGTGTTGTCCCACTGCCTCTGTCCTCCATGGTGTATGAGAAGAAGTCGGCTGTTAATCCTTTAGGGATTTCTAATTATACATGATGAGTTGCTTCTGACTTGCTATTTTCAAAAGTCCTTCTTGGTCTTTGATTATACCATTTTATTTTGCTGTGTATCAGAGTGGATCTCTCTGAGTTTATCCTTCTTGAATAAACTTGAGCTTCTTGAGAGTGTAGATTAATATTTTCAGCATAACTGGTAAGTTTCAGCCATTATTTCTTCAAATAGACCTTCTATCTCTTTCTCTCTCCTCCTGGGACATATTAGTATATTTGATGGTGTTCTGTAGACCTCTTTGGCTGTTATTTTATCTCTTCTTTTTCTTGCTGTACCTTAAACTGGTTATCTCAATTACTCTATTTTCAAATTTCCTGGGTGTTTCTTACATCAAATATGTTTTCAATGGCATCTACTGAATTTTTCATCTCATTTATTACACTTTTCAACTCCAGAATTTCTATTTGGTTCCTTTTTATAATTCCTATCTCTTTACTGATATCTTCTGTTTGGTGATACATCATTCTGATGGTTTCCTCTAACTTTTTTGTACATAGTTGCTTTTAGGTCTTTTAGCATATTTAAAATAATTGATATAAAATTTTGATCTGATAAGTTGGATATCTAAACTGACTGCTCTTCATCCTACCTATGGGCCACACGTTCTTACTTCCTTGTGAGTCTCATCACTTGTTGTTTGCTGGGGTTGAAAACTGGACATCTGGAATATCGTAATGCGGTAACTCTTGAAATCAGATTTTCCCCCCTCATCAGATTTTGTTTCTTCCATTTGTCATAGTGGTTGTTTGTGTCATATCTTCTCTGAACTAATTTTAATAAGTCTGTATTCCCTGTCATTTGTGACTACTAAAGTCTCTGTGCTATTAGTTTAGTTGTTACCTAGTGACTGAACAGAGATGTTCTTAAATGTCTGGAACAAGATCAAACAACCCTGAGTCTTTGAAGATGGGCTCTGTGGGTGTATTGAGGTGTCCTCAATATGCAGGCAGTGTTCTGTCTCACCCTTAACTTCCTGACTGTGCAGCATCTGACTGCCATGGGGGAGAGCTCAGGGCCTCCTTGGGTCTGTCCTAAGCAGGCAACCAGCGCTGGGCTGCCTGTCACCTTCCAAATTCCCAGGAAAATGCAAGTTTCCAAAGACCTTGTTTCATTGCTCAGCTCTTCCTTGTGAGCACATTTGCCCCAACTGTTGCAGGAACAAAATAGAGAAGAATAAGACCCTAAGGATATCACAGCCCTTAGGATGGTTGGAAACTCTTGGCGAAACCTTCTAGCTCTATCCAACACCAAAATGCTCATCAGTTCTCTGGTTGCCCCCTCCGTCCCTTCTCTCCTTCCTTTCCACGTTTTGCCCTCCTCTTCTTTCCTCCCGTTTTCTTTCCCTCTGTCCACCAACATAAGATGGGTGAGGCACTGCCCACAGGGTCAAAATAAAGCACTAATGAAAACAGACTTGGTTTCTGCTCTTGTGGGCCTTTCAATCTGGTAGTTGCATCAGAAATTCAAAAGACAGTCACAGATGATTAGTCACTATGGCTCTAAGCCGTAACAGAGGTTTGTGGCCTAATCTCAGGGGTCATGAGTTGTGTGTCTGAAGAAGAGACATTTAATGTAGGAAAGAGAAGGGGAAAATACGAGTGATCTCAGAAAAGAAGCAAGGGGGATGTTCAGGAGGAAGAACCAGGAGACGTGCAGAGGCCCTGAGGCAGGCAGAAACCTGAGAGCAGCAATGGGAAGCAGCCCGTTGGTTGTGCTGGGCACTCTTAGAGGGAGGGGTAGCAAGGGCAGCAGGTGAGATTGGGAAGGGAACAGTGTGGGGGCTCTGCCATCTAAGGTCTTGTGGAACTGATTTGGATTTTACCCTGAAAGCCATGTGAGCTGTAGCAATGGCAGTCCCTAGTCGGGGAGTGATGTCCACACTTAAACTCACATGTTTTCTGCAGGGATGCAACCTTCTTCCTGTACCTAACGTGACCTGACCCTGCACCCTCCCCACAGAGAGGTAAAAAGCCAGGCCTCAACATTAACATCTCAGTTGCTTCCATTTAAAACCATCTCTTTAAGATGAACTCTCTGGCACAACATTTTGATCTTTTCAGAATATGATCTAAGTCACCTCTGGATTCCCTCACTCCTTCTTTAAAACTCCCTCCTGCAGAGGCACAGTGTTCCCTGGGACTGTGGGAGGGGTGTTGCCAATAGGTCCTCCTCCCTGGGCCACCCCGGGGTCCTCACTAGTGCCCCCAGGCATGTTGTTCATCCCTGGTCCCCGGTGGTTGGTGACCCCTGAGGTGGGACCAGGACCCTCATTCCTGCCAAAGTCTTCACATTCAACCTTCTTCCTCTCCCTCCCCTCCTTTCCCTAATCGTGCGACCATGTGGTAAGTCATCTCAAAATTAAAGATGAGCCTCTGGACCATGGTCCATCCATTTTGACCCAGTCATTGGGATGGGTTACCTGGATGCACCCAATACCCTCCCCCGTGTGAGGCTGACCACTTTATCCCAGCCTGTCATGGCTAACCGGTTTTAAAATTGACAGATCTAAGCCCAAGCAACCCCAGTCTCAGGCAGAGCAAGTCAACTGGTCTCCCTACCCCATTCCTCCTTGGCAGGAAGTCAAGAGGCCAAGGTTAGAGGTCCAGATAAGAAAATAAGATGGGACCACATCTAGAAAGTGTGATGCCCCGAGGCTTCGATGGGCACTCATTCCACCTCGGTGAGAATACAAAACCCCCTCCTCACTTAGGTATTTGCCCAGGAAGAAGTTATTCCCAGCATAAGTGGATTTGATTCAATAAATAAATTTATAAATAAATAGCATGCTTAAAAAGTGTAGGGATTAAGTAGCTAAGCCTTATGCTGAAGTCAGAAGAGAACAAGCATCTTAGGTCATGCATCTAAGTTTAAACAAACATCATCTAATTCTTATTTATTTGGATAACACTTTGGAGCAGGGGAGAAAAGTCAAATGTTATAGTTTCAGCATCAAAAACATATGTAAAGAAGCTCTCGCTCGCCCACGCGGTTGACGGGAACTGCCCTTTTGGAAGGGGTGCGCGAGAATGCTTTTGTGCTGCTGGGTTTTTATGTTCTTGACTTAGCAGATCAAGGACAGATGTGAATGCATTTTCTGACTTCACAACCAACTGGGAGAACAGCAACCCAAGGCGGCTGGGGAAGAAAGCCGTGTGCAAAGCCACGCTCTTTCTGGAAAGACTGTCTTTGAGTGTGCAAACTGGGAGGCACCCGGGGTGTGTATATTTTGACTCAATGTAAGAAATGATTTAAGGGTGCCAGGGTGGGGGGGTGTCTCAGGGTTTTTCCTGGTGTTGCGAGAAGTCCCTTTTGCTCCCTTATAGAAAAAGTCCCTCCTCCAATCAGCTATCTTCTGTCTGGAAAGCCACTTGGCAATAGGATCTGGGCACAGGTTACTTACAAGGTGTGTGTTCTACATGTGTCATCTCATTTGATTTTCAGAACAATCTTTTGAGGAAGCTATGGCAGGTCCCCAGGACTTAACCAGAAATGCTGGGAACTTGAGATGTTTTCAAATTGAGCCTTGTTTTTCCTTTCAGATTTTTAGAAAAGGAATAATTTGGGGCATAGACTACATGTTACATAACTCCCCCTGGAGGATCTGGAGTAACACCCTTTGATCAAACACATTAGTATTTTTGCATGAAAAACTATGAATATTCACATTTGGTGGGACACATAAAAATTATCATTTTCCTCATATCAATTCAGGTCAGACTTCACTGATAAACGAGCTTCAGTGCTGAACTTCTGGAGAGAGAGGACAGGCTTTCTCTTTTCACAGCCTCTTGGATTTCAGAATGGCAGGAAGGAGGCTGGACCAGATGCTAGCGTTGGATAATGCCCACGTAACAGATGACACAGCTGAGGTCCCACTGGTCCGTTGTCTGCACCTCAGTCGTTTCGAGATGAACTCCAGCTCTTTAGGGACTGCTTAGTCTTTTTGGAATCTGAGTCCAGCCAGTCCTGGCTTTGCCCCTGAAATCCCTCTGCCCAGGTTCATCCATCAGCCGCTGTGGCTGAGTGTCCAGCACTTGCCCAGCTCCCCAGCTGTGTGGGACTTGCCTTCCTCCCTCCCTGTGGCTAAGCCAGGTGCCTCCTCTTTGTATTCTCAAGAAAGAAGACCAGTGGGCAAACCAAGGGCAATAATATGGCTTCCTTCTGCAAAAATGGAACACGCATGGACTCCTCTGCCTGGGACCCCCATGGCGTGGGAGCTGTAATTGGTGGTTCCAGAACATTCTATGTCTGTTGGACAGTAAACATGTCCAGGGCAGCAGGGAATGGCCTCTATCCATCTGCACACATTTGTAATGAATACCTGCAGATAGATCTGAGGTGGAACCGTCAGCCCTGTTTGAAAGAAAATAAGCAGTGGCAAAAGAGGTGGGCGGGCATCACCCTGACCCCTGAAGTGCACGTGGGTACACACAGGAAGGGCGTATCTGTGGGCGAGACCCAGGTGAGCTCTACGAGCTAAGAGCAGGGGTCAGATGGCAACTGAGCCCTTTCACCATGTGAGGGCGGGTGGCTCTCTGAGAGACAGTGTCCCAGCAAAGTCCTGGTCAACCCTTCCCAAGACCAGATGCGTCTCAGAAGCACTCAGCCCTCTCTCCTCCCTGACATCTGGCTAAGGAGACACAAGGAGTCCAGAGCCAGGGAGGCCACAGCCATGGAGAAATCGTGCATGTGCATGCTGGCTGGGCGTGGTGGCCCTGCCGGGGACACTGTTCTCCTGGGTGATGGATGACCGCTGGCTCCCCCATAAATCACCAGTTACAGGCGGCAGGGGCTCACGGGCTCTGGCTTGTTGCTCTGCAGGGCTGCAGCGAATTGGAGAGACCCCAAGTGTGACTGAGGCCTGGTCAGGCAGCTGGGGCTGCTGCTGCTCAAGGAGAGACAGCCTCGCTGTTCAGAGAGGGCGCCGTGAGAGCTGGGGTGAGCAGAGCTCCAGCGCCCGCCTCGGCCTCGGAGAAGGAGAGCTCCGCTGGGCTGCGGCTGGGCTGCGGCTGGGCTGCGGTGAGCGATCAGCGGTGTGCTGGGCTCCCCGCTGGCCCAGCTAATGTTCTAACTTTCAAAGAACCAGGTAGGAGGCTGACAGGCTCATCAGAAAAAAAGAAGAAGAAATCAAATCTTCCCTGAGAACTTTTCAAGTTACTTTCTTCTCTCCATTTCTGAAGGGGCCTGGGTCCAAGTTCTTGCCTGGAAAGAAAGTACTCTGGAGACCCCCAGGAGTGAAGACAGAGGTGCCCCCAAGGGCAGAGGGAATTCCACGGATACCTGCCCATGGCACAAGATAATGAACCCCATTCTGCCTGGGCGACAGCCTGAGCCAGGTACTGTGCTGAGCCTCTATGTGGGGGCTGTTATGTCATTGATTCTGAACCAAACACATTTCAATATCATCAAAATTCAGATGTGTCTTACAACTCATGGCACCTTAGTACAGTTTAATTGGCAGCATATTTATTTATCTTTTACATTTTTCAGTGGCTTGAAAAATAATGGAGCATCTTATAACCTGTGGAAGCCTAGGTCTGTGCAAATAGGGTGTTACTCCATCTAACAGATGAGGACATTAAGGCCCAGAGAGGTTACACGATCTGTCTAAGACCACACAGTCTCCACTTGAACTTGAAACCAAGTGTGTCTTGCTTCCAGTGGGGCAGGAGCAGGGAGACCCATCGATGTAGGTCTGGGATGTCCACCTCCAGGTGGAGGGAGAGGGGCATGGCAGGACTTTGCCCAGACTGAGGGCTGTAGGATGGTGGGCAGGATAAGAGGAAGACACAGGTCGGGTTCTATTGGGGGCTCTATTTTCTGCTTGCAGTGAGGATTCTGTTTGTCAGTTCCTGAGCACCAGCTGGCTTGGGGAATCTGCCTCTGAGTTAGACTCGCTTTGATTCAGACTAACAAATTGTCAAGGGAAAAAATTAAGGGGCCTTTTCCCTCCAGCTCAACAGTGACTAATTCTTTCAGAGAAGCAGCTAGGAAATGGGAAGAGGCTGAACTTAGAAGTTAGATGCACCTGATTTTAATCTTGGCTCTTGCGTCTTTTTAGCATGGGAGGAGTTCCTGAGACCCTCAGAGCCTCGGTGGCTTCATCTATAAAATGGGAATAATAAAGATATCGTCGTGGAGATTTCACGTGTAGAAAAATGACCGACATGACCCGTGCTAGCTAAGTCAAAGTTACCATTCCGATATTGCCATAACATCACGGTGGTGATGAATGGATGCAGCAAGACCTTTCTCTAATCTCACACGTGGCTTCCACTCCCTTGCACCCATCCGCTTGCCCCCACCCCTACCCGCAGGTGCAGAGCTGCGGTTGAGCTCCCTCCTGCGTCCCCCCGGGAACAGAGGTGCTGGGGAGGCCTCCAAGAAGGCCACGGCTGTCCTCTAGCGCCCCCAGCGGCCGGCTCGTGAATTGCACCCTCCCTTTGCTCACCTCTGCCTTTCCCGGCTCCAGCCACTTTGGGTTAAGGGACTCCATTCTAGGAGGTAAAAGTTTCTGGGAGTTCTTCCTCAACGTGGGTTCCCCAAACCGAAGGAAAGAAGACACCTGACATCCCCCAGGTGCTCCTTACACCCCGACACCCCCCAGCACGCCTCAGGCATGCTAAATCCACAGCTTAGGCCTTCACCTGGGATACAAGGTCACAGACGTTGCCTCTGACTTCTCACCTCAGCCTGGGTAGAGCACAGAGGCCAAGAGAGGTAAAATGTCAAGTTCAGGTTCACACAGCGAAGATGCTCACAGAGCCTAGATTTGAACTCAAGGCTACCTGCCCCTGGCTCACACCCAGAGTCTCCTATCAACTGCCAGGGCATCAGGTGGGGCTTTAGGATATGGGCCAGGAGCAAAGGGAGAAGGGCCATTTGGGGAGGGAAAAGGATCATCAAATAGAGCAAGGCTGGAAATCCACGTGCCCAGGGACCTCAAGCTGTTCCCCTGAGGAGACAGGGCTCCCCAGCCATCAGTGCAAAGGTGGGGCTAGGAGTGCCTCGTGTCCTGCCCAGCCTCAGCCTCAGCCCGGGGGACTTGTTCCAGAGGAAGGTCCTCAATGCTCTCACTGGGAGTGCCCAGGAATCTGCTCAGGAGACCAGGATCACAAGAACTTTCTAGAAAATATGCTTCCCGTTGTTCCTCTTCCTCCAGAGCCTTTAGCAGCATTCCCATGGGGATTATAAATCTATCTCCAAATGTGGGAGAATTTCAAGAGTCTCCATCTGAAGATAGCCATCAAATTCCAGCCCAGAGCAAAAGTAAAAAGAATCATTTCTATGCCCGTACTATTTGTGGCTGCCCCTCTCCTGTTGCCTTCACCTGGGATGCCCCACCTGCAGCCTGGTTATCTGGTGAACTCCAGACTTCTCCAACCCAGTTCAGACATCACGTCCTCTGAGATGCCCTCCTGGCTTCTTTCAGACATGCTCAGTGCATTCTCTGTGCTTCAGGTACCTTTTAGAATCTGCTCTAGAGTTGTTGGTTTACACATCCATCATCCCTCTCCTCTCCCAGATACACCAGGGCTTATAATACCATGGTGCCTAATATATGCAGGTAGAACAAATGAATTAAATGCCCATTCTGCCTTAGCTTATGCCATAAGTTGCAAGGAAGTCATCCATGAGATCTCTGCACCATCCTGTTGTGATAAGATTCATCTGGAGACTAATCACATTGGACATAATAAACAATAATTGCTGCCAAGGACTCCACTAGCTCAAGCCCTGGACTGACAGGCTGCTAGAACTTGGTACTGGTAGCCTTGTCTTTACTTCCCTCTTGTGGCCAAAAGTTGCTGCTGCATCTGGGGGAAAAAATTTCATTGCAACCACAGAGCTTGGGATACTTGTGTCTCTTGGCGCAGTTTTTTTTAGGATCCCTGGGCTATTTTGAGCCCAGGATCTAGGCCCTGCATGTATCTGTGATCTTTATTCCAGTGCCTTGAAAATGTGTTAATAGAGTAATAGCTACAGTGTATTAATAACTAGGTATAAGTATAAAGAGACTCCACCAACTCTGAGTGTGAAAGGCAAAGACAGAAGAACATGTGACAAGTTTCTGCTTAAAGACCTTGCAGTCTATTTGTAGCACCTTCACCCAAAACGAACACCACCGTCGCCTTCTAAGAAACCTAGAAATACCTGCCAGTCTAATAGCCAAGGTCTGAGCCCAACATCCCTGAGGTATGCCCTGGTCCCACACTTGTGCCTAGGTGTCCTTGAACAAGTCATGTCATCTGCAAAATGGCCCAGTAGGTTCCTGCTCCACAGAACTCGGTGATCAGTGCAAACGATGTGCCTCGTCCCTCGGCCTCGTGCTGCAAGCAGTGAGTTCCGTGAGCAAACCACAGGTATTATGAGTAAGGTTCTAAATTATCTGGCACAGAGAGAACAGGTGCAATGTGATAAAAAGCTGGACAGGTAGACTCCTGACCATGGCCTTCTTAGAGACAGAGCTCACTATTTTTTCAGTCCTCAAAACCCATCCCAATGTGTTTATTGATAGGATGCTCCATCTTGAGCAAGGTTATCCATAGCACTGCCGTTGGCACAGGCTGCATGGAAGAGGCCACCATCCACTGGCTCTAGCCCGGGTCTCCTCGCTTCCATCTCTCCTGGCTTTACTCATGGCAGACATCACTAATCAATCATCGCCCCCTCCAAGACCCATGGCAGACATGACGAATCAATCACAGCTGTCTTTCAAGCCTATCATGGATATTATCTCAGAATTCTCATTAGAGAGCTCCAGGCAGCTAGAGCAACGGAGCGGGGTGGGGAAATGGCATACAGTCTCATCTGTCTCTCCAGGTCTTGATACCCGAGTAGGTTAGAGATGTGTAGAGGAAGGAGGAAGGTATTTTAGCCAGAGGAGGTAAAGAAAATTGAATTCTAAGTGAGAAGACAGATGGGAAAGGGGAAGGAAGTGAACTAGGAAACCTAGAGAGGGGCTGTGTCACAGAGGCCCTCGCCTGGCTAAAGCCACAGGCAGCAGGGACACATGGCTGTTGGGAGATGAGTGTGCGATGAGGTCTTTGGGGGGCAAGATCTGTCAGGGCCAGGGGGCTGTGAAGTGGGCTGAGCGCAGAGGCTGGCCGAGGAGGCTGGGACTCCGGAGGCTGGGGAGGCCGCGGTGGACTCCTCCACCCCACCTCCGCACACTGGGAACGAGGAAGCAGAGCCATCCATGTGGCTTCCTTGGGCGTGGGCGCCGGGGGCTCTGCAGACTGGGAGGACCACGGCACCTGCCACAGGGTGGGGCCTAGGCACAGCAGAGAGAGAATGTGCTCACTTCAGGCTCAGGGAGTTGGAGGTGCCTTTGGGACAGACGTCCAGTGGCCATTTCCTGTGGGCCGCTGGGAATGGGAGACTGGAGCCACAGAGGGGAGGGAAGAGAGAGGAAAGCTGATGCTTCCCGGGTCCAGCCTCGTTTCCACTCAGAGGAAAAGAGCAGATGGAGAAACAGATGAACTGGGTAAAGGTCGGAGCTTAATTAAGAGCTGTTCGCTGCGACCGGGGGGTTCCAAAAGACACTGCGTATCTGGGTCAAGTATCCTTTTCACAGTATCACCTAAAATGAGTAGGAAAAAGAATTTTTTTTTGGTAATAGGGAGCAGTAAGTCTCATGAACAGGACCCCCAATGTCCCTATTGCTAAGAAAGAAAGTATATATTTAGCTGAAATGCCCAAGCCATCAGAAGAGGGGTCAAAGGGGTGGTTTCTTTATGAGAAGACTCCATTTCCTAGTGGTTTATAAAGTCACTTGGACTGGAAGGTAAAATAGACCTGGATCTGAACCCCCAACTCCACCACTTCCTAGCTGTGTGACCTTGAACATTATACTTAACCTCTCTGAACCTTGGTTCCCTTATCCATCCAGTGGAGATAACCGAGTGTCTAGTTCATAGGGCTGTAGTGGTAATCAAATAAAATAGTGCATGCAAAAGGTTTAGTTCAGTACCTGACACATAATCAGCATTGAATGGGTGAGAACTGCCTTTTTATCCAATCATCTAACGTTCTTTTAGGAACAGATTTTAAAACAGCCAATATACCACTTTTCATTGCTGACATGGCTCCTTGCATCTCCTCTAGGGGACAGTCCACCATTCATCAGTAGGGTAAGTTTCCTGTGTCCCAGGATGTAGGTGAGCGGCCGCCCCCACCTGCTCGACAGGAAAACTGAGAAGAGGCAGGAGCAGAGTAGCAGGAAGGTACTGTGCCCTTGGGTCCCAGCTTGGGGACCAGGGACATGATGTTTGAAGCAAGAAGACACAATAATTATACAAGTAAATGAGACCCTTGGTGTGAATGTCTGACAACGGGTCTCAGAGTCTCGGGACAAATCTCGGATAGAAATAGTAGCCACAGGAGCATGAAAAGGAATCTCAGGTCACAGGGGCCTTTCGAGGCTGGGCACACAGAGACCTTCGAGGCTCTCCCATCCCTGGGGCCCTCTGAGCCAAGCTGGGTGCAGGAACGTTATGGAAGGAGAGACTGCAGCCCGCTTCTCCCTGGACTTGCCCTCTCGTTCCGTGAGCCTTCACTGAGCGCTTTCTCTGAGCCCGGGACCAGCTGTGAGCTGGGCCAAAATAGACGGTCCCCGGGGAGGAGCCTGTAGCCTGGGGAACAGCAGACTCGGGCACAGCCCTGGAGGCCCACACAGTCCCAAGTCATCATGGAGCTCAGAGGCCCATGGGATCCTCTGCTTCTGCCCCTGCTGGGCAAACACCAGCAAAGAGACCCCACTTAGGGCTTGGGAGGAGGTTGGTGGCAGTCGACACCATGGGGGTCCCTCTGAGAGCGCTGCCCACTGCCCTGTGGTGGCCGTCAGCTAGTCCTCTCCCTCCCTCACCCCAGGAAGCTTTGGGGTTGGTGGGGCTTGGCTAAGCCAAACGTGTGGAGACCTCCTCCTGTCCTCTCTGTTCCCACTGTCACCCAACCAAACAGCGTCTGATCATGGGGACACATGGCACCAGAGTCCCCTGCTTTGAGTGGCAGGCAGAATTTCACAGAGGTCAGACATCAGATTTGGAATCAGCTACATCTCAAGTCACATCACTAGCTTTGCCAAGGTGACAAGTGACTTCATGTCTCTAGGCTCCAGAAAGGTGCACAGAGCAGAGGACAAGGGGACCTCCCTCCTGGGCCCTTGATGACAATGAAGCACAGCTTCGGGGCTCTGAGCCAATGCCCGGCCCCCTGGAGCCCACAGCAAATGGGAGCTGTTCTTCCACAGCGTAGGGCGCATCCTCCCCAGCGCTGATTCTTCAAGAATCGGAGTGAATATAGAGTCAGAAGACCTGACTGAGATCTGGGTCCTCAACCACCTCGCTGCTCCTTCTGTCCCTGAGCATCCCCAAGTCTCTCCGTCCTGGTCATCGTGGGCATGGCTGTCCGCCCCACTCTGTTGTGAGGATCAAATAAGACAAAGGAGGGGCAAGAGCTTTGCTCACCAAGTGCCGCGTAGCTAAGGGGAGTGTGAGCTGAGGCTCCCGCGGCCTCCGTCCCTGGGGGCAGCCCAGCCTGGCACCCGGCTCTTCCCCTCCCCCCAAGGCCTCTGGCTCCTCCCCGGTGTTGAGCATTCCTACCCTGCTCCCATCTGTGAATCTTTCTTAGATGAGATTCTAAGTCCCCTGAGGACCAACCCTGCATCTCTTGTTCTATAACCAAGTCACAGTCCATCCCACCCAGGGTGGAACGGCATTTTGCAGGGTCCACTACAGGCTCCCCTCCCAATGACCCTGGCCAGAGAGCACGGTTCCCATTCCCATTCTCTAGATGTGCAAACTGAGGCTTAGAGGAGCCGGGCAACTTGCCAGTGCATGACTTTTCCCAGGATGCATGGCAGCAATGTGAGCCGCGTCACTCTGACCCCAAGCCAAGGGCTTAGCCCCATGCAGAGTTGGGCCACTTGGACCCCAGTATATGCATTGTGCTGGGTCCCCTCTAATTTCAATTTTACACCTATAAGAGGGGACACTGCATAAGGGGTCAGGAATCATACCCCAGAGGTTCCCTTGAACCTCACGGGAGGCCCACTATTGAGCCATGTAGACGCCATCCGGGTCCTAACCCCAGCAGCACACTTCTCGGCCCGGCGACTGAGGAAGTCAAGTTTGTGTTCACCATGGTTTTTATTACCTTACGATGGTTTGGCATTTGGGGTGTCTCCTGGGCCCCTGTGGAAATTGCCCCTTCCAGGGCTGGATAGTCTCTGAAGATCATGACAACGTGCGTTCATGTCTTTTATTAGCAAACCAACCAGCCTTAGCCCCAGTCACCTCCTATCTAACACACCGAGCCCAGGCTTCCCCGGCCTGACCACCCGGGGGCAGGCACCAGGCGATGGGAGACCATCTCTGTAGCCAGACCCCACTGTGATTCTTCACATTAGCCAGTACTAAGGTGTGGCCCCAGCCTGCCTCCCCTCTCCCACAGAAACCCCAATAAAGTCTCTGGCCTGGGCTGCGTGCTACCTGTGCCTCCTAACCAAACTGGTGCGTCTCCACGCAGCATGGTGGGCCTCTTCTCTAGGGAAATGAACATAATGAAAATCTTCTTTCAATGGCATTGCTGTCTCTCTCCAGTCCTCTCCATAAGTTAAAATCCTACAGATACGTTTTAAGACAGCATCTGGTAACAGGCTGAGCAACTGTCCTTGTGAAGCCTGTGTTCTGGGAGAGAGATGGGGGCAGATGCACAGTGGCAGGCAGTGACAGAACCACAGGGAAAACAGGTCAGAAGGAAGGACTTAAAAAGCCATGGGGTGTGGAGCCTGAGGCATTGGTTGGTGGAGGATGGTGCCTCTAAGGAAGTGACATTTGAGATGTTGGTGCAGGTCAGCGGAGATCTGAAGATGTGAGGAGATGAGCAACGTGGATCCTGGGGAGGAAGAAGTGCAGAGAACATTCCAGGCCAAGGGAGCATGCTGGGTGCATGTGCGGAGAGCCTGGAGGCCAGCGTGACTGGCCCTGAGCCAGTCAGGGGAAGAAATGTAGGGATGAGGATGGACAGGTGAGGCCCAAGGACACGGGGCACCATAGTGGACTTTGGCTTTCATCCTGAGACAGGAAGCCACTGGAGATTTTGGTCATCAAACAGACAAACAAAATTCACCTTTGTCTTTCCTAATGTAGGTCAGTGATTTTCAAATGGGGACATTTTAGCCCCATTCCCCATCCTGGGGCCATTTTGAATCACCAAGTATGTGGGGAGTTGCTGGAGGCATCACGGGGGTGGAGGCCAGGGACGAGGTCGAGTGTTCTAAGATACACAGGACAGTCCCTCACAATGGCGCATCCTCTGGCCTACAGGGCCAACAGCGGGAGGTTGAGAGACCATGGTGGAGGCCCAAGGCCAGCAACTCGCTCTCAGGAGGGTAGCAGCCCTTCACACACACGGCATCTGAGTCCCCGGAGCTCTGAGTGTCCCCAGGGTAAACACCCTGCCTGAGTGTTGGCATGTCCTTCTCTACTCCAGGACTCCTTTGCTGGGACACAGTCCAGGCCACTTCCTGTGGCGTGGTGCCTGCTGTGTGTCAGCCGAGGATGATGGTCCTCTGCGCTCAGGGCCGTCAGCATATGTACGCAGCCCTGATGGGTGTGTATCCTGCGTCCTGATGTGTAATTTATTAGGCCTAATCCCTGTCTGGGAGGACCGTAGGTCTTCCCTGTAGATATCAGTGGGAGGAAGATACGCCCATTATTATTCCATCAGGACTCCACTGGGAATTCCAGCTGTCCCTCATGGGTATCACATGTCCCTTGGATGATTTAGAGTGGATGTCCTAGGGCCTCACTCCTCCCAAATCTCAGGAAAAGTATCCACCCATTTCCATAAATATGTCCCAGCCTCTTCTGATTTCCAAACTCCTTCTTTCCACGTCATGCCAACATTGGGCTTCTACTAGGTCAGATCTACAAATGTGGGGAAAGAAGCCCGGGACATTGACTGTTTTCTCAAAAATGCAAGTGACGGATTTGAAGGCTAATGTCAGCGGCAAGGTTTCCGACCTCACAACTGGTGTTTCCAGTTTCCCTCTGGAATTATCATGGAGATGGGCTGCTGGGGCCAGGTGGCATTTCAAGAATTCTCTTTCCTCCTCCAGTCCGAATGTGCAGCATCAAAGAGCAGGCGCAGAACGGCCGAGAGTCTTCACCTCTGTTCCCCACACAAGGAGTCAGCCCTCTCTCAATCGTCCGACCTTCCACCACTTCCCAAGTGCAAAGTCAGCTGTACCCAAGGTGGTGCTGAGGTCCCTGGATTCCAGTCCCCCATGCACTAAGGTCAATGGCTCATTCCACGTTCATTTCCAGGCCGTTACATCCCATAGTGTGGAGGCTGCTACCGATTGCACTTGGGAATGAACCACAGAGCTGTCTGTTCTTGATATCGAAAAGTGCCCACTGTCACCCACCGTCACCCGCCCTGCTGCAGCTGCGTTCTTCACTGTGGGAAGTGGCTGGGCCCAGGAGGGCTGTGGAGCCAGAATCTCGAATTCTAGTCCAAATGCTCCGTCTGGGTACCTGAGATCCCTCTGGTCAGCCACGTCCCCTTTCTAAGCTTCAGTCTCACTGGGCACATGGGAACCTTTGTGCTTTCTCCATTGCCTTGTGAGCAGTCAATGAAATCAGGCAGCGAAAGCAGCTTTCAAACTGCACAGGGCAGCTCGGATGCTGTGGTTCTGTCCTAATGGCTTGCGTGGCTGTGGAGAGACCAGTGAATGAGGGGAACGAGCACAGTGCCTCCGCCCCAGGTGAGCTGAAGCCCCGGGCTCAGGCTGAGCAGAGGGAGGGTCAGTGTACCGACCCTCCTCCCCCATCAGATGGGTGGGTGAGGGGAGGGGCTGGCTCCTCATGGAGGCCCATGGTCCACCTGTGCTTGGAAAGAGAATACTGTGACCACCTAAGACAGTAGTAGGCCTCCCTCCCCTTCCACCCGCCATACACAGTGCAAGAAGCAAGAAAGTTCTCACACTAAGTTCTGGAATCATTGCTGTTCAGCTCGTCAATAGTTGCCTTATAAGAACAACCTTATGCCTAAGAAGCGTTTTAAGCCTCTCTAAGCTGCAAAGATTAGAGTCGGGGTGGGAGAAGGACAGAGAAACACCAGGCCGGAGAGTGCTCGCCATGCAGAAAAGCAGACACCGCACTCGGGGTAGATCAATCCCCAAATTGGAACGGCCGGACAGGGTTCTGAGAAAGGAGAGAAGGGATCAGAGGAAGCCCCTGGGCAGAGCCCCAGCACTGAACCGAGTGTGGAAAAGCAGGCTGTGTCCTTCGCCTAGAGCTGAAGGACAGAAGACCAGCCGATGGAGGACAGACAGAGGGTGGGAGTTTCCTGGGGGGAAGCTGGAGGAAGGAGAGGAGCGGTTTCCTGGGTGCTGTCCCTGGGCTGTCCCAGCGCACGGCGTCTTCCTTTCTCAGTGGGGACCACAGCCACCATCCAAAACACAAGCAAGGGGGCAGATCCGGCCACCCTGTTCCATCCCAGGCAGAGGGACCCTCACAGAGGGCCTCAGTACCCACCGGGAAGCTGTCACTTTCGGCTGGCAGCCCTGGTTTTCGTCCCCATAACTGTGACCTTCTAGATAAAGGTAGGCTTTCCTCCCAAAGGACTCCAGTCCAGGGTGGAAGGCTGGGAACTGCGTCCGAGGGGCAGTGGGGACATGGGCCCACGAGGTTCAATGGCAGCTTGGTCAAGATTTGTACGTCTTCCCGAAAGCCCAGACGGTTTCTAAGAGGACAGCGCTGGTTTGGAGGTGTTGGTGGCTTAAAATAACAGTCGCATGATTTTATAGTCACCTCTATAAAGCCTGAACCACAGACCCCGCAGGCCCTGTCAGGAGCAGGGAGTGACAGACTCCAGTGCACAGGAGGTGTCCTGCAGAGCAAGGCTGGCCAGGAAGTGGAGCTGCAGAGCAGTGAGGAGGGAGGAGGACCCGAGGACCTCGGCTTGGCTGTGTGAAGAAAGAAGAGAAGAGGGGGAGGGGAAGGGGGAGGGAGAGGGAGAGGTGGGGAGGGGAGGGGAGGAGGCCCCTTCCCCTCTGCCCAAGGCCCTGAGGACTGCAAGGTAGACATCAGAAGAGCCTAGTGAGGGGTCAGGAGGCCCTCTGTGGGAAGGTGACCACCGGGAGGCCACCTAGGGGCTGCCCCCAAAAGACGCTGAGCTCCTTCCTCTGTCCTCCAGGGCCCGTGGGCACTGCACTGAGGGATGGACGCCTTCGTCCCTTACTGACTCCTCTCAGAGCATCTGGTCATCTCTGGGATTGATCTTCTCTGCCGACAGGTGTGTGCTGAGGCAGGATGGCAGGCGTGCTCCTGTCCAGGGTCTCAGACACTCCCAGGAGCCCGGGCGGGCGGGACTGGGGGACACGCCAGCCTGGGGAAGGAGGGACAGGGCGTCCTCAGAGATTTATCCGTAGCCTGTTCCCTCGGTTCTTACCCGGCAGCCCCCAGGCCTTCCTACCTGTTGCCATTTTACCTGTCCTTAAAAAAAAAGTGCTAATACTTTAGAAAATATAAAATATTGTAAAATGTCATCCAAGCCAGTGGGCCATATACTTAAAGAAACTTTTTAAAACTCATATCAAAGTTATATGAACACACGACTGAAAATGGGCTTCTAACGAAAACAACCCTGGGCTTCAAACCTAGAGGAAAGTGTTTGGAATTTGTCATCGCTGTTGTGGCTCTGGGGATCCCCGCCCTGTCTGCAGTGATCTGCTCCTGACTGTACCAGTTCCACACTCCCCTGCTGTCTCTGGACGTGGGCACAGGAAGACCTAGCTCACTCAGGGACCCACTCTTCTCTTCTTTCCCCTACATAGCTACGTCAGAGTTCTTAGTTCCTCTGTTGGTCACCTCTCTCTAAATAATGCATTTATATTTTTTATTATTATTATTATTATTATTATTATTATTATTACTTTATTTTATTTTGCAGTGCTAGGGATAGAACCCAGGACCTTTTGCCAGGCAAAAGCCACACCCCCCGGCCCTATATCAGTTAATTTAAAATACAGTCATGTGTCACTTAACAGGATCTGCGGAGAACAATGTCCTTAGATAATCTCACAGTTGTGGGATCATCACCGAGCAGCCTGGCTGGCCAGGTCAGTGGCTCCGCGTGATGCACACAGGAGCCGCAGTAACACCGGACATGTGAGGCCACTCCATGAAGGATATTGAGAAGGGAAAGAATGGACCTCTCTGCTGGACAGGAACGCTCTGAGGCCTGTAAGCTGAGTCCAAGGATGCAAAGGAGTGAGGCTTACAAAAGGCAGCCTTTAAGGGAGGTTCTAGAAGAGGAAAAGGAATATGCAAAGGCCCTGTGGTAGTGATGGACAGCAGGCTGTGTTTAAAGAGCTGAGAGGAGGCTGCTCAGTCAAGCTTGGCAGGCAAAATGGAGAGTGGTCCAAAGAAGGAGAGGTAGCTAGAATGCAAGCACCAGAGAAGGGCCTGGCGTGTCCCAAAAGGAGTGAGGATGTTTGTTTGTTTGTTTGTTTTTCCTAAGCACAATAGAAAGGCAATTGAAGGATCTCAACAGGGAAGCAACAGGACCCAATTTTTGCTCTGGAAGCATCCACGAGGCTGCCTTTTCCTAATCAGAGACATAGACGCCCTGTTTCTGTGGGAAGAAGGGTCTATCTTCTCTCCAGATGTCATCGCCTGTGGCTACCAAATGGCTCCGGGATCTGAAGAGGAAGGGGTGTAACAGAGGGCCACTGGAGCCAGGATGGCTGTGTGGCCACATTTAACACAGGACTCGCCTCCCAGACCCACAGTGCACCCGGCTCTGGGCGTGCTCGCCGGGCAGAAGACACAGCGGCCTGACAGTGTCTGTGCCCAGGAGTTCCACCCGGATGGGAGGCTGGTTGCAGGCAGTTCCATTTCAGTCCTCTATTAACTTATTTTTTTTATCACCTGAACTCTTTGCCGGGCTCCCTGGCTCCACAGCAGGGGTCCCCATGTGACTTCTGCCGGGATCCACCCCCACTTTCAGGGAGTGGGTTGGAGGCGCTGCCCTCCACTTTTCAAAGCCTTTCCTCTGGTCATCAGAGACAGTCTCCTCGGGGTTGGTCTCTGTGAAATGGGGGGCTTTCTCTCCCCGTGCCCTCTCCTCCTCTCCCTCCCGCCCCCACCCCTCCACTTTTCCCTCCCCTTGATGCTGAGCCATCTGTTCAAAGCAAGCCATCTCCTGGAACAGCCAGGGTGGAGCTTGTCTCCGTCAAAGCTGCGCCATCCTTCTCTGGCCCAGCTCCTTGTATCTATCAAAACTAACTGCCATGTCACCTTAGGGGTGCTTTCTCCCTTCTTGGGGGCTCAGGGCAAGACGCTGCCCCCGCCGGCATGGGCTGGCGTTCGGGACGGGGGTCGGTGGATGACAGCGAGGCCGGAGCCAACCCAGGATAGCCTCCCACGCCCTGGTGAGCAAGATGACCGTCAGACGGTGGGGTTCTCACTCTGGCTGCACCAAGGTTTAGCAGTGGGACCTCAGTGGCCTGGTTAACCTCTCTTGTGCAAGGGCCCTGTGGTAGTGATGGGCAGAAGGCTGGGCTTAAGGAGCTGAGCTTTGCAGTCCTCTATTAACTTTTTTTTTTAATCGCCTGAACTCTTTGCTGGGCTCCCTGGCTCCACAGCAGGGGTCCCCATGTGATTTCTGCCAGGATCCACCCCCACTTTCAGGGAGTGGGTTGGAGGCGCTGCCCTCCACTTTTCAAAGCCTTTCCTCTGGTCATCAGAGAAAGTCTCCTCGGGGTTGGTCTCTGTGAAATAGGGGGCTTTCTCTCCCCTTACCCTCTCCCTCCCGCCCCCCACCCCTCCACTTTTCCCTCCCCTTGATGCTGAGCGAAGGAAGAGAGTCTCTTGGGGAGCACCTTCTGCAGTTCTCCAGTCTCTCACCAGCGCCCCGCAGTGGCCAAATCCACCTGGAGGCTGGAGAGTGAGTGCAGTTCCCACCAGTACAAAGCAAGGCAGGGGGAAGGGCCGAGAGAGCCTGAGAACTGTAAGAAGGGCCTGCAGTGGGCGTGCCCGACAGAGCTTCCCACTCTGGTGCACAGTGTAGGTTGCATGTTCATAAATATAACGCACCAAGAAATAACAGCAAAGTACTTTACATTATATTCACAAAACCCTGTAAAGTCAGGAAACTAAGGCTCAGAGGGATTGATTTATCCGAGGTTGTACAGCTTTAGGGAATAATTCCAGAGCGGCTGCCCAGCCCTCCTACCTGGTGCCGGAGCTCCTGCCCAGGACACCACGAGCCCCATGCAGTGGCGTTTGTGAGTGAGACTTTTGGTCAAAACTTCCATCTGGTCACCTTGTAGTAGAAGCTGGCCTGCTCCTTCCGAAGGGCAAGCCCTGCCAAGGGGAAGATCCCGGGCAGCCTCTCTGCTTTGATTTTTTTTTCCTACACGTACATTTTAGCACTTAGAATCGCTTCCTCAGCAACAATCTAGTGCTATAGGAAAAGTAAGAGGAATCAATTGCCCCAGATAGATAGAGAGAGAGTAGCTTTGGGGAAGAAGAATATCGAATTCTGTTCTGCCTAAGAAAGTAGAAATTAGTTCCCGACAAGGCATCCAAATAAGTGCCCTCCCTTTTGCACGGTCCTCCCAAAGGCTAGAGAGGTAAGTCTGGAGAGGGTGAGGCAAAAGGGGTGGGAGCAAGGCTCGGGGTCCGCAGTACCCTCTTTGTCCTCACATCGGCCCAAGTGCAAGCCCGGCTCCAGCATCAAAGGCCAGGGCTGAGGGGGAGGTTGCAGGTATTCAGCAGGCAGGTGAGAAGCCAGTGCAATTCCTTCTTCTTTCTATTCCTTTTTGGGGGGCGTGGGGTGGAGGGCAAAGAGTGTGGGAAGGGGAGGGATGATCTCATCTCCTGTTTTATAATGAAGCCCTGGGCCCAGAGCAGCGGGAGGCAGGGCTCTGCCCCCTCCCCCAGGCCTCCCACCTCTGAATCCTATCATCACCCTGAGGACTTAGTCCAAAGGGAGAATCGATATGGGACCCAAAAAAGCAGGCGAGAGAGAGCCAGGAACAGAAGGCGAAGGTCAGAGGCTGGCCCATGCTGTGTTCCCAGAGGCACCTATGACGTGGACCCCGTGGGTTAAAAACCAGTGCGTCAGTCACCCACTTTTAGATATCAGGGGGACTCTGGATTCCCGGGTCCTTTTGAATACACTAACCTGGCCACCTAGACCTGCGTCCAGGATGCTGAGGCTGGGTGCGCCCTGTAGCTGAGCTCTCGCCCCTGTCTCCACCACTGCCTAGTGATCCCCACCCCAAGTTCACGGCCGTCCTCGCCATCCTCCCACCATTCTCCCTCCTCCCTCGGGCTGCTCATTTCAAATGACCCGCCTGGCCCCTGCAGACATCTGCATTTGCAGCCCCAGCCTCAGTGGCCTGGGACTTTGTTGCTTCTGTCCCTGCCACTTGCCTGTCCCCTGCCCTGGTCCTACTCTGCTTCCTCTGCAGCCTCCCTGAGGACAGGGAAGGCACTTGCTGTCCTTTGAAAACTCCGGGCCCCTCCCCGGGCAGCCTTAGCCCAGGCTCTGGCCCCTGCCGGGCTGGTCTTCCTTGGCTTCTTGTAGCTACTGATTTTAGTCCCCCTACTGGTATCTTTTTAATTACCTGCCACAACAAACGACCACACTCAGTGTCTTAAGCAACACAAGTTTATTCTTGTGTCCTTCCGTGGCCATGGGTCTGACGTGGGTCTCGGCAGATGAAATCAAGGTGTCTGCAGGACTGCAGTCCTCGCTGACCTCTCTTCTCTTGCCAGCTGTCAGCTGAGGGCCGTTCCTCGGCTTCGAGAGGCCACCCACATCTTGACGCGTGGCCCCCTTCCTCCCTCTTCAAAGTCTAGGCTCTCACCCTTTGAATTTCTCCCTCTTTTTCTCCCCTCTCATCTCTCTGACCCAGTCGGGAAAGGCTTTCTGCTTTCTCTTTAGGACTCGTGGCTTTAAATAATCCAAAATAACATTTCCATCACAAGGTTTATATCCTCAATCGCACGGACTGAGTCCCTCTTGCCAAGTGAAGCTGGGGGTTCAGAGGCTCCAAGGGACGGGGCCTTGCGCCTTTGTGGAGGGGTGGGGCATGGTGTCATCGATCTCCCCACCCGTTTGTCCCTCCATTCGTTCTATTAATACCTTAGAGACCCAAATCAAGTCTCACATTTTCTAAAAAGCTCTGCTTAACCATTTCTCTCCTAAATCCCTGTGCTGTGTGGCATTGAGAGTGTCACTTATCTTTCTGTTTCTCGTCCCCGGGGGTGGAGGGGTGGACTGATGAACTTCAAACAGCCGCCCCGAGAAGCCCTGATCTTGTAGCATTTACCAATCTACGTTTTAAATATTCCCAGGGGATTGATTTCAAGTGCCCATGTGATGTTCCCCGAGTGGAGTTGGGCTGAGCCAGCCTCACTCCACGGCCTGCGCGCAGAACCGGGAAACTACTGCCCGATCCAAGTATCACTGGTGGATTAATAATCTCCCCAAATCTGAAAACCTCCTGACAGCTCTCCATTACCATCTCCCACATCAATGTTCCAGACACCTCTGGAAGCACATCTAAACCCAAAATGAGCTTAGCCTCCAGAAAATAGATGGTTTCTTTCTAGCAAATACTCGAGGCGGGTGCATAACGGGTTCTATTGTGATTTCTTCAGGTGCCTGCCAGGAGGCATCCAGTGGAGAATGTCAGCTTTGGAAAGAACACAAAGTACACAAATGCGCTTCACCTGCACTGTGTGTGCTCCCTGGGGCTGGGGAAGGTCCTTCTTTTAGGCAGCTGTGAGAAGAGAAGCAGCCGCCACTGGGTGCTGGCCACCTGGGAGGCCCGTGCCAAGACCCTCACGCCTGTGACCAGTTAGATTGGCCTGTTATCCCAGAGGGTTGAACAACCAGTCCCAGGTCATTGTACTAGAAAGTGGAGGCCCTCAAGACCCAAGCTCCAAACATCCCAGCCCCGTTGTTCCTGCCCTTGACCTCCAGGCCAGGAGATGGGCTCGCTGCAAAGATCTGGGTGGAGCCAGACCCACGGAGCATGAGCAATCGAGGGAGGCCTCGCCCTCTGAGAATCAGTTCCCCTTGACCAGAGCTCCCTCTATTTACTGGCTATTGCTGCCCCTTCTGTTGACTTAGCGCTAGGGACAGAGGTCAACGCTGACCATCTGAATAGACTCAGACCTGATTGGGGGACCCACCATCTCAGGGGCTGCTATGGCTTCCCACGCCCCTTTCTCCTTCCTTTCCCCCTTGAGATCTCACGTAGCCCTAAGGTGAATGCATTTCATTCAGCGGACAATTATTGAGCACCTACTGTGTGCCACATGTTAGAGATTCAAAAATGAGATTAACAGAGTCTTAGACCCCACTTGTCCCCAGGGGTGGCACATCAGGCCTGAGCCATAAAGATGAAGATGCCACAGGAGACCTCAGGACACGGAGCTGACTCTGACTCCTAGGGGGAGAGCCTCAAGCCAAGTTCTCAAAGAGGAAGAGCAGAGCTGCCCAAGCCCCACAAGTGGAGGGGACTCTGTCTGGGGAACCAGGAGGGGGAACAAATGAAGGCCCCGGGGCTTGGGGGTGGGAAATGGCAGTGAGGAACAAGCGGGTGGGGACAGGGAAAGCCAAAGCCACCAGGGGCCCGATTAGCATGGCCTCTCATGTTCATGAATGGGGCTGGACTTTGTCCCAAAGGCAATGAGACAGTGTGGGCAAGTTTTAAGCAGAGAGTGACACCCCAGGGTGGTGTGTCTCCTGGCTCATCCGGCACAGCGAAGGCTGGGTTTGTGGGTCAGGCTGGGACTGGGGGCTACTGCACCGTCCAGGCAAGGGTGCCCAGGGCCTGCGCCACAGGCTTGGAGGGAGGGTGGGGCTGAGAGGGCCCAGGTGAGAGCCTTCAGCAGGTGCACAGCAGGTGAGCTGCTAGCACAGGACCCCTGCGGGGATGCCTGCCTGGGGCTCAGCTGGTCCCTGGGAGCTGGAAGATTCAGCAGGTCAGGGGGCAAAGTGACTCCAGAGGACAGGAACGACTCAAGGCCAAAGCCACCTGTCACTGGGCCAGCTGATAAGCCCCGGCCACACAAACACCTGTAGAAGGGGCTGCTGGGCACAGGGCATGGTGACAACACACAGGTCCGTACGCAGCAGTTCAGGGAGCTGGATGATCAGCAGCGGCAAGGAAATAGCAAAGCCTTCTGTCTCGGGAGGCTGCGCCGCCCTGAATGTCCACTCTAGGCCTCAGGCCGCCAGCCTTTCTGATTCTTTTATCTTTTTAGGCCACGTCAAAGGTGCCTCTCTCACACTTGAATCAACCCTCTGGCTGAGTATTGCTCACATCGTCAATAAAGTGTCTTTCTAACATCCCTTATGCTAATGAGCTGAGCCCTTGGTGCAACCTCAGAGCAGGACAGGAGGCCCGGCCATAGACAACCTGGAAGCAGACCACCTGGCGAACACTCCAGAGCTCCTCTGTGCTGCATGGCTCCAAGCACCTTGACCTTTGCCCATCTTAACCCAGGCAGTGGCACCCCTTATAAGGTGGAGACCAACATCATCCCCATGTCACAGGTGAGGGAACTGAGGTCCAGAGGACCATAGGTGAGGTCTGTCCTCTCATCTCCAGCCAGTCTCAAACCCTGTGCTGGGCATGCAAGAAGCATATGTTGGTGGCAGGGGACAATCACCCAAGTGTCAGCTGGCTTTCCGGAGCCCCCAGAGGCTGGGGTGTGGCTAAGGATGGGTCAGCCAAGAGCTGTCCTGTCCTGACTGATGGCACCCATCTTCTTCCTGGGCTTCCTCCAATTCCCATGCACCCTGTGAGGCTGGTAGTCGACCTTGGCAAGGACCCGGGTTTGCAGGTATCTGTGGATTTGCCTGTTTGGGCTTTTCTACATAGAGACAGTCTCTATGCATCTTTGGATGCCCTGGTACCCAGCACACAATGACTTCTAGAACAAGGGAACGGTTGGATGATTCAGTGAGAGGAGTCTCACAGTTCTGTGTGTGTGTGTGTGGGGGGGTGTTGCTCTTTCTCCACTGTTGTCTAACTTCTTTCATATAAATTTTATTGATTATCATGCCAATTTGGAGAAAGATATATAGTCTCCATAAGGTATTAGGAATAAAACAAGCACTGGAATAGAAAGAGAGGAAAAATAGATTAAAACAAATCAAGTATTTACTCTGTGTGGGGCACATTTGCACATATCATCCCATTAATCCACACAAAACTTAGGTAAGATAGACTCAGAGAGGTTAAGCAACTTGCCCAAGATCGCTCAGCAAGTAAATGGCATTTCTTTGGGTTCTAATGCCAACCCAGGCTCTTGCTAGCACAGCGCAGAGGTAGTATGCAAATGTGCTTAGGGAAGGTGGCCATGCCTGGCAGTGTGTAGAACTACATTTTAGAGAGGCCCTCAGAGGTCTCCCTTCCCTAGAAGCAAAAGGGCTTTTGAAAATATCACAGCATCCTGTATTCAGAAAGCCGACAAGTCTAGACAGAAAGAGACGCCCAAATCTCAAGATCCCTTCTGTTTCAGGTATTCTATTACGTGGGGTGGGGGCAGGTGCTTTCCAACATGCAAAACGTATGCAGAATTTTATTCAAAAATGTTTAATAAATCAAAGACGCACTTAGAACAAGAAGCATCACACAGCCCAGGTGATGGCTGTTTGTGAGGCTGGAGATCCAAGGAGGCAGACTGTGTTTCCGCAGAACTGATTGATGGGATGGGAGAAATAGGGGGAAATGTGTTCTCCCTGCCATAGACAACCACTGAACAGAGGAAATTAAAATGCCGGAGTGAAGATTGAAGCCCCACTGAAAGATTAAAGAAA
Source organism: Marmota marmota marmota (assembly GCF_001458135.2). Lineage (NCBI taxonomy): Eukaryota > Metazoa > Chordata > Mammalia > Rodentia > Sciuridae > Marmota > Marmota marmota. Next base: position 17,151,863 of record NW_025999999.1, read on the forward strand.
AGAAGCAAGAACAAATGGGCAGATTAGTCATTGTGTGAAGATTGCTAAGGTGTTCAGCTCACATTGGGCTGGGTCGCACTTGGGGTTGGCAGGGTGTGTGGTGTCAATAGTTTTTCTGACTTTCCAAATCTCCTGCATCGAAAAATTCAGAATGACCAACGGCAGGAGCCAGGGCCCACGTGATAAGAAGAGTCACTTTGAGTCCTGAATCCGTAGCTTGGCTGTGAGCCCCTGCCAGTGGAGGGGATCTGTCCCTGATCCAATATGGCTGCCCACGGTGCTCTCTTTCATCCATCCACCCATCCACCCACCCATGCACCCATCCACCCATCCAATAAATATTTATTGCTGCTTACTCGATACAAGGCCCTAAGCAAGGGATGAGGATTCAGCAATGACTATGACAGACACGGTTCCGTCCTTATGGAGAACAGTGCATGGGTGATAGAGTCACAAAATGAACCTGGAGAAATAAACAGAGGTCAGATCCAACAGGGTCTCAGTAGGAATTTGGGTTTTGTTCAAAGTGCACAGGGAAGACAAAGAGTTTTAAGCAGGTGGGTGACGTAATATGGTGAGTGCTACTGGATCTTGGAGAATGGACTCAACAGGAGGCAGGGGGCCAGGCCGGAGATGGGTAGCAAGCGTGGAAGGTGCTGGAAGGATCTGAGCTGCATTCTGGAGATGGAAACCTGTCCGTGATTTGAACTGGGGGAGGAGGAGGAAAGGAAGAGATTAATGACGATTTCCAAGTTTCCCACTTGAAAAGACATGTGTGCCATTTTCTAAGATGGAGAGATGTCACAGAGGTTATTCATTCCTTCTGTCCTCCAGCAGGTGTTGCTTGAGCACCTACTGTGTGCTGGAGGAGCACCTACTGTGTGCTGGAGACACACCACCTGTGAGGAAGAGAGTAGGGATCATGGCTCGTCCAGACTCCGGGCTGCCAGCAGAGGGGCACCCTTCCGCTGGCCATGCTGAATAGCCATATGGCTCAAATGAGATCTTCACTGTCTCTGTGGGATGCCACATCCTGTTTACCCAACTCCAATCCATGCTCAGCAGCTTGGAAAAAAAAAATTCAAAATTGACCTGGGATTGATCATGAGGGGAAAAAAAACTTCATTTTTCCTGTGAAATGGACGTATGTCTGATGTCAATGGTGCCCAATGGTCCGGTTTCTCCATTTCCTTTGGCCAGCAAGGAGCACGGCTCTATCCTAAATCTCAGGTTCTCACTGCCTAGGGTTCATGTCTTCCATAATGGCCTCCTAGTTCTCTCTCGATATTGATTAGTCAACTAAACATCTGCCGTCGTCTGCCCTGTGGACCAGCCTGGCCGTGTTCGTGCTTCAGCCGTCTGTGATGAGCCCATGGACGGCTGGAGATGTTTGCTCAAGGCCTGGCCGAGTCATTCAGGCTCCTGAGTTGGCACTTGACCTGCCGGATGCAGAACCAACATCCGGCTCAGGGGTGGGGCGGGAGCTGCGCTGCTCCAGGGGTGGCCCTCTTCCCAGCCACCCTTTTATTCAGCTGCCAGGTGGGGTAAGGTCATGGCCCTCAGCTGAGCTCCTCTCTACCTGTTGCCCTTAGAGAGCTGCCCACTGTCACGGGCCTGCCGTGAGGGTAGCCCATGTCCAGTGAAGAGGCCATCCCAGGACAGAGGCCCAGCCCTCTGGGCTCAGGGCATCCCAGCTCCGGAACTTTCCACAGGATGGACTCTGTCCTGACTTCCCAGCAACCCGACTCCTCCTCTGCTCAGGGCCGCCCGCCTGCCTCCTGGGGGAGGACTGATGGGAAGAGGCCACATCCTCCCGCACACCACCGAGCAGCTCTGTCCGTTTCCCAGGAAACCCAACCTAGGACAATAGTGGCTGCGTTGCTGGAAGGACGTGATTGCTTTAATAAACACTAGCCACTTGCCACCCACCCGACAGGGAACAGTAAGGAGGAGGAGGAGGAGATGGCATTGTGGGGACAAGGGGCCGTCCTTGCTGTTAGATGTGTTTTCTTCAATAAGAACCCAGGTGGCCTTGCCCTAACAGGGGAGCCCACGCAGGAGAGTCAGAAGGCCTTGGCTTCAGTCAGAAGACTCCAAATCCTGGCGGTGCTTCAAGCTATGTGACCATGGACAAGTTATTTAACCTCTCTGAGCTTCACTTTAATTTAAAAAATGGGCCAAATTGCCTTGCACAGTCGTTATGAAGAGAGATGTGAGCTCAGGATTACAGGGGTGCCTGAATCCCAGAAGCTGCCCAATAAATTCTGGCTTCCTTCATAGGCCGGGGCAGGCTGGTGCCCTCCAGGTCAGAGGATGGGCTGTGCCACACCAGGTCTCCAGCGCAGGTGGACACACTGACCTGGCTGGGGGCCTGGGCAGAGTGGGAGGGGTCACACACACACACACACACACACACACACACACCTGTGCCAGGCTGACAAGGTCTTTCCACTGCTCCATTCTCCCCAGGGGCCCTCAGAACAATGGGAAAGAGCAGGGACATTTTCCTGCACACTGTCTTCTCTGATCAGAGGTGGCTTTAGGAATTTTCCAGCAGACCATCCACATGACCCAGTGAGGCTCCTTTTAGGGAGATAACTGCACGTGGCTTTACCAGCTAGAGCCCTGCTAGGCACAGAGTAGGTACTCAATAAACACAGAATGAATGACTAAATGCTCTTTGGTCCCCCACCCTACACAGACTCTAGCGAGGCCTAGAGGGAAGGGGGGCATGTTTCCTGGGTACACTCTCTGAAGTGGCGCTATCACATCAGTCCAGAGCCCTGAAGAGGCCATCCCAGTACAAAGGCCCAGCCCCCTTGGCTCAGGGCATCCCAGTTCCAGAACTTTCCATGGGATGGACTCTGTTGTGACTTGTCCAGTACCCCATCAAGTCACGCAATGCTCTGCTGCATCCAGGTGCCATTCTGTAATAGTAGGTAGGGGTCTGTAAACTGCNTTTTTTTCACTTTAAGACAGGGTCTCACTAAGTTGCTTAGGGCCTCACCAAGTTGCTGAGGGTGGCCTTGAACTTATGATTCTCCTGCCTCAGCCTCCTGAGCTGCTGGGATCACATGCGTGCACCACTGTGTCCATCTGTAATTATAGTTTTAATGGACATAATCATGCCTATTTGTAAAAGTATGTCCTGTGTCTGCTTTTGTGGTACCATGGCAAGATGTGCAAAGTTGCAACAGAAATTGTATTTACTCTCTGGGACTTTTAGGAAAAATTGGCTGATCCTGGTTCTAAAGAAGCCAAATAAGACAAGAATCCTTGCCAAGAAGGTGATCGTTCCTTTCCCTGTTTGCAGACTAGACCCACTGGGCACCCTTTCCTCCCTGTGGGGGCTCTGCAAGCCCAAGCCATAGAAAGCCCTCAGTGATGTCAAAGCCAGTGAATCTGCAAACCTCTGCTCCCCGCCAGCAGCTGCGTGAAGCACCCTGATCCTCTCATGCACGCCTGTCAATAATACCACAGGGCAGGAACTCTATCAGCCCACTTTACAGTTGAGGAAACCGAGGCTCAGAGTGGGAAAATGACCCAAAGTAGGTGCTCAATAAACGCATACAGAATGAATGACTAAATGCTCTTTAGCAGGGATATGGCGGGATGGGAACTCAAGCCCGGGTCTGTTTTGAGTCTGGGCTGCTGGCCTTGGGCACCCCTTTCTGCTGCCTGCCCCCACACAGAAGGAAGAAGACTGACTTAAAGTCAGACACGACACACATTCTTTCAGGCCCAGCAAGGGGTTGCTGTTAGAACAATCCCCAGCCCAGTGCATCAAAAGGTGGGTCTCTGGCCAGGGTACCATGAGGACGCCATTCCTGAGGGTGGAGAATAAGCCCACTAGAAAGCCAGGCTGCACAGGAGCTCTGTTCAGCAGTGTGTAACCCGACACGTGGGAAACGGCACCCAGAGCACCCAGGGAACAGAGGATGGGCAACCGTCGAAACCCCCCAGGGAGGAGCAGACAGGCTCTGAGTTTGCATTTAAGCCCAAGAGACCCCCGTAGGTCTGTTCCATCTCCCCAGATAAAGACATATTGCCTGACAAGCCACCCCCTCTGTCCTTCTGGATCAGAAGGATTAAGTATCCTTTAGAGAATTCTCTCCTTTAGGACCAAGAATAGGAGTTGATTCAATTTCACATTGTCAGGATGACAAAACTTTAGGGAAATAAGAGACAACGGGCGGGGGGGGGTGTGCTTGGAGCCACTAAAAAAGAACAAAATCGTTCCCTTTGTGCTTGAAATAAAGGGAGATTACATGTCAGGAAATTAATCCAGATCACAAAGCTGAACAGCCAACCTGCCCGGGCCACTTCCTGTGGACACAGGAAGAAAAGCCTCTGACCTGTTTTCTGGGAGTCTCTCCCCTGAGCCAGAGGCCACTAGTACATGAGGTGATGGGGGGAAAGAGACACCTGGTCACACGAGGGGTTCAGTGGCAAGGCTCACCCGAACATGGCCACAAATGGGTTTTCACTGCCTGCCATGCAGGAGCCGTGAGAGCCGGGGAAGCAGCCAGGACCTCTGTGCGGGCCCTGACCTCTCCTCTGTGAGCAGATGAGCACCAGCATCCTCAGCCACGGGAACCACCCTGGGCCCTCACCATCCCTGTCTGCGGAAACCTTCCACCGCCAGGATTTCCGACCCACACCTGGCTCTTTTCTCTTTCATAGTTATCAGTAGCTGAAACTAACTAGTTTACTCTTTCAGCCAGAACTTGTGCTCCTCAGAATGAAGTTCACGTTGGCTCCCTACAGCCCTCTGTTCCAATGCCCAGCTCACAGTAGCCCCTCAGCGGGTATTTGAGAATCTTAACATCTTATTCACCAATAAGTGGAAGGATGCTCAAAATTTTTATAAAGGCTTTTTTTTTTTATGTCCTGTTTTCACATTCGTTGGCTATGTGGTCGAAGGCATCCTGGTTAAAAAATGTCCAGCTGTCACTTTAATAAAGTGGTTTTGTTCATTTCATCCAACATAGGTTTATTCAGCCTCTGATCAAGTGCTGGGCAAGTACTTGGTGTCTAAGGTGGGAATCCAATGCCTGATCTCACAAGCTTTCCGTCTGATGCGGACAGTGTGCGAACAAATATCAATGAAGTAGCACCAGCAATGCATCATCACAACAGTGATCAATGCTGGAGGGAAAACACAGGCGTAGTTTCTGAGGAAGTAATGTTTGAGCTACTACCTAAAAGATGCATGAAGTAGGTGAGTTGACGAAATTGAATTTCTCAGGAATGAATAAGGGCAGAGTTAGGGTTGGGGTAAGGATTAGGGAAAGGTTAGGATAAGTTACTGAAGAACTTTCTAGAAAAAGGGACCAGCATGTACATGTGTTATAGGGGTCAGGTGGATGTTGATCAGAAGGGAGTCCATGGCTGCCTAAGATAGGGCGGAGACAAGAGAACAGGAGAAAAAAACGAACTGAGGGTTATTTAGGCAGTAAAGTGGCCTACTTGGTCCTTCAAGACCCACTTGGTTGCTGGGACATTGACTTTGGCTTTCTTCTGGGCTGGGACGTGAGGGGTCCTCACAGCTCGCAACCTGATTTCCCAAGGTGGGAGCAGCCACCGAGCAGACTGTGTGCATGTGGCAGAGGGGATTGACAGAAGTGAAAGGGGCAGGCACAGGTGAGACGTGGTTCAGAAGTGGGCAGCATTTCAGAACCCGAATTTAGAACTCAGGTCTAGAGAATTCCTGGAGCCTCTGTATAGATTACTGTGGGCAGTCAGGAGTTTCTAGGAGCTCAAGATCACACCTATTAAGGAGATCAATTGTGTCCACATGAACCCATGATTAATAGGGAATCGCTTCTTTATATAGGCCTACCTGCAACCTTGTCTAAACAAGGAACAATTGTCCCCGAACCGGAGCACCATGTTTTATCCTCTCCTCTTCATCAAAGAATGACTCCAATGAAAGGGGGGAAATAATTAAAAAGCAAAAACCTTACATAATGAGATTTAAAAGAAAACTTTTAAAGCCAACAAGCGACTGTGGGCAACACTTCAAAGGACCCAGAATCAATGTTTGTCAATAGCAGTTTTGCAGCTTTTAATTTATCTTTCATGAATATAAAGTGTGATGTTATTAGGAGCCCATCCAGGCCTTAATTCTGTTTGAGATTTGAAGAATCAGAAATCTATCAACCTTCTCCCCCAGTCAGCAATGGAAGCCACCTTGGCATGGCCTCTCCTGGTCTGGAGTCTATTCATCCTGTGGCTGAGATGCATAGATACAACTTCAGCTCTCTGCACTGAACCCTCAAGTGCACCCAGGAGCTAGGGGGCTCTTTATCTCAGCCCCTTTCTTTGGAGACTTTTCTTCCCAGAAGAGAAACTACCCCATGACTCAGCCCAGCCCCAAAGTTACCATTTGTTTAATCAAGATAGTTGGTTTGCAAAACATTAAACAGTATTTGATGCCTAGTTAATAATTTGCATCCTCTTCATTTGTTCCTGAATCCTTGGGGACTGACATTTTTCCCCCCTCGAGGCAAAGACAACCAAAGAAACTGCATCAAGAGCCAAGCCCAGGCCTTCAACTGCCAGGATGTCGCCCAGGAGGCCTGCCTTCCATGTTCTGCTGTTAACTGTTCTTGTGGGAAAGTCAGCCGTCGGGGTAAGTGTCCTTTTCGAAGGTCTACAGTCAAGGGATCCTGAGGTTATTGGGAAGACGAAACCAGTTGTGCAGGGAGTGAGGACAGACGTTAGTTGGGAAAGGCAAACATTGCCAAATTGAGTATGTCCTGAGTCTGAGAGGCCTTGGCACGGGCTGCTAGTCCAGGGTGACATGCGTCTGACTTGAGCCCCCTGGGAGCAGAGCCTCCGTGAAGCATTCCCACAAAGGAGCAGGGGGAAGAAAATCCGCTAAGGCACCGGTTGTTATCTGGCATGGATCTCGGAGGCCCTGCTGAGAGGCCACCGAGAGCCAGAGACTCTCTCCCCGGAACAGTCTGCTAATGTGCTGGTGATGACACACCCAAGTTTCCTGCCTTTAGGAGCCATCACTGGGATTGGCCCTAGAGAGGAATCCTGCTGGCTGCAATGGTCCTGGCAAAGGATTTGCTTAGATGGGTTAGATTTGGGGAGAGGCTCCGTGGTGGGTACTTTTTCTCCTTTTTCTCCATGACCACAGTGGCTGGGGCAGAGAGGATGACCAGGGGCCAGAGGGAAGTTGAAGAGCGTCAGGCAGGGAAGTCCCATCAGAGGGTCTTGGACTGGGGACTCAGAACCTTTGGGATGAGATGAGAGGTGGAGATGTTGGCCCCTGCCTGCCGTGTGCTGTTGTGGTCCCAGGGTCAGCTGGATCTCTGCAGGCAAGGGCAAGGGAGCCTTCAACAGAGGTGGACCTCCTGGAAGTTCCCTGCAGGACGTGGGCTGAGGCATGAGTGTGGCTCTGGGTCCAGGGGTGAATCTCAGCTTGGCCCCTCTGTGGGTAAGGAATGTGGGGCCAGGAACACCATCTCTCTGAGTCTCAATGTTCTCGCCTGAGAACCAAGTGCTAATCTCTCACAGATTTGGGGAAGGTCACAATTAAATGAGGTCATAGATGAGACTTTCAATAAATGTGAGCTCTTTTTTTACTTAAAATTTCCAGAATGAACACAGCTTCCCTATAAAAATCAGAGAACATTCTCCTCTACTGGGGAGCGGGTGGAAGAGAGTGGGCAAAGGGTAAGAACTGAAGTAACAGCTGGAACCTCTGTATCTTATTAAGTACCTTTGCAGCTGACGTCCCATTTCATTCCAAAGAGTGCTTCCTGAAGGAAGCAGATTAAATTACAGGATTTCTCATTAGCATGTTTTTTAGACAACAGATTTGCCTCCTCCTCAGTAAACTCTGCTCAGACACCTCTCTTAGCCACATAGTCAGCTGCCAAGTGACTTTGGTTTCTTTTCAAATTATGACCCAAGCATGAGCAGTGGCTGCAATTACAGATTGCTATCAGCCCCTCTGCATCATTTGATTGCTTGTTGCCAGTCTGGGCCCAACACATGGCAGAAATCCCACAGGTCTACAGAAAGATGGTGGAAATTATCAGAGGCTCCTGAGAGGCCTAGAGAAAGTACCAGTCGGAAGGAATTAAGCCTAAAGTTTGCAGGCAAGGAGAAGGGCTGATGCAGTCTGTTTGAAGTTCACAGAAAGGATAATGGTCCCGAAAAAAATCCCTTTTTTGCAAGCCCCAGTGAATTTTTAGGGTTAGCGATGAAATTATAAGTCAATAATGGATAAAAGAGAAAATATGAGAGATAGCCTTCGGGCAATGAGCTTAGTCAATTCCAAAGAGAGGACTCAGGCTTTGGAATGTTTTCTTACCCAGATGTGTGTCAGACAGGTGGTCGAGAAGGCGGCTCAAATTCCACAGGCCAGTGCATGGGCATCCAGAGGAAAGTGGCCAAGGCACTCAGATGCTTTGGAGAGTTTGGGGCATCACTGGGGGACAGAAGCCACAGAGCCAGATGGGCTGGGTGGCCTCTCCCACTCTTGTAGTTAAAAATAATAACCAACTTTATCCTGGAAAGAGGAGTCCTGAGTGCTAGGGCTGAGGTTTCTGCAGATTAGTTCATTTCCCACAAGAATCTTAAGTAGTAGGTATCGTCCTTGGTCTCATTTTACAGATACGGAGCAGGATGACTTGGCTCCAAGTCACAGAGCTGGGAAGTGGAAGAGCTGAGCTTTAGATGACAGGCCTTGGGCCCTGGCTAAGCGTGAGACCTCTTTGGTCCTCATCACAGGATGACAATCCACTCTATAGGTACCGAGGCTCTTAGAACACGGCCCATTGCTGGGTGGAGGGTAATGGGTTCCATATGCTGCTGAAATTCTGAAGCAAGGCATTCGCAGGATCTGTGATTGCTGTCCACTGGGAAGACCTTTGGGCACTCTCCTGTGAATTGGGTCACATGGTGAACATGCTGTTAACTGCTCTTTGGGATCGTCTTTAGCTTGGATTTTAACTTCAATATCTGCTCATCAAAGAGCTATAGGTCAAGTGTCATTGCTGTGAACTCTGGGACACCCTTCCCAGGCCTTCCTGATCTGGTCTAGATTGGTTTTTCCAGAATTATCAGTTTTGAGCACCTAAACCCAGCATAGATGAGTGCGTGAGCCCTGCTCTCGGGTTAGAAATAAGTCCTGTGATGCTCAACTACTTTGCCAACCAGGACTGGGACACAGGCCTGTCCAACTCCTCATCCATCATGGGAGGCCCACTTGATTGTAAGAATGATGGGGACTGTCCAGAAACCTCATTCTACTATAGTTCTTGGGGTCATTTAGGGCACACTGGGCTGGCTGCAATGGGATTTGTCCTCTTGCAGGATCAGAAGCAAGAGAACAGTGCTCGTGGGCCTGTCCTGTTTATCTCAGTCCAGTCCCAGAGAGAAGCAGAGACAATGGCATTTTCTGTCCCTGACAAAGGGGTCTTCAAATTAAAATGCCTGCTTGCTCACATTTCTGGGCTTTTTAAATCCCGGAACTCTAGAATCTTCCCAGGTAGAGAGCTGCAGAAACGGCTACATCAGCCAAGGGTTGTGACTTGGCCACCCGGAGTCCATTCTGCTCACAGTCCAGGTTTTATTTGGCAGGTAGAAGGTCAGCCTGCTGAGTGCTCTAGTTTTCTTTTAGTTGCCAGGCAGCATTGGAAAATCAGAACATTTCTTAACGGACACAGATCTCTGAGTGTTTTGAAAATGAGACATTCTGGAGACACTGGACTCACATTCATACACTGCACCATGAAGGGAGGAGCAAGCGTTCTGAAGCACGAGTCTCCAGGTCCTGTGGTCCCTCCACTCTCTGTGCCCTTCCCACAGATGTGCGTGATCTGCCTGGTTCTGTCACGAGAGAGAGAGAGAGAGAATGAGAAAACATGCTTGTCTGGTTATTGCTCAGAGATGCTGTGGATGTCAAAGCATTGGAGCCAGACTGGGATGGCCAAGCAGCCAGGCCCAGCATCTGATTGATTCAAGCTCCCAAATCTTCATGGGCTGCAGGAACAAAATAAGGCCTTTGATGGGCAGATGTGAGCCAAAGTCTCAGCTCCCCAGAATGCCCATCTCGTTCAGAACCTAGAAGAGGCAGAAGAGGTGGCCCTTTCTCTTGGATTCCACGTACTCTTCCCAAAAAGAGAAGGATTGAATTTCACCGCAACTTCTCCTACATCTTTTTAAAAAACTGATCCGAAGCACGAGTCCAGCTCATTAGCTTTGGCAGTGTACACTGGTATTTAGGGAAATCAGGTCGCAGGAAATCACATGTGTGTATAGGCACAGACACATTTACATTCTGAATTCATTAGGGTTTCCTAAATGCAAAAGCAATTTTGCTGCCACAGAGAAACAGCATGGCAGAATACTCGGCAGCCGGGATTTTAAATAAAACATTGCTTTTTCTTCATAATTAATATAATAAGGTTTCCTGGCTTAGGGCTTGGCAAAGATCCCAGGGAAAATAGTGGGGGGAGGGAGCCGGTGTGATGTGCCTGTGACCTGACAAACAAGTTCCAGGAAGACTTTGCACTGAGTGAGCGCTCCTCAATCTGCCCCTCCCCCGGGGTGCACTCAGCAATTTGCAAAAAATAATACAAATCATCATCGACATCAATGGCTAACAATGGTATCAATAACAGCAGCAATCAATTTTAAGTCTTTATCCTATGCTAAATACTGTGTGTTTTATGTTTATTATCAGACTGAGGCTTTCCAACAAGTCCAGGAGGTAGGGATTAGTGTCCCTCTCCTCTCACAGATAAGAAACCGCGCCACAGAGAAGTTCAATAATCCATTCAAGATGGCGCCCTGGCAGGTTACAGATAAACCCATCTGCCCAATGCCAGTGCTCTTAACCACTGTGGCATGGATCCTCTCACCGGACCCTGCCAAGGACTGTGGGACTGTTCAATGTGGAACCACGGGTGTCAGACGGGGCAGTGGCCTCAGACTCCTGCTTACAGCAGGAGATCAAGTTGATCCCACCTGAAGGCTCCTCAGGGGTCCTGAAGCTTTCTTTACCTCTGACCCTGGAAGGATCAAGTCTTGCCAGTTAACCAACCAGTTAGGTCAGTGTTTGTCATGAATGAATCCCATCTTGAAAATTTTTACCACAGCCCCAACTAGTTTCCCATACTTTTGTTAAACAGACTCCCCTTTTCTCCATCTATACTGACTTACTTTTTAAAGGACAGTGTCTTTACCATTAATGGAGAACCAAACAAAACACAGGGACGTGCTGAATTCTAGCTGGCTGTCCTCAGGCTAGAGCCCTGCCCTGAAGCCTGCTTCTCCTTGTCGGAGAGCAGATCAGCCAGGGATGGAGGATGGAGACGCACCAGCCACCCGAGTCTCTCCCTGAGGTGGACCTGGGATGGTTGACGGTAACTTGAGACTTGTTCAGACTGCATTTCAGTGTCATTTCATACCCTGGCCAGGCACCACCTAAATCAACTCAGGGACCAGCAACGGGTCACCTGCTACAGAGTGGAAGACAGCTTTGGTGGTGGAGCTGGTGTCCAGCAGTGGGCACTTACTTTGCTGAAGCCCTGGGTGGTTTGCTGAAGTTACCTGGCCAAGCAGGTTAATGTGAGGGCTCCTGTCCGTGGAGGACCCAGACTTGGCCTACTCTTTGTTTTATCTTCTCATTGGTGCATTATCACATCCAGAAATGAGGGCTCATTTTTCTCCAGTCTCCACCCTGGAAGGGCTCACTCCCTCACTTTTAGCCCCACCTCTTCCTATTTGACCCAAGTCCCTGGGATGGCCCATTTGTACAGATATTTCTCACCTAGTGCCCACCTGAAGAGGGATCCCTTGCAAGTCCTGTACTTGCCCTGAGAAACAAAATGCTCTCAAATAAGAACCTCAGAGTGGGTAAGGGAATTCTTATTTTTATAATCGAGGAAACTGAGGCGTGGACTGATTCAACAGCTGCACGGGAACAAAGATAACCCTCCGTCTCCTTGGATCACTTGGTGGGATCCAAGTGTGGCCGAGGGTGGAATGGGCTGCACTGGTGGTAAATGCCCAGGGTCTGTGCTGTTACCAAGCTCTCTCCACAATCCCTAGGCACCTGAGGTTGGAGAACCAGTGTCTTTAAATAGCAATTTCCCAGGTCCCCAGATGGGACACTCTTTTCCTCCCTGCCCCTGCCCATCCCTGATGCTGCTGCGGCCCAGCACCCAGGTACCTGGGTACAGCTCTGAGGCAGGCACAGAGACTGGTGTCCGAACCAGGGGCCAGGGCTCCAGTCTCTCCCCACCTGCCAACCCACTCAAGTCCCCACTCGAGCCACGGACCCGCGTCTTCTTCCGTGGTATCCAAACCTTCCACCAAAGTCTTTCCCTCCAAACTTCCCTCCTGCCCTGAGCCCCAGAAGTAAAGATGGACACAAAGCCACAGTGGACCTGCCAACCCCAGGACAGCTCTGAGCACCTGTGAGCTCAAGTGAGAAGGGTGAGAGTCCTTGGGCATAAAAAGGACAGGCCAGCACCACCTTATTATTGTCACAATGGCTGTATTTCTTAAAAATAAAAAAATTAATACTTTCTATGTTATTGGTTTCCATGTTGGTGGGGAGATGAAGACATTGGAACCCTTCGTTCATTTTTGGTGGGATCATAAAACACATCTGCCCTGGAAAACAGTGAGGTGATTCCTGGAAAAATTAAACATGGAACTACAACAAAACCCAGTGGCTCCCTGTCCAGATGGACACCCAGAGGGATTGAAAGCAGAGACACTAACAGATCACTGTACATCAATGCTCACAGCAGCCTAATAGCCAAAATGTGTGGAGAACCCAAGTGTCCATCAGTGAATGAATGCATAAACAAAATGTGACAGAGATAGATAGATAGACAGACAGACAGGCAGGCAGGACAATGAAACACTATTCAGCCATTAAAAGGAAAGAAAGTTTGATATATGCTACAACATGGACAGACCTTGAAAATATTATGCATATGAAATAAAACCAGTCCCTGAAGAAAAATGTTGCAGGGTTCCTCTTATATGAGGCACTTAGGAGAGGCAAGTTCAGAGAGACAGAAGAAGGAGGTTATCAGGGGATGCAGGAAGGGAAGAAGGGGGCGTTATTGCTTAATGGGTGAAAGTCATGTTGGGGAAAAGAAAAACGTTTTGCACATAGAGAGTGGTGATGGATACATTGTGAATGCAGTTAGTGCCAAAGACACCACCCTTAAAAGTGGTTAAGGTTATATATAATGATACATATATTTTGCCACAATTTAATGGATCAAAGGGTCTGTGGGTTGGCTTAACTGTTCTTTTTCATGATGTGGCTAAGGTTTGAGCAGAAGCAGAGAAGGAGGGTGGTATGGGGACAGCACTTGGGCTAGTGACCTGGACACTCTCAACTGCCTCCTGTCACCTCCACCATTTACTTTGGCCCCAAGCTCTGCATCTAGCAGTGGGGACTGGACCTACTGAACTGTGTGCACATGTCCCTGTCACACACACCCCCCCCCCGTCCAGCAGCTGCAGACCCACTTGGCCACAGTGCTAAGTTCTCTCCTGCCGGGCTGCCCTTGGGAGTAATGTCATCCTTCCCTGGTGGTCGGTGACATCTGCTCCACCAGGTACCTGGTAGAACATCCAAGAAGGAAGAGATGGCTGAGATTAGGGCTCCAGCCTCTCACCTACTGGGAGAAAGATTTCTCTGCTGTAGGCCCTATCTAGGCCTTAGGCCCCCCTCTGCCTGTCCATTGCCTGAGAACATTTCCACCGACTCCATGTGATAGCTGGAACACAGCAACTCAGCCTTTCAGCCTCAGCCTTTCGGTCTTGTCTTCCAGAAGGTGTGGAATTCTGAAAGGCAGAGCGAGAACCTAGTTAAAATCACGACTAGATTAAAATGATCACTAGATCAGACAAAATAGATTAGAGCATCCCAAGAAAATTATGCTGTAAATTTTACACTAGACCTTGAGACAAGCTTGCTGGTGGCTTGGGGAGTTTAATGTTGCCAAGGGCCTGCTCCTGACCTCTGGAAGGTCAGAGTCCTGAGCTGTGGAGCCACTGAGAAAGTCCAAGTGTGGAGCCGAGGGACCCTCGGCTGGATCCATTGCAGAACACCACCTTCCGTGTGTGAGCAGCAGCCGAGTCCAGCCACCTAGGAGGAGCTGGTCAGTTGGGACACGTGGAGTTTCAGCCCCATGGAAACTAGGAATGGAGGTGGTTGGAGAAGTGGACAGTGTCTTGTGTGCCTTCCCATCAGGGTGGAGAGTTGATTGAGATGTGTACGCCACAGGGGACCAGCTGGGTTCACTTTTGTGCTTTCTCCCGGGACCAAATGGCCTTTTATGTGGTCTGCCAGGCCTGAGCCACTGCAGATGGACCTGTTATAAATATAAAGCTTTCCAAGAACAGGATCCTGGTATTTTAACCTAGCTCAGCATCTGCCCCTCTTAGGGTTCTGTCTCCTTCTCCTCCACCCTTTCATGACAGTGTCTGCAGCCTGGGTTCCCTCGGCCCTCCCAGCAGGGACAAGTAAGAGCAAGGGCACCCATGTAAGGCTGACTCTCTGAACCCAGCTCCAGCATTACTAGCTGAGTTATTTGTGGCAACTTAACCTCTGCAAATCTCAGTTTTCTCACCTCTAAAATGGGCATACTTATTGTACCTAAGTTATCCAGTATTATGTGAGACAAACTAGACAAAATGTATTGCACCCATTTAGCACAGTCTTTGGCTCATGGTTAGCTCTACATAATTGTGAACTGAGATCCTTCTTCTGGTCTCTTCTACTTCTTAGTTATCACAACCCTCACGGCCTCTTCCTCCTCCTCTCCTCCTCTTCTTCTTCCTCCTCCTCCTCCTCCATCAATCTTCCTCTATGGATTTGCAAGTCCAAGAGTAAGAGTTCTTCTACATTTTGCTGTCCCTGTGGGAAACGGAGCAGACTCATGGGACAAAAGGAGCAGGTTCTGTGTCCGTCATTCTGCTTGCAGGCCTGTCCTGGTCAGTTTCAGGAGTGTGGCCCTGAAACTGTGTGTTCCCAGCTCTGAGGGCCCCCTACAGTATACCCAGATCCGCAGCCTGGGTTTCCGGCTCCCACGTCCCATCGCAGCCTCTCTGTGGGTGGACACAGTGAGTCACAGAGTGACTTGCCTCTGCTGCAAAAGTGGGCAGCGGCAGTCAGCCTCCTGAGAGGTCAGCTCTGCGCAGGAAGTCCAGCTGCCTCCTAACCTGGTTACTGCCGAGAGCTGCCTTGGAAGGGCGTGCCTGCCACCTGCTGGCCGAGGGCAGCACGACACCTGGGTGTCCCTTCGGATCTGTTTAGAGCCAAGATTCACGCTCTGGCTCAGGCCCAGGTCCTGAAGACCCTTCCCTGGTGGGGTCCAAGAAAGGGTGTCCCCACAGTCCTCTCTCCTGTCCCGCACACTTCTCAGGGCTGATGGTAGCCAGGCACGGGCCACCCTCCTCAGTTCAGAGAGGAGAGTTCCTGCGGTACCTCCTGAGGAGAGGGCAGCCCTGTCCTCTGGACAAGTTCAATGGAGGGCAGGTGGAGCAGGGTACAGCGACCAGGGCCAAGCACCAACCAGTGGCTGCAGTGAGGCGAGGCAAGGTTGGAGGAGGAGTGACGTCTGTCCCCAGGGCCCCCATGCCCCATGCTGACACCCAGAGCGTCCTCAGGTGCTCCCTGTACCTGACCCACTCCCTAGGCAAGACTCCCAGCCCAGCCCCCCAACAAAACACCTGCCCCCGCCTCACTGGTGTAGAAAATGGGGCAGAGGTACAGGCCCAGACCTCACAGGACCGCCCCTCTTTGCTTTTCTCCTTCTTTGGCATTCCTTTCTCCTCCCTCAATTTTTATTTTGTGAGTTTTCAAACCTACAGAAAAATGGAAATAATAACAACACAGTGGACATCCTTCACCCTCCGAGATCAATTGTTAACATTTTGCCACTTTCATGCTCCCTTCTCCTGTGTGTGTGTGTGTGTGTGTGTGTGTGTTTTCTTTTGTTTGCTAGATCATTTGCAGATAGAGAGCAGACACCACCCTAAATACTTGAGCAGGCACATCTTAGAATAAGCATTTTCCTATGAATTTATGGCAACGTTGTCCATCCCCAAGAAATTCGACACTATATGGTAATACCATGTAAATATTTAAACTACCCAGTTGTCTCAGTCATGACCTTTGTGGTGGTGCTTCTCTTAAATTCAGGATCCAATCAAAGGACCACACACTGAATTTAGTTGCCAAGTCTCTTGAAACAAAGGACAGTCCTCCATTGTTTTCTCTCCTTTGAGGCTGACTCTGGAGGAGCGGAGGCTCACCCTTCTGTAGAATGCCCCGGGGTTTGGATCTCCACTGGGACCTGTGTGTTCCCTGAGGGTGGATTCAAGAGGCGCCTGTTTTTCCACATTGCTCTCTGTACTGCACATCAGGAGGTGTTCCCTGTCTCTTCTTATCTTCCTTTCTAATTCGTCCTCTTCCTACTTCCCAAAGATGTTTAAGGAAACCAACAGCAAAACAGAAAATTAAAACTTCAGCTGAAGGTGGAGGAGGCAAAGCTATTGAGCTGCCTGCATCCCCTGGGTCCTGGGAGGGAGCACCCGGAGCTCAGCTTTCCTGCAGCCAGGACCCGAGGGCAAGTCTGCCCAGGGATAAAGCTCTCATTTTCTAATCAGAGGTCAGCGGACTTTGTCTGTAAAGTGCCTGTAGTGTTTTTTTCTGAGCTACGCTTTCTCTGTCACAAATATTCTGCCCGTGTTGGCACAAAAGTAGTCATTAAAAAAAAAATGGGAGCTGGGGTTGTGGCTCAGTGGCAGAGTGCTCGCCTAGAATGTGTGAGGCACTGAGTTTGATCCTCAGCACCGCGTATCAACAAATAAAATAAAGGTCCATTGACAACTAAAAAAAATATATTTAAAAAAAGGAAAAATGGTCATGGGACTATTTTCCAATAAAACTTTATTTATAAAGCCCAACTGTGGGACACTGCCCCAGGGCCTTAGTGTGAGGCTCCCTGTTTGAAGGGAAAGAACCTATTCCAGTTATGGGGTGAGTTCAGGTTTCTTCTTCTGGTTAAGAACTGCATTCTAAAGGGAACTGTTTATATCACTCATCAGCAAAACCTTCTGAGGAATGCCACGGGCCAGGCACATGCTAGACATTGAGTGATGCGCCCGTGACAAGATGAAGATCTCCATAGAATCTAATCTCAGAGGCAGAGGACAGGCAAAAGTGAACAAGTATAAAATGAGGCTGTAATGAGGACCACGATGGGGATAAACAGGTGTAGTAACAGAAAAACAAAAATAGAGTGAGGGATGTCCTACTGATTGATAGGGTGTTTGGGGAAGGCCTTCTTAAGAGGATGGCATTTAAATTGAGACCTGGTAGACTGTGGGGAAGGAGGTCCAGGTAGTGAAGACAGCCAGTCCAAAGGCCCTGAGGTGGAAGGAACTTGGCTTGTGCCATTTAGAAGCTGGGTGTGGCTGGTGCTTAGTAAAGGGCAGGGGGAGGAAGGAGTATGGGAAGAGGTTGGAGGTCCAGGTGGGTGCTCGTAATTTATTCCAAGAACAACGGAAATGTCTGGTGAGTTTTAAGCATTTGCCCACCCCCAATCCCCAAAGGCTGTCACTCGGACTTGAGCCTAAATTCAGACCTCGTCACAGCTCTGTGACCTGAGTCTGCCTTTCTTCCTCAAAGGCCTCCCATGGGGTTGTTAGAACATAAGGGGCAACCAGGCAGATAATCACTTCAACTGGCCGGAACGTCAGGACCTGGGCTCTGTGGGCCCACAGGTGTGTGCAGGCAACACGAGTCTCTGCTGAGGAGGAAAAGGGGCATCTACAAGTAGACCCCACCGCACTCAGAAGGCGCCCAGTGCTCCTGTGTCCTGGATCTGGTCCTCTCTGGCTTCCGGAAGCCCAGGGAGCGCCCCGCTGCCTGGCCTGGCCTGGTCCAACGTGCTGTGTCTGTTGCTTTGTTTTTCAGTTCTCCTTGATGCCTTTCCTCGATGACCTGGACCCAGGTGAGTGTGCTGACCACCCTGTGGCTTCCCACCCTCCTAGTGATTCCGAGCTGGAGGAAGGGCAGGTGTTACGGGGCTCTCGGGTCCAGCTGGTTCAGAGGGGTCACAGACCCCTTAGGGAATTTTTCCAGGAACATTCCCCTCACTCAGGGCTTTGCACAACTTCAAGTTGCCCTGGGACACCTCGGATGGCCAGTCTGAGAAGCTCAAGGGGAAAGCTCCCTCATCTTACAGACAAAGAGACCGAGACCCAGAGAGGGAGGCAAACTTCTCCTTGTCCCACAGCCCGTTGGCGGCTGAAGTGACATACAAAGGCTAAGCCAGGGTGTGCCTGAGCGATGGCCGGCTTCAGGAGGGCGGACCCACTCGACCCCTCTGGTGGGGAGCCAGGACCCCGTTTCCTCTACCCGGTCCCCACAGCCACACTAACCCCCTCCAGTCATCCTCCTGTGGTCGCTGGCTCTGGGTGCCTGTCTCCCTTGATTCTAAGAGTCCTGAGGAGGAACCTTGGATCATGGCTGCCTCTGTCCAGAGGCTGACACTCCCATGATAGGGACTGGCACCCCCTGAGGACGGGAACCAGACACAGAGGCCACGGTCATGTCTGAACTTTGGATCAAGGGCTGATTTGGAGCAAGGCGAACAGTAGCCAGGTCAGAAGCAGCTCAGTGGTGACTTTCTCCAGCAGCCAAGCCCAGACAGACGTACGGGCAGACTGACATAAGGAGCCCAGAGCACGAGGCTCCAGGACCCCATGGGCTCAGGGAACGCAGTGGAAATACTCATGGGGACTGGGTTTCGAGAGATTTTGCATCTTTCCCCAAAGCTAAGGAGAGTACTCGGTAGTGTGGAATCCAGATCCTCTGGAGGTCACATTCCAAGGGCTGTCCTTGTGATGGCCATCCATCGCCCACACGCACAGCCAGCGAGAGGCCGAGGGGCTGGAAAGGCTGCCTCTGCCTCAGGCACCATTAAAGGCCTGGGTGTCAAAGAGACAGAGCTGCAGAGGTTGTGGAGAGACATAGGAGGAGACGAGAGAAGACTCAAGAGACCTCACTGTCTTCGAGTGTCTGAAAAGCAGCCCCACCCCTGGTCTAGGAGGCAACTTTGTGGAAATTACGGAGTTTCTCTACCACAAGACACTTTACTGCCATCTGCTAGAACCTTGTCAAAGATGTCTACAGTGAGTTTAGACATCCTGGAATGGTGCAGAGAACAACTTGAACAACCCTACCTCACAGAGATGATGGAGAAGGAGGGGATTCATTCTTTGGGCCATAAGTTTCAGAGCTGCCGTTCAGTAGATTGGAAGCTGTAGGGTGGGTCGGGTTTGATCTGCAGTCAGGAAGAACTTCCAAACCAGCAGAATTCTCCAAAAATCTGAATGGGCCCTCAGAACCTTAGGAGTTAATAGGTTCCCCATCCCTGGAGGTGTTTAAGCAGAGGATTGAGCACCCCGTGAAATTGGGCCCTACAAGAATTCTGCTAATGGCTTGTGGGAATTTGTTGAGAGAATGAATGGGCCCTGGGGCAGGCTGCTCCTAAGACCCACCTCGAGGTGCTCCAAGAGCCTCTGGCTGGGGGGCAGGGGGATACTTCATGCAAAGAGCAGGCTAGGTGTTAAGCCATGCCCGTCAGGTGTGTGATTGAATGGCATGGGTTTGTGCTTTGATGGACTTTGTCATCTCCTGCAGGCTCCAGACAGCAGTGTGGGGAGGGGACACTTTGTTCATGTCCACAGGCAAGCCGCTTCTTTGGTTAGTCTTGCTAGAGACAGTGCACAGCGAGGGCCTGGCTGGAGCAGAAGGTGTCCAGTCCCAGTGGGCAGTGAAGGAGGTGGTCATCAAACAGCAGAGACTCTGCCCATCTCCCCAAAGCAGGTGACACAGCAGCCAGCAGGCCTGCGGAAATGCCTCTTCAAAGCTGGCTGGGCTCTGCCCTGCAACACAGGCCAAACCCATCCATCAGCTGTCCTTCCGCCTGCCAGCGAGGCCCTGTGCTGCGCTTGCCCCGTCAGCCAGAGTGGAAGCGTCAAATGCAGTCCGACAGGGCTGGGCCCAGGAGAGGCCCTCGGAGGAGCTGTCTGTGCCGCCGTGATGGATGACGCCAACAGGGACGACATTCCGGGGATTTTTATTCTGTTCCGCACATCTGGCAAGCTCTTTAACCAGAGCAGCTGCGAAGCCCCCATTGCAGGACCTCTGCGCTTGTTCTGAGAGATGCTAAACGTGGACACAGTAATCTTGGTGGAAGGACCTGGAGCACGTGCTAAAGATATCCCAGTGCATGTTGCTTCCTGAAAGCTAAAACCCATGGAGTTTCTGAAACATAAACCCAAACGAGGCTCGTAAAGAGGCAAACACGACTTGGAGTTAGGTAGATCTGGGCTAGGACGCCAGGTCCTTCTGCTTTGGTTTTTCCTTATCTGTGGAACAGAATAGTGTCACATATGCCTTGGGGATGCTTCAGGTTAAGTAAGATAGTGCACAACCACAGGACTTAGCCTAGTGTCGACCCCTAGGAAGGATTCAGTATGCAATAACCTGTCATTAGGACTCTCTGGTTAACTGAGCATGACCTCACCATTCCTCCTGGTAGTTCCTAGAAACAGACTCTGATACGTAGACAAATCCACAAATTTTTCTTTTTATACCTATAAACACTTCTGTCAGTTGCCCCTTTCTTCGCCAAGCCTCTCCTCTTTCTTGCAGCCCAAATTCTCATGTAATTGGAAATTGAACCCAAATTTGTCTGCTACAATCTATCAATGGACAGAGAATCCACCTCCGGCAGCGATCCTCTCTACCCAAGAAAGCATTTGGACAAGTTCTGAGATTCCCGTCAGGAATTTTCTTCACTAATTACTTATGACCCACATCTCACATAGTTTTTCTCCTGAACTCACCATTGGTCTGCCTCAAGCAGGGGCCATCTTTGGGGGCAGAGCCGTGTGCTGGCCAATCAGAAGGCAGGAGGCTCAGAGGCCAAGGGGGAGGTGGGTCTGCCCAACACAACTGCACACAGGGCTCTGCTGGGCACCGTGAAGTCGAACGTGGCCCTTGCTCTTAAGAAACCAACTCTCTAGTTGGAGGAAACAAATCAGATGGATTAAGCGAATCCCAGAGTGAGGTACCATCATCCCAAACCTAAATTCTGCAGCCAGCTGGGCCAGTAAGGGATGTTCCTATACCTAAAATATCTAGAATTGTTATTCCACTAGCAACCCGACATCAATCAATACTGATGTCTGTTGTTATTAAGTAACACAATACCCCAAACTCAGTGGCTTCAACCATTACCTATGTATTTAGATATTTGTTCTTGGGGTTAGCGTTTAGATAGGGCTTAGCTGGGTAGTTCAGGTCTGGACCCAGCTGGGTGATGTGGGCTGGGCTCAGGCTGGTAGATGGCTGGGGCTCTTGTTCCACTGGCTTCCTGGGTCAGTACCACCCTTTGACCTCCTTGAGACTGGCTTTCTCCTCCAGCCTACCCCGCCCGGAGCTTTCTCTGAGGACAAGGCCACATCCCACTCTTATTTGTATAACTGGGTAACTCTCCATGGTCCCCGTGCCTTTCAGCCCCTGGCATAATCCTTGTCTGATTGTAGATGCACAACACGAGTTTCTTGTATAGATAGTGCTAACACGAGAGGATAAACAAAATAGGCATAGAGTTTGGAGGTGGAGGAAGCCTCCTGCGTGATGCTCCCACAAGACCTTCAAAGCACACTGTGGCTCCCCCACACGTGAAGGACCTCCATGCCTTCCTCACACAACCCTCTATGGGGGGTGGCTTCTGCTCTGGTGATAGGGCCACCGGGTCTCTCTCTGATGGTTCTTTCCCTTTAACCAAGGACCCAGGACCCTGGCAAACAGGAGGCACTGTTGGTGTTGCTCAGCGGGAATGTGATTCGGAATCCCTGAGAGATGAGCAGCCCTTGCAAACAGAGCTGGGTTCAAGTCCAAATCCTCCCACAGACACTTCACCCATCCCCCATCCCCTGGAAACCCCACACCATCCCCTCGATGTAAGAATCTCCCAAAGGATTTCCAGAGATCCTTGGGGGAGGGATCCCTGGTAGTCCAGTCAAGGTTGGCCAGTCAGACCCCTAACCCATGGGAGCCATGGGAGAAACCATAGGAGCAACCTGAAGGCTCTTCTCTGTAAACACCTGTTGGAAAAACAAAAACAAATTCTCCAAAGAATAAAGAAATAAAGAAATTATGTCATCCCCGCATTGTCTCTTCCAAATGTCCGTTTGAAATCCTTCGCGTCCAACTCAGAAGAACCTTTCCTTTGTGCCGCTTCTTGGTCTTTCTCGGTGGCACTGGGATGGAAGGAGACTTCATTTGCTCCAGGGAGACAATGGCCTTGTCTTCAACCTGGATCCTCATCCCGGGAAAGGTGGCCTCCTCTGGGACCATTTTCAGAGTGGGGAAAAGCAGCTCAGGAGAAATAATGAGCAAGCAAAGGGGAGTCTGGACTTGACACTGAGATATGATGGGGAACTTTGCCAAGGAGCCGGAGTTGGCGTATTCAAAAAAGAAATGAAAAGACGGTTCCGTTTTAATGGGAAAGATAAAGTGGCCATTGTGCAAAAGTGGATTTTTCAAAAGCCAGAGACATAAAGACTCTAACGCAATGAGGCAGGGGATGGAGAGATGAGGTGGCTGATTATCAGGCGTGGGTGGAGTGCCATCCTCCACGCTCCACGCCGTCCACGGGCTCCTGGCTCTGCCTGGTCCCTTTCAAGTCGCCTGTCTGCATGGGCTCAGCTCATTATCATACGCATCTCTGGACAGCTTCCCTGACTCGGCACACCCACCAGCTGGAAAGCACAAAACTAACCCAACTTCTTCCCATTCCAAAATCTTCCCCGCCAGCCGCAGAGCGTCTTCCAAGGCCCCGGACAACAAAGGGCTTTTTGTCAAAGTCTGGTCTAGCGTGAGATTTACACCAGAGGCCAACTTCACGCACAGCCTTCCCGTTTGTTAGGCAAGAGCCACGACCTTATCAAGCTTGTGCCTGGCGAGTCCTAGTTGGCAGGCGGGGTCTTGAGAGGGAATGCTTGGAGACCCTCTCCCACGGCCACGTGTGAGTGTAGCCAAGGCCGTGGATGATGCCAGTCAAAGCAGTGGGGCCCTGAGGTTGAGATCACTGCTGAGATTCAGTGGTTACATGGACACAAGTTGCATCAGCTAAAAACCCTGCCATGTATTAGTATGTGACCTTGAGCAAGTGACTCAACCTCTCTCAGCTTCAATTTTCTTAACTTGAAGTCAAGCAAATGATACACCTGCTAGACGTGAGTGAGAATGAAATGAGATGGTGCGTAGTAAGGGCTCAGTAAACACCAGCTGTTTCAATGGCTCTGTAGACTCGGCTTGGGAGAAGCCTGATGCTGGGACCCAAAGGAAAGTGACTTCATGAGACTAAGGTGACGAATAAAGTCTCACGAAGAAATGCTCTCACAGAGCCACCCAACCAGGTGCTCCAAAGCTGCAGAATCTGACCTGGTCCACCCCCCACGGAACCAAGGAGGCCTGCTGGGCCCCAGTCCTGCTGCTCTCAGAGGGGAAATCGAGGCACAGAGAGGACAGTTAGTGCACAGCCAAGGCTTGACCTCCCTCACTCTCAATCAGTGCCCTTGGCCCTGCCAAATAACGACACAGCCTTGCGGGGTTGTAACACTCCTAAGTGAAAAGCCACAAAGCCTGATCCTGGCTACCCACCCCCATCAGTATGCAGAGCTGGAAAGACACGTGCTTCCTCCTTGAGGATTTTGAACTCTTTCAGGAAAAAGTGTTCAACTAAATAAGATGCTGATGCTGAGGTTTCTTCTGTGCCGTTCCCGTCCCTGCAGATTGGACTCCCGACTACTACGACTACAGCTCCGAGCATCAGAACCCGGAGGAGAACACCACCTCGTGGTCGACCTACGCCGAGAATCCCGACTGGTACTATGCAGACGACGGTAGGTACCAGATCTGAGTCAAGGCCCTCCGGGAAGGAGGCCACAAGCCCAAGAGGAATTTACCTGAGACCCAGTGTAAGGGCTTCTCTTCCCTCCTCTCTGATGAGCACCATAAATAGGTATTAAAAAATTCATTTAGACTGGATCTTTTTATTTCTTTTAAGTTTTTTTAAATTTATTTATTCCAATTTGTTATATATGACAGCAGAATGCATTTCAATTTATAGTACACATATACAGCATAATTTTTCATGTCTCTGGTTGTACACAAAGTAGAGTCACACCTTTCGTCTTCATATATGTACCTAGGGTAACGATGTCCATCTCATTCCACCCTCTTTCCTACCCCCATGCCCCTCCATTCCCCTCCTTCCCCTTTGCCCTATCTAAAGTTCCTCCATTCCTCCCATGCTCCCCCCTACCCCCATTATGGATCAGCATCGACATGTCAGAGAAAACATTTAGCCTTTGGTTTTGGGGGATTGGCTGACTTCACTTAGCATGATATCCTCCAGTCCCATTTACCTGCAAATACCATGATTTTATTCTCTTTTAATGCTGAGTAATATTCCATTGTGCATATAAACCACAGTTCCTTTATCCATTCCTCTACTGAAGGTCATCTAGGTAGGATTCACAATTTAGCTATTGTGAATTGGGCTGCTATAAACGTTGATGTGGCTGTGTCCCTGTAGTATGCTATTTTTAAGTCCTTTGGGTATAACCAAGGAGTGGGATAGCTGGGTCAAATGGTGGTTCCATTCCAAGTTTCCCAAGGAATCTCCATACTGCTTTCCATATTGGTTGCTCCAATTTGCAGTCCCACCAGCAATGTATGAGTGTGCCTTTTCCCCCACATCCTCACCAACACTCATTTGTATTCTTAATAGCTGCCATTCTGACTGGAGTGAGATGAAATCTTAGAGTAGTTTTGATTTGCATTTCTCTAATTTCTAGAGATGAACATTTTTTTCATATACTTGTTGATTGTTTGCATATTATCTTCTGAGAAGCATCTGTTCAGTTCCTTAGCCCATTTATTGACTGGGTTGTTTTAGGCCCTGACTTCCTTAACAAGACTCCTATAGTGCAAAAAAATAAAAATCAATAATCCATAAATGGGATGGATGCAAACTGAAAAGCTTCTTCTCAGCAAAAGAAACAATCACTGTGGTGAAGAGAGAGCCTACAGTATGAGAGCCAACTTTTATCCCACGCATATCAGATAGAGCACTAATCTCCAGGATATATAAAGAACTCAAAAAACTTAACACCAAAAAAAAATAATAATAATAACCCAATCAATAAACGGACTGTATCTTTTCCAATTAGAATCATACACAATGAGGCCTGGGGCGGGGAGGGTCTTGGAAACCATCTCCCCAACTCTTGAATGGCAGATGGAGTCAGTGAGGCCAGGGGAAGAACCAGTTTGGTCAAGGTCTGGTGGCAAGCTAATGCCTTACACTCAAGGCTCCTGACTCGGGGACTAGTAGTCATGTTCAAAGTCCATTCTGAAGCTTTGATCTCAGGCTGGATCCGAGTTATGCAGAAGGATCTACGTTATCCTGGAGCCCTGAGTGTGGGATCCACAGCTTGGCTTTGAGCCTCTCTTTGAGTCCATGTTTGCTGTGTTTTTCTTTGTCCTTCGCTCTTCGGAAGGTTTAGGTATGTTTGTGTGTCTGTGTGTGTGTGTGTGTGTGTGTGTGCTCACACATGTGTGCCTCCACCACACTTGTCTTGCGGCTTCTTAACCAGAGCAATTGGGGGCAGAAAGGAAAATAAGAAGCTGGGTCCAGGCAAAGCCACGTGACTGAGGCAGGAGAAGGCACAGAAATCAGGGAGCAAGTGGAATAAAAGCTGTGTTAACTGAGCAAAGTGGCCTGGAAGGCAGGGCCAAGATACAGGGCATCAGGGGAACTTCAGAAGGGACCATCAAAACAAGAGCCAGGCCCAGGGATCCGAGTTCCTGAACCAAAGAACAATGTGCGTGAACAGAAGGATAAAGAATTCCCCAAGGGGGAGGTCCATTCAGACAGCCATGAAAAGCCAAAGGCACAGATGAAATATGACAAAATCTAACTGAACAAGTAGTTGAAGAAAGATGAAGGCCACTGGGTCATTTCCTCCTTGCCGTCAATCCTTCTGTCACCCTCCGCCTTTGGTCTTCTCTCCTGATGTTCAGAAGCCTTGCGTTTCATGAGGGGTGGGTTTTCTTCCCCCACTCCTGACCTCCACCCCTGGGCACTGGGAGTAGGGAGGTCTCGGGCTTGTGAAATGCCTCCAGCATCAGAGACAGACCCCGCAGCACTCCCAGCGAGATGGGAGGAGAAGGACACTCGCGGGGGAGACGGGGAGTTTCGCAATGAGAAAGGCCCGGTCCACAGTGGGCCGAGGGGCTCCAGTCTCCATCGCTCCGTCTCCCCTCTTACGAGCCTGAATCACTGTCTCTGGTCGCGTGGCTGCAGTTTTCCTCGCTCTTTAAGGATGACGCACACTTTCCTCCTTTGCCCCATCCCTGGCTCTGTTCTCACTCTCTCGTTTGGGGCCGGAGACTGAAGTCGGATGAGAAGTGGGGGTTTCCTATTGGCTGACCCTCACTGACCTTGACTTCTGCCCATGTGTCTTAGATCCGTGCCAGTCCAACCCCTGTGAACATGGCGGGGACTGTGTCACTAGCGGGGACACCTTCACCTGCAGCTGCCCGGCCCCCTTTTCTGGGAACAGATGTCAGAAAGGTAAGTGCAGATTCACTCTTCCTTGGAATGGAAGGAGAAGCCGTTCCTCCTCCAGCCCTAGCTGGAGGGCCAAGTGACCCCACGGGAGGGACTGTGGCTGCACCTGTGGCATCACGCACGATGGATTCCTCTGCACGGTCACAGGCAGCATCTCTCTGCATTCTCCTCTCACACGGTGAGATGGGACTAGCATGTCCACTCTACAGATGAGAAGACCGAGGCCAAGAGGGAATGAGGGCTGGGATCTACCCAAGGTGCCTTCCAAACTCAGGACTCAGCTTTTGGAACATTTGGACTAATCACACCAGAGAAATACTGTCCCCAAATGAGACAGCAGGAAGACCCTCAGGGCGCATCAGGTGCAACCCAGGTAGAGAAAGGAAGCCCAGAGTGCAGAGACTTGCTCCAGTTCCCACAGCGAGTTAGGAGGGAGCAGAAATGAGAGCCCTGGTACCTAGCTCCCAGCCCCAGGCTCTTTCATCTTTGCCATCCGCAAGGTGCTGGCCTTCTGTAAGCTCTTGAGGGCGTAACATGGAGACAGATCCATGGGATACCCATCAGGACTAGGACTCCTATGGGTGTTGCACCCCTAGAGAGAACCTGGACTCTGTCCAGTCTAGCACTGCAAAGAATCCTACTGGGATGTGGGGAGGTAGCAAGGGTCTGGAGCATATAGAGGACCTTGGAGCCGACTTCTTTCCTTTGTGTCTTTCCCATTTATTTCCTCCATTTTCAAACCTTATGTCTCTCCAATAAGTGTTTCAGGGTGGTCGAGGATGCTGGACATGGACATTGCATTTGGGTTTATCCCTCGACTTCTCAGAAGAAAGACAAAACTATAAAATGAAATATGAAATCGGTTATAAGATGCAGAGACTAAAATACCAGCTGTTTGTTCAAGGTGTAAAATGTATCAAGGTTTTTACTAAAAAGAGGAAAAAACCAAGACTCTGAGCAGTGAAAGGAACATAGGAAGCAATCACCCTTGACCCAGGGATGAGAGAGCAGCCATCGGTGCAGCAGGGCATTTCAGAACCATGGACAAGGCCATAGACAGCTCTTCTGCCCACCCCACCCGATGCCCCATGCAGGTATCCCTCTAAACAAAAGGTGCCCAGACAATGTCTTGTGTTTCCCCCTGTTTCTCTGTCCATCTCCTACAGCACAAAACAAATGCAAGAACAATCCATGTGGCCGTGGCGAATGTCTCATCACGCACAGCCCCCCCTACTACCGCTGCGCCTGTAAATACCCTTACACGGGTCCAGACTGCTCCAGAGGTAGGTGGTGGAACCCCCTTTTCTGCTTGTGCCTGAACCACTGCATCTCATTGTGTGCAAGTCCAGACGTAAAGTAACTGACGTTTCCGTGGCATCCATGATGGCCTTCTGAACTAGAATTTTAAGACTAATCCTCCCTGGAGAGCCCAGTGGGAATTGACTGATCTGTGTCCCTTCCCATCCAGAAAGAATCAAAACCCACTCCCTCTGGGGAGTTGGCATTAAAGGATTCCTAAGATGGGCCATGCTGGGGGATTAGTCTACCTTGAATCACTGCTGAGTCAGGTGCTGTTCCAGGAGATTTGCAATCTCGTTCACATTCTCCCAAAACTTTGCAAGGAAGAGTTTTATAGATGAAGAAACTGAAATCAGACAGGTTAATTAACTTGCTCATGGCCACACAGCTATGCAAGGCAAGAGCCAAGTTTCAGCCTAGCCCAGACTCATCCCCAGTTTCTGCTCTGCCTATGCCGGCCTCTTCTCCTTGCTGGGTGACCCATCTACATACATGTGCTCTTTTTGCATGGCCTCCACCTGTGTTGCTTCTTCCACATCTGCTTATGTTCCTAGAGCTCATGTGTGCATTTACTAGAATGTCCATGGGTCTGCCTCTCCCCTTTGGTGATCCATCTGTTGTAAAAGGTGACAGCAGAAAAGTGCCACCAATATCCCCTGGTCGTCTCATAGGGAGGCTGCAACTCCTCCTGAGGAGCCCTCCTGGCCCCGATTCCTGTGTTCACAGCGGCTCCTGTGTGCAGGCCCAATCCCTGCCAGAACGGCGGCACCTGCTCGCGGCATAAGCGGAGATCCAGGTTTAGCTGCGCTTGCCTGGAGCAGTTCAGTGGGAGATTCTGCGAAATAGGTATGGGTCTCAGCCACCGCTTCCCCGGAAACTCAGGGCCACCAGGGAGGCCTCTGGAATCCTCTTCTGCTTGGGTTTTGTTGCCAGAACACAGTTCAATTGAGTTTCCCAAACCCTACTCCTGCCTCGTCCTCCCAACCCAAGGCTGTGTCTGGCTCCCGGTAAAGATGGTATAATCTGGGACATATTGCAAGCAGATGGATCACACCTGGGCATACCTGGGCTTCAATTCACCCTCTACATGTCCCTTTCTAGGCCCCAAGTTGAGAATTTAACTTCTCACCCACCTCCCAACAAGTATTTTTCATGTTTTGAAGTTGGGTTCAGTGTGGAACTTTCTAGAACCTTGTGATGAACTCTCTCCGAGTGATAACTGAAAGGAAAGTGACCACAACACTCGGAGCGACCAAGAGATCTTTTTGCAGAAGTGCAACAGAGGAGAAAAGAGAGAAAGAGAAGAGAGAGAGAGAGAGAAGAAAGAGAGAGCAAAAGCAAGAGCAAGAGAGAGCAAGAGAGCAAGAGAGAGAGGGGCCCAGCAGGAGGGAGTTTTTATAGCCCAAATCTAACAGGGCCTCTGGTCTGCAAGCTGCCTTGTTGGCACAAAGGGGGGTTGAGTGTTCAGCCTTGAGTAGGGGTTGAACGTTCAGCTTTGACGCAAACAGGTGATAAAGGACCAGACAGAAGGAGGTTTGAGTGCGTGGGCCATCCTGCAGCTAACATTTGTTCAGCCTGCCCTGCAGATAACATAGTTCAGCCTGTTCTGCACCTAACAATGACGACTCAGGCCCCTTGAAGCAGCACACCCATCGCCCCCTTGAAGCAGCACACCCATCGTCCTCACAGCCCTGTCGCCCTCTCCGAGGTCCTGACGACTGCTACGTTGGTGACGGCTACTCCTACCGCGGGAGTGTGAGCAGGACAGTCAACCAGCACCCTTGCCTCTACTGGAACTCCCACCTCCTGCTGCAGGAGAATTACAACATGTTCATGGAGGAGGCAAAGGCCCACGGGATTGGGGAGCACAACTTCTGTAGGTAAAGAGCACCACGGTCTCTGGGCCCAGTCTTGGTTGCCTGATTTGGAAACAGATCCTGAGACAGACTGGACGTCTTCTAGGGAGGTTTCCCACTCAGCAAAGTGCTGGGCACCTCCCTGTCCCTCTTGGGGCTGCTCCCTTCCTGAAGCTGTCTTCGTGGGGCCTCCTGGCTGGCTGTTCTCAGAGGATCTTGCCTGGGATCCAGAGGTTCGGGCTGAAGAATTCCCTTTCTGGTCCCTGGGATTTCCGTACCCCGAGCTCTGCTAACCCGTCAGAGGGTGTTGAGAGCCACAGCCGAAGGGGCCCCAGCAAACTTCCAGCTGCCAGCAAACTTCCAGCTGCCAGCAAACTTCCAGCTGCCAGCAAACTTCTAGCTGCCAACTGATTGGCTCCTCTGCGGTGATGCTCATTGGGCTGTTTCCCCTCCCTTTCAGACCACGGAGCTGTTCATTGGGGGACTTTTTTTGGCTCCGCCCACGCGACCCAGCCAATCGGCCTCAAGAGCAGGAGGAGTGTGGGAGGTTGAGAGGCTTGGGGGAAGCCGGTGGTGGCAGTTGGGCTCTGAGGGTTTTTCCTGAGGAGCTGTGTGGTTTGGTGTGTGTGTTCTAAAAATAAAGTTCATTTCTTTTGACAAGTGGCTCCTGAATTGTGCCCAGCCAGACTGCAGCATTTGGTGGCCCGTACGGGGGAATTGTTTGGGT